>NW_008237410.1:224472-240481 GCF_000691975.1 Corvus brachyrhynchos
CAACTCTAGATACTAGAGAATGGGTTTTTCTAGTATGTTCTGATACTAACACTCAAAATCATTAATTTTTTAAATAGTGAATGCCAGTAAAGGCATTAGAGTGTATGTGTTCATAAGCAGTGATGTTTTAATGAAAGTGTTGCTGAATACCACCAATTGAAATCAAGCTATTGCTGTTCACATGAGTTTCAGTAATTTTGAGGCTATATTATTGGGCACTGTGCCATTCTTTAGTTAACAGAAATAATCATTTTGTTGATAGAGTCCTTAATGATTTTTATTTAGACAATAGTGGAAGCAGCTTGTGTAAACCTCTTTAGAGAGGACAAAGCTACAGAAGAGATGTTAAAACTTGAAAAAAATTCTGCTTTCCTCTTTTAATTATAAAAATAACGTTTTTTTCAGAGATTCAATCATTTGTAACTTCAGCAGTTCTTTTCCTGAAATGCCCAGGGTGAATGTAATTCCACTTTTTTCTGTTTGTTTTTTTCCCCAAACTAATATCAATATGGGGAAAAGAAGAGGTTTAAGTTCTTCTGAAAGCATTACCGAGTTTGTTCATTGGTGATTTTGTTCACTTTGCCAATTGCTTATGTCAGGATAGGCAGGTCACATCTACATTGTTATAAATTTGATGATTCACAATTACAGCCTAATAATACTTCAAAGAAGGACAGCAAAAGGCCAGATGGTACAGTTTTATATGCTACAGAAACAGTATGTAGGTCCATCTGTATCAAATAAATACTGGATGTTTCTGTAAGGCTATTGTTCTTCCATATGCTTGGTCCAATATGCACGTACCTGAACAATATACAACTGGGGCATGTGTGACAACTTGTTTATGTGTGTGTACCAGTTCTGCCCACTTTCAACAAAGAATGAATTTTTTAATCAGGAAACTTTGCAGCTGGAATTATTCCTTCCATTCTTCTCATGTTGCAACAAATCTCTGGCTCTAAACCAAGAATAATAAGAAATGTTAACAATATTAAAATTTTATCTTACTTCTCTACAAGAAAGGCAATAGGAAAGAGCCTGATAGGTTCTGAGCATTTCCCATAATGGCAGAACAACCTATGTTCCTGCAATTTAAGAAGTAGAGCTTTTCACTGAGTTACAATGCCAATAGTAGTGATATCAGTATATATTTTTTCAGTGAGAAAAGACCTCTTCCTCTTAAATGTTTGCTAAAAGAAAACTGGAGGCACAGAGCATATCAACAAACTCTTTCAGCCACAGTCTGAAGAGAACAAGGTCTTTGGTGCATTAAGTTACTATACTTTTGAATATACATTCTGTTTTCCTTCTGTTTTCTCAATCAAGACATGCTTAGCGAAAGTCTCGGGATAACTCTGAAGTAAAATGTCACAAACTATAAAAACAAGTGAAAATGCTCTCAATGAAACGAAAGTCGTGGTCACCGTGTAACTGGATTTCTGAGTTTGTAGAAAACTAAGAACATTTATGTTGACATTTATACCACAAAATGCAATTAAGGATTTACAATAAACCAAGCTGATTTAAGATGGATTATTATGAATTTTAAATGAATTGTAACTATTTTAATTAATTTTATGCCAATCATTTTATACTGTAATTGTAAAATCAGATCAGAAAATCGTAAAAAATATTCTAACTCATTTTATATATTTTTTGATGGGTGTGAAACTTGTTGACATAAAATATTGTGCAACTGGATATGTCAGAATATGAAAAGGAAAATGTTATAAAATTCCAAACACTTCAAAGTCCAACCATGCTGGCGAAATAGCTATAATTGAAATTCAGGGTACTTTTCACAAATTTGAATCTGATTTGAATTGCTAATTATATTTCAATTGTACTCCATTCTAATTCAATTATTAATGCAAACAAAAAATGATTACTTAAGAATTGCATATTCCAGAGATTAGCTTGTCAAATAAATCCACTAATATGCTTGTATTCATAATAAGTGACACAATAAACTGGTATTTAATTTGGCATAGACTTTCTTCAACCTCTTTCTCCTTTATCTAAATCAATATTAAGACTGTTGCAGTTAGATGAGAGTGTTAGTGTTGTGCATTTGATGTGATCTGCCCTATTCTTAACAGAAAAAAGGATATCACAGATTATCCATTTGTTTATCCTTGAAAAAAAAGAACTTTCCTTTCAGCTTCATTTTTGTAGTCAAAGCTGCGTTCCCTGGATACCTTATCTAAGATGAGAAATAGCTAAACTGCTGATTTTTAAACTGGGAGGTGCACGGTATTTTAAAGAAAGACTCTGCATTTTAGGTAACGTAAAACTTTTGGAATAACAATATTTCACATCAAAATACAGCCATTTTAGAGTATGACAATGAAGCATTAAGGGACGTGGCTTCACAATAAAACCAAAAGTATCTTCCATTTCCAAGAATTAAGATTTCTGCTTAGGTTTGATGAAAGTAACCAAAGAAAGAAAGAAAGATGTCTATGTTTTTACCAATCCTACTCATTGCTACTAGAAAATAGGACCAGTTTTGTTGCCATTCATTCTGTTCCTATTTTTCAAGTGTGTGTGAAATTCTCCTGACTGGGAAATCAACATTAGCCTGATGTTCTTTAATAAGTGCACATGAGCATAGTTTATCACAGAAAGGTCTGTAATGACTAAAGTCATTACATTAACACTTTGCTAATAACTTTAGATATATCACTTCTATTTAATAATTCAAACAAAATGTGCCATATAGTGATATTGTAGAGACTGCATTTTCAGCTTTATCTGTAAGACTCTGGTTTAGGCAACCAGTAGCTTCCAGGAAGCACAATGAATATTAATTAAGTTTTCAGCTTGTGCTGAGACTTTCAATATGTTCTGTGTTTTGGGGAGGTATCAGACTAGTGCATTTATCCTCAATTAGCAGAAATGTCAGTTGGTGGATAAAATTAGTATAATCTGATGCTAATCAAAATTTAATAATCCCTTCTTATTATAAAGGATTTTCAGTAGGGAACTGAAATTCACCAATAAGGTTGCTCAGCAAGAAAGTACTTTTGATTAGAGAGAGTGGTTTTCATATTATGCAAAATAAACTTAAGGGTCAGCAGATTAAGATACCACTCAAATGCCTTGCTATGCACTTTCATTTCTACCAAAGCTTCAAAATCTCATTGTAAATTTAAAGGTACAGAAATTATACAAAAACCACAAAGCAAAACAGTTTACATTTTAAGGCCATTTTTGTGTATTTGCTTGGGCTTTTTGTTTGTTTTATCAAGTATTGGCATAATATAGCATCCTGGGAGCCCTCTTCTGAACTCACTCCAGTTTATCAGTGCCTTTTCTGTCTTCAGGGTTCAAAACTGGATGCAATATTTTAGATAAGCTCCTACTGAATGCAGAGTAGATGGAGATAGTTACTTTGCCCAGCTGTGTTCATACAGCCCAGGATATTGTTGGTCTCTACTGCTGCCAGGGCAGCCTCATGGTCAACCTGCTGCCTACCAGAACAATCACAGCCTTTTCCACAGAGCCCCTTCCCAGTGTAAAATGAAAGAATGAAAGAATTAGAAATTACTGTATCTGTGATAGTTTAAGTCAAGCCAAGCGACTGCTTGTACATTTAGTTAGGTTTATGCACCAGGTAGCCCTATTTCATACATGGCTAAGTGATATCTAATGTTTCAGTCTGAAGAATAGTGTAGAAGTTTAAAAAAGGTGTATGCTGAGCAGCTCTCCTTTCTTGTGTAAAGCATCCTTTTTTTCTATAATATGAAAATTAGGAGTTTACCTAAAGTGGTGATTTTGTGCAATAAAATTTCTATTCATACACTTCAACCCTACTCATTAATTCTAATGACATTTGGACAACATCCAAAGCTAACATAAAGCAAAGAGAAAAATAATAAAAAAATAATTCAATATTAGGAAAATTTAAGTAGTAAGTGCAACTCATACAGTGGAATTTTCAACTCAGAAAGAATATTTAGTATGGAAGAATAAAGTCTAGTGAAAGCTTCTTCCTTTAAAGTATGAAAAATAAGGTTCAGTGTTTTGTATTTTGGGAATTATTTTTTGTTTGTTTTTTCAAACCTGAAAACAGCTTCTTTATTAAATGGATAATGGATAGTGACAAAATATTTACAAAACATACACAAATGCTTAGGATCCATTCTGAAACCACTGTAGTTCTGTTAAATTGAAAAAAATTTGAAGATAACTCCTCAAAGTTTCTGCTGTAAAGCAATGGATTGCTGGTGTACCTGCTCCGAGACAAGAATCACTTATATAAAACAGAAAATTAGCTGCTTAGATATTTGTATGGTGTTTTAAATGTAAAATCTATTGTAGTCAAAGTTTTGAATAAGAATGGAAGTTATACTCCTTACTGGGTAATATATTCATCACAGAGGGGATTTTCATTTTTCTAATAGCCAAAAGATTGCTTACTAGTTAGTTACATGGAAATGACTGCCAGTATAGTTAGGGAAACAACCTCTCTTGAGATAGTTCTTAAATGAATTAAAGGCGGTTCTTTTATGTTTTTTTTTCATCCTGAAGGGCAAAAGAGAAGGAGTTTGGGAAAAAACCCATTAGACCATATCTTTTAGAAGGCTTTGAAAGGAGTGGCTATAGGAGCTGAAGAGCACCTAGAAGTGAAGAAAAACTGAATACTTTATTGCCAACCTATCAAAAAGGAACAGAAAGTATACTGAGTAGTGCAAAATTGCTGAAAATGTTTACCATACTTTTTAAAATGTGTTTTCTGTAAACTTTTATAGAGGTTGTCAGTTTTAAATAGCATGAATTAATACTTGTATTTGAATATTTAGTGATTTATTCCTCTGTGTACACTTAGCCCCTCTCTATAGGCCTCTACAGTACTCTGCCTGGCCACACAGAAATACAGATGACATCTCTCTTTCCAACTGTACTTCTCTTTGCATGACTCATTTCTTGCTAAAACTGTTCTGTCCAACATATCACAATAGCTCATCATGATGATTAATTCAAATATGTTCCAAAAATATCCTTTGATGCAAAAAGTATTAAAGCATCAATCAGTCAGTCTCTAATTGTGATTTATTAACCTTCCAGTAAATTCAGTAGTTTTCAAATCTCATTTTCTTTTTCTGTTGTGAACTAACCACTACAGATCTGGTCTCTGAAAAAAATATGTCTAATTTGCTTTTTTATTCATCAGGCACATATGTTTAATGGCTTCTACTATTAGTATAAGTGGGAAATCTAAAAATATGATTCTTTAACTTCCTTGAAAGAAACACAAATATAAATTCCCAGAGCTCTGTACTTGTCTAAAAAATATGTTTTAAAATGAATTTTTACATAGAAAGAATGTGGGTGGATCCTTTTGTTTTACTTCACTAGAAATGTTGTGTACCTTCACAGAAGATTCCGTTTTGATTTTTCTGTTTGAAATTAATTTGAAAGCACTGTTTATACTGAAAAAACCTGCTGGTTTAGGCTGGTTGAGGCATGTATGAGTTCCACAACATAATATTTCAAAACACTGTTTGGCTGACCTAATCCAAAGGACATATCTGAGACCCAATGGGAATAGAGATTAATTTACTGCAATGAATCTGCTGTCTTTATAGAACTATCTGAATATGTTAAATGCACTAAAAATGCTTCTATCTGTTAGTGCCACGAATTCAAGTTATAAACCTCTATAGTGCTGCAAAACTGATTCTTTCTTTCTCTGAAACTGAAGACAGAAATATGACTCACAGGGCCCAATTCACTTACCTAGGCACAGGTGGGGAGTGCTGTGTGAGCTATTTTAGACTTTTTGAGCTGACTGAGGAACAGATATGGCCCAAGCCTCCAAGAAATGTGCATACTTATGCAGCAGAAGCCAGAGCCTGGACTGTCTGTCTTCTGGAATCTCAAAAGGCACTGGGCAACTTTGTTTGCTCAAGTAAATTTAGTCCACGGTTTTTATGCACAGCAGGATTTTACTCTGGTAAGAGCATGTGGAATTAAAGATCAGCAGATATATTTTGTTCTCACCTCCTTTAAGAAACAGGAGAACAACACCTAATATTTTAAAGTCTCAAATATCACTGTAAAAGTGTTTTTCTGTTATTTATGACCCAAGGGTGTATCCAATTTCTTTTTTTTTTTCCTATATCGATCTCCCCTTTTGCCAAGTTTTTAGCTAGTCTAAAGGCATAGATTTCAGGCTCATGTTAAACTGATAGAAGCTGTTGTATAAGTTGCCAAAAGACATATCTTTGATTAAAATTGTCTCATTTATATGTAAAAGATGCTTAAAAGGAAAACTATTATCTAGCTATAGGACAGTACTAATCTTTCAGAGATTAAAGGTCTGTTCTAATTCACAAAGAAATCAGTTTAAAGGTGCCCACAGAGTTGAATAGGACTTGAGTGAACCCTGGAGATTATAGGAATAAAACTAATTAAACTATTAAACGAATAAAACTAATAAAACACCTTGAAACAGAAAAAAAAATTCCTTTGTTCTAATTGTATTTTAATTGTGACAGACCTTTTTATAATGCTAATGAAATGAACAGCAAAATATGGAAATTTGCATTTCAGTTGATAAAAATTTGCCTGGTTAACTGAGAGGGAAAATATTTTTATTAACTTTTATGAAATATCACCTTCTTTTCTAAAATGAGTGTCTATGTACATTCATATGTACACAAAAATATATTAAAAACTGCCTAATAACACATATTTAAATAAATAAGTTTAGGGTTTCTCTTTTGCCTGCACTACTAAAGGCTAATTACTATACACATAATTCATTAGTCAGATGGGGTATATGTGCCAGTAAAATTCCATGAGAAAGTGACAGAGAGAGATAAGAGACCCCCCAATCAAATACTCTTGACTGTAAGTGCAGATAAATTGTGCTTCAACTCACAACCGACAAGGTTAGAGAGAAACTGTTGAACATTCAATTTTTTAAACAAAAGTAAAAAATACAGTGTAATATATTTTAGGGTTTCAGCTCAGAAGTTCCAGTGTCTCACTTGAAAAATTGTTATTTTATCTACTGTTTATATAACAGTTTGTATGTTATTTATATATATTGTCTATATCCTAGACCTAATTTCTCCCACCTCATTTGAGGCGTGTGACTGAGGTATCTAGGACAAAGATGTAAACTGATATCCTTTAAAATGTGGCTTAGCAAATCTTAAAATCACACCTTAAGTTGATTGTGTAAATCATATTGATAATATCTCAGAGTATTCAAAATAAAGACTAGAAAATACCATTCATATTATTCATCTTACTGAGCATCAGTAGTATATTGTATTTATGTAGTTTCAATGAAGTTGAAAGTTGATGAAAGATTTATACCCTTTGGATCCTCTCACCTGAATTAGATTTTGAACCAATTTGATGCTGAGAAAAGACATAACAAGAGTAAGACTGAAATGAACTAGATGACTTTTTGATGATTTCTAAGAAAACTGTTGCATCTTGCTGGAGCATTGCACTCTTTTCAAACCACTTTCATTTTAAGAGTACCTAAAGATACCTACAACCTACACTGTAACATTGTAGAATCATGTTTTATCATAGAAGTGGGTTTTAACCTCCTTTTAACCATGGATATATTTGTCTTTTCACATTTCATGCAAGAACCATGTTCACCAGAGGAGAAAGGTGATATACCTGTTAAAGAATGAGAAAGGTTTTCAAGTGAAATTAAATCTCGGTTACTATATGCATTTTTCTTATGTTTTGCCTCTTTCTTCCATCCTAACAAATTCACTCTGCGTGGAATAAGTAGAGAGGTTCAAAGTATCTTAATCCTCCTCCTAATAGGAAATTTAATTAAATTTTAAAAAATCTTTGAAAAAAAGTTATTTAAAAAAATAACCCTAATAAAGATAAAAAAGAGCATTATTTATTAAGTGACTCTTGGCTCTCTTCAAGCACAACATTCAGATCCTCAGCTGTGATTTAACTGTCATTTCCATTACCATGGCTGCCTACAAAGGCAGATTACGTAAGTGTGTGGAAGGAGCAAAATTTTCATTCTTGCGCGTGTAGGATTTAAAGCTTCCTTAGAATCAGATTTCCATAATTATACATATAATGGTTATAGAACTGTCTCTTACTAGATTGAGTGGGTGGGCAAAAAACGACCTTTCAGGCGTACAAAAGCTTATTAAGATTAGACAGGGTTTTGGTGAAAACATGAAACACTGTTAAAGGGCAAGTGAGATTTCACATCAGTGTTCAGTAGAGATTTTCATGCTTTCTCTAGTTATGCTGCAAGGGCAGAGAGTTCAGACAGTCTGCAACCCTGGGCCATGAAGTTACTTTAAGGAACTGTGGAAGGAGGGACTGCGAAGTTGTCAAAATGAAGGAAACATATAAGGTGAAGGATAAGGGTATAGATAACACAAATGCAAAATAAAGTCAGATTCTCACAAATGAGGGAGAAATGTGTAGGAATTTTTTGCTTAGTATCAAGTAAAACTATGTAGTAGAAATAATCCCCAATATAAACATAATATCAGGTATAAAAAGCAACCCACAAGATTCTTCTTTAGGTTGTTTCTTTGTTTTATTGACAGCATAGAGTAGATACTTGCTAAATATAGCATATAATGATAGTTGCAAGCTAAAAGACCCCAAATAGCCAAATGCTTGTGCAAGTCCCGGTAATCTTTACATTTTAGTGCAGTACTTTGCCAGACTGCTTAGTTCCTCAAACTGGTGCTGGAGAAGACTTCAGGGTGACCTTATTGCAGCCTGCCAGCATTAGGGAGCCAACAAGAAAAATTGAGAGGGACTTTTTATAAGTGTATGTAGTGACAGGACATGGGGAAGAATGCTTTGAAGTAAAGGAGAGTAGGTTTAGATTAAATATTAGGAAGAAAATCTTCACAGTGAAAATAATGAGGCCCTTGGAACAAATTGCTGAGAGAAGTTCTGGATGCCCCATGCCGTGATTAAGGATAGGTTGGGTGGGGTTTTGAGCAACTTGGTCTAGTGAAAATTGTCCCTGCCCATGTCATGGGTTGGAACTGGGTAATATTTAAGACTCCTTCCAACTCAACGCCATTCTGTGATTCTGTGATTTATGAACACAATTTTGATCAAAATTTTTCAATGCTTTATTTCAAAAATATTAATGTGAAGAAAAGAACCACATTTATATTTTTATCATTTTGAAATATAGAACAATAAATACATTTCTTTAATGCTTAGCAGTGTTGAAGGGAAAATGAAAATCTGTAACAAATTAACATATGGTCAGTATTTGCAATCATATATTCAAACTACATATATATAATTTCCATATGTTTTTAGAAATAACAAGTCCTGAAGCGTTTGGGCTGATTTGAAGGTGTGCACAAACCCAGAAGGAAAAAGGTTGCTTTACTGGTCTTGAAAGCACTGCTATGGATAAATTAATTTAGAAAAGGTAATGTGAAGTAGTTAGTCATTGTACCAATGTTATTGACAAAAGGTGAGTACATTAAAAAGTCATTACAGTTATATATAACTACATGTATAACTACATGTATATATACATATATATATAGCTATTCACACAGTTCATTTAATGCATTTTTTTTTCAAGATTTTTTCAAATAATTTATTAAAAGCCTTCTTTTTTTGCCTGTATACTGGCTGATGACGAATTTTAGCAGCCATTCGTCTTCCTTTATGGCTGATCATTCACAACAGGTGGTTTGCTGTGCTGATCACTGGGACTTCTGCTTAAGTACCCAGTTTATATATTTTAAAAATACAAGTGATTTTAAGGAGGGACCATTTACAGCTGATTAAAATGTTGACTCCTGATCCTCAGTACCTTAAATCAGACCAGAGTCCAGCTGGCAACACTTAAAAGAAAAATATGTTCATAAGAGGTCATCTTACACAATCTTCAGGTTAGATTCCTCTCTGTACGCTGGTATTCTTCCAACTGAAAGTGACACACAAATTAAGTTGGCTGTCAAACTTTAATAGTACAAGTATTTTAAAACATACAAAAACATACTTAAAATTGAAAAAATAGATTTACATTGTTATCTTGTTTTCAAGCTTGCAGTTTTGAGTTCCTGAATAAAAAATATTTCTTACCAAATAACTTGTTTTATTATCAAGCTCACAAAAATACAGAAATACAGAAAAAATATTGAACAGAACTTATGCGTTTGGTCCTGCTTTCTCCCACAGCATTTCTTCAAAGTTGAGAATTTTATTTTGTCCTCTTGATTAATTCATTTCATATAAAAGCACTAAGAAAACAAAGAAACCTGAAAATAATTCTACATATGATCTTTTTTTTTTTTGTCTCCGAAGACTCCAATATATGTTTGCAATTCCTTTCTTTCCCAAAACAGTACTGGATTCTCTGCTCCCTGTTGACACATATTTTGTATAGAAAAATGGCTACTGACTGGAAACATGTAAGACTGAGAGTGTGTGTATAACACAATAGCAGACATCTTTTAAAAGGTACTGATTTTTAGAGCATACTTAGAGACTGAAATATAATTTAGTTTTTGATTTCAATATTATGTCAGATTTTTAGGAATCCCGTATGTTTTAAAAAAGAGGCAGGGAGTGGAAATGCCTCTTGAACCGCCTGTGATTTTTATAAGGATTATTCTTCTTGCTGGAAACTGACACAAAAGTAGAATGAATTTTCAGACTAGCTTTCTGTTAAGTTTTGGTAGTCTTCTACCATTAGATTGTTTACTGTCAGTGTTCTCTGTTCTTAGTAGTGCATCTAGTTTATATATTTGTCTAATTTCTTTCTTTCCTATTTTTAAGTCAAGAATGAAAACCACAGGCTCATAAATATGATAATTGAGTGTTCAGTTAATTTAGCTGTGTCAACTTTTTTTCTGCTGAGTTACAGCAGATCAACACTGCTTCATTCATGTACACTGTTCCTTAAGAAACTGGTAAACTAAGGTTACAGAGAAAGAATGACATCAGCCTTGAAGATGCATGGAATTCCTCGTAGAAGAAGGTACAAATACACAACTTCTGACTGTAGGTGTTCATAACCTTTTTAATGAATCACTGAATGCAACATTACAATTAAAGAATCAAAACTGTATGCATCTCTGTGAAAAGGAAAAGCTAAAATAATTTTCCAAGTGACTCAGAGTTATTTTTCAATAAGCAAGAAGAAATCTATTAGGTGTAAAAATTACCTCTATTTTATACTAAATTTATTTTATATTACCTTTTTATTTTACTTTTTATTTTATGGTACTTTTATTTTATACTACCTTTATTTTATATAAAGGAAGTTTTATGTAAAATTGCAAAGTATGGGTCTGATTCTACTTTTCTGCCCTTTTTTTCCATCTATTGTGTGCATTATCTAGAGATATGCAGTGGTCAATATCTGTTACTTATTCATCTACTGTAGTGCGGTTTGTCTTTTATTATGTTTATACATCCTGCTCAAAAATGAGAATTCAATCCCAAACGCAAAAGAGACAATTCCAAATAAA
The DNA here is from genome assembly GCF_000691975.1 of Corvus brachyrhynchos. Lineage (NCBI taxonomy): Eukaryota > Metazoa > Chordata > Aves > Passeriformes > Corvidae > Corvus > Corvus brachyrhynchos. The sequence goes on from NW_008237410.1 coordinate 235,944, forward strand.
AGTAAAAGTAGACTAAGAAAAATCCAAACCTTGCATTTTACTTTATCAGGTGAGATCATTTTAGCAGAGAATATATCAATTGCTTGGTCCATTATAGGAATAGATGCAAAAATGGAATTTCTGTCTGAAATAGTGGATATTGAAGAAATTACTTTAACCAGGCTTTGAGAGAAGAAATGGATGGGTGGGTATTAATGATTAAGCACAGAAATAAAAATCAGATTAGTAGATGAAAAATTGTTCTTGTCAGGTTTACCATATATTTTAAGGTGACTACCACTACTACCTGTGATCAGTAAGCTAAAAAAGGGAGGATAAATCTAATGACCAAAGTAGCAGATGGTCCATGGTCACTAAAAAGTGATTCATTACAGAAATCTGTCCAGATTTATTTCATTGCTATTGCCTTGTCAAAATTCTGACAGAAATTCAACAAAATTGTCAGCATTTCAGTGAATCAATGACTGTAATATTAAAAAATTGGCCATAAATTGTGAATTTGAAAATACACTGGTGAAAAATGGCAAACTTTAGGGAACTAATTTACTATCCCCAGTAATAAAGTGGAATGTTAATACAATTAATAAGCTGCAAAGAGGTCTAGTTCAATGTACAGGAAGTCATGATGAATTAAAGAACAATAAGAAATTGCTGGGCAACTGTAGGTCACCAGTCAATTGTCATTGCCAATAACAAGTCAAATATGAAATGTAAAAAGAAAGACATTTTTAACACCATGTTTTTATATTAACTTTTAGTGGTGTTAGTCTGTGTAGTGTCAATTATTAATTTACATTTGAAAATCCAAGCAGTCTCTCATCTTCAGAGCAAGTTTGCAAAATTTTATCACCCATTCCAAGTTGAAGTTGGACTTCATGTTGTTTCAGTGTGTGAAAAATCTTAATTTTTGAAGCACAGAAACAGAAAAATTGTTCCTTCATAAATTTTTTGGGGTTTTTTCCTGTAGCAAGGATAATTTGATCTGTAGTCTGCCACTACAAAAAAATTGAACTAATAAGTAAAGAAATAATGTAATGAACACAGAGCAAGGACAATGTAGTTCATAAACATCTCTCATCTCAAAGTTTAACACCACATAATCATTCTTTTATGCATGGGATTGGAGTGTTTCAGGAGAGATGAAGACATACACTCATTCAATTGTGACAAAAAAAAGGTATGATCTTGTGCAGCATATAAATAGAGTATTAGATATCCTAGCAGATAAAGTCATCTTTCCTACTTTGAACTGCATGCAGCAGTTTCTTTGGTCTGCATTCCCACAGGAGTCTAAATATCCCCTTTCTGTGGAACCAAAAAGTTTCTAGGAAGCAAATTTGAGAAATTCCCTCTTATTTATTGACTAGGTTGGTAGAATCCAAATTGGCCAAGCAGCACTTTATTCACGTATTGGTTGTGAATTTTCACACACCTTTGTTTTTGGGGGTTTTTTAAACATCCTCATGGAATGATCAGTAGTCATAGAATTTATGACTATCATTTCTGATTGGCTTAGCCTTGGCTGGCAGTGGGTCCATCCTGGATTCTTCTGTCATTGGCTCTGCCAGACATGCAGAAATCTTCTGGCAGCTTCCCAGAGAAGCCACCCATGAAGCCCCCCGCTACCAAAACCCGGCCACACAAACCTGATACACTATAAAATAAGGGTGATAAGTATTTTTTAACAATAAAAATTAATAACAGTAGGAACAGAGACTTGTTAATACTCAGGATTGATGGGACACTTTTCATCTATGACTGACATAATCTCAAAATATTCAAAAAACAGATCAGAAAAGATGACTTTGCCACTTATGCAAATATCTAAGACATATTAAGTAGGAGACTGAGGCTTCTATAAGTTCTTTATAGAAGAAAATACAGTTGTGTTTGTCATTAGTCCTACATAAAAACTTAGAAGCAGGAAAGCACTCCAGAAAATAGGAGAAAAGAACCTAAAGCTTCACAAAGCTATTAACCCTTTTACCTTCTTTTGTAATCTGGAATTCAACCTCCAGTTGTCAGGATACTTCCCTTTAGAGCATATCTATAGAGAGATGCTTAGGGAAATTAATTCAAATCAGTTATTGAGTTTGGTTTAAGGAGGACTAGTTAAAGACTATTAGCTCCCTATTAAAAGATTAAAAGACATTCAAAATCAGAACTGAAGTTACATAAAGATCTTCTAACACACCTGGAAATGAAGTGAGTTAAGTTGAATAAAGAATACTTTCCATGGGAGGAAGAGTTACAGTAAATGTTTAATGCAATATAATTAATCAATTTAAAATTTTGTTTAATTTGCAGGGACTTTCTTCATCATCTTTTAAGACAGTGAGGACAAATTTTCATGGATCATTTATTAGAATATTTTATGAAATTCAGAGTACTATCTAAAAAGGGGGTTCGTAATTAAAAGTATCACTTCAAAACATTTATTAGAATAATTAGGAAAAGTAATAACAGTGTAAGAATCTCTCCACATATAAACAGTTAAATTGTATGATCTGAGGGGAAGAAATACTGATAAATGTGTAAAAGAGAAATACCGGATTTGATGAAATAGAAGAAAAACCCCACAAGAAATGGTAGTTTGTTCTTCTACCTTTCTTCCTTTTTTTTTGTTTTTGCTCTCCTGAATTTTCATCCCTGCTTTCTAACACATTAATTACACTTACACATTTTACATGGAGGAAAAAATGCCACCAAATCTCCAAAAAAATCAAGTGTATTTCAAACCTACAAAATAATAGAAAGTATTTTCAAGAAGTGTCTTTCCTCTGAGAGCTTAAATTGATTTTAGACATGCATAAGATTTAAACTGCCCTTTGGTTTGCATAAGCAATTTCTGTTCATCTACTTCATCAGTGTGAAATTGTTTGCCTATTGATAAAGATGAAACCATATTATTTATTTCCAGGACTATTTCTAATAGTATGATGTAAATATAATATTGAAATCTTCGATATTTATTTTTATATATCAAGTGAAACTGTAACCTGCATTACCTTTCATTGAAATATAACAGCAATTTAATAAGGAAATTTTATTAATATTTATCATATGTGGTGTAATATTATTACTAAGATTATTCTGAAACAAATCAACATATTACTCAGATACAATGAATTTTGATTCCATATTTAAAATAGATGTAATTAACATCAACATCCTCTTTATTTTGGTTTTACATTAGGATCTATTTTTGCACAAATTTTGATAAAAAAATAAATAAAAATGGAGAGGTTCTGTCCCTTAAAAATATTGGCTGCTGTCATAGATTAAAAATTACCACTTTTCATTTCTCTATTAGGAAAGAATGTTATTTCAAGGCTTCATACCATAAGGATTAAAATAAGTAAGAAAATAACTGCCTATATATTGTCCAAATGACCCAAAGATTATAAAAAATTACAATTTCCCTCTTCTGATATAAACCCATTTTTACTTCAGTAGCTGCAGTGTGGAAATTACTTTAATTTTAAAAAACCCCATACTAATGCCTGGTGTTTTCCATGAGTGTTAGAAAACCCAGCAACAAACAAGAACAGCTATTCAGAACATAGTCTAGATTGCAATAAATACTACTACTTTTTTTAAATACTACTACTTTTTTAATACTTATAGCACATTCAAGAGAACTTGTTAAACCTCCTTCTTTTAAAGAGCTTATTAGCTTTTGTATAAGCCAGAATGATGGAACTTTCATAGAATTATAAAATATCCTGAGTTGGAAGGGGCCCAGAAGGATAATCGAGTCCAACTCTTGGCCTTGAACAGGTCACACCAGGAGTCACACCACTTGCCTGACAGCATTGTCCAAACACTTCTTGAACTCTGCCAGGCTTGGTGCTGTGGCCACTTCCCTGGGGAGCCTCTCCTAGTGCCCAAACACCCTTGGATTAAGAACCTTTGTCTAACATCCAGCCTAAACCTCCCCTGACACAGCTTCCTGCCATTCCTTATGATAGAATATCTTTCTCTTTTCTGTGAATAACAAAAAAGTTTTTTGTGGGAAGGGTGATAGTGTTGAGGGATTGATATTGATTTTCCACATTGCTTTTGAACAGCCATTCTCACTGAACTCTTTGATTCACACAAATAAATTTATCCCTAAAGAAGTTTTGCCAACAGTCATTGATCCCTCATTCCCCAGAGTTTCTTAATTAATCAATGAGAATTTAGGGTGCCTATGTTTTGTTGAGATAATGCTGTTTCTTGGCTTCCTGAAATAATTTCTAGGTTTTTCTTTGTTTTGTTTGTGCATTTATTTATTTTATTTTTAAGTAAAGCTGAATATTTTCATACATAAATAAGAAATACTCTCCAGAATAATAGCCATCTTATTCCCACTGTTTTTTCTAGTCCTAAAAAGACTTGACATGAAAAGCCTGTTATTTAATCTAGTCCACTTCTCACTTTGTGATTGTTCCGTGAGATATATCTACTAGGTATTTGTCTATTTTTTCCTCTGACAAAGAACCTTTCCACATATACATATATATATATATATATAAAGATAGATTTTGTTTTCTCTC
>NW_008237410.1:240492-311327 GCF_000691975.1 Corvus brachyrhynchos
CATGCCACTGACTATTCCACACCTTCAAATTATATCACAACAACGTTAATCACTTTGAAAAATAGGGAATAAGGCAAGATTAAATCGTCACATTAAATGTGATTTTTCCACCAGAAATGGGTGGAGCATAGGAAGGTATTACTGGATGTTACTGATAATTTCAGTATTTGTGACTTCACTTTTAGTATTGTCAGTCATATGAAGAAGTTTTACATATTTGAAAAGATAAATACATTGAATAAGCTAATAATTTACTGAGACATAAAAAGCAAGACCAAGTTGTCTCTCAGCCTCTTGATTTTTTTCCCAACTACCATATGTATTGAGGAAGGTTCATCCTTTTGCAACCAGTGAACTCATATCAGTGGGACTAGGCATGTATTTAAAATGAGTCACTTTCCACCTGTTTGTGGGAAAAATTGAGTGTTATGTCTGACTGCTACATAACTATCAATTTATAGGGATACATATTATTTTCCACTATTCCTTGTGCAGGTGCTTATCATCTTAGTTCACTGCTTCAAATAATCATGACGTCAAGTAATGACAATTATAAAACCCAACAATTATAAAACACTACATTCTTTCAGTGCTCTATTAGTATATTTAATTATAGTGAAGTATTTTGCCAGCTGTATATTCAGAAGGCAAATTTTTCATAAATTTCCCAAATGCCCAAATGTACCTAACCATCCATTTGGTAGAAAATAGCTAAATAAAGAAAATATCCTATTTCACATATTGTAATATAATTAATGACAGGAGTATCTGGGCTATCAAATAAATAATTGATGCATGAGAGAAAGAAGAAAATAAAGTTGGAAGGATTTGATTCTGATTTCACCAGACATGAGAGAGAATTTTTTTCAGACAAAAGCTCTTCTCACTGCTGTAAAGTCTTCTGCACTTGGAATATATCAGATAAGTACAGGGAAAAATAAATTCAAACCCATCCCAGAACAATTCAAGTTTCCTATCAGATAGACTTTCACAATGATAAATGTCTGCAGGCTAACATGAAACAAAACAATTTAGTAGTCTCCCATATTGGTTAGATTTTACACATTTCTCATTTTACTAAGCTAAAGTTGCTTCTGGTTTCTTTCTGTTTTTAAAACATGGGTTTTGGCTTTATTTAAAAGTTTGAGTTTTGAAAGCATAGTTAACACTCAGTTAAATAGTAATTGTGTCCAGCTGGCCTGATTATGAATGGTTCCTGCAAGTTTTGCTATCTTCACTCATGGAGATTTAGTTTTTCTCATATATATGAAACACCTAGAGATGAATCATTTTAGAAAATCAAACATACCCATAGGCTCAACCATCTGAAGGGTCCGAAGCCCTATGGTGTCTGTAGGGCCAATTCACTGAATTAATAAAATTTTTAAACAAACAATTTTTTAAATGTTTTATTGCTGAGTGGTTATTCCCCTCTATTTCACACTCATGGTGCTGAGGCTGAAGTACTGTGTGCAGTTCTGGGCTCCTCAATAGGCAAAGGACCAGGCTGGCCTGGGGACCATTGAGTAGTAGAGGTTGGAGACCTGGTTGAAGGAGAATATAATAACTGTCTTCTACTCCCCATTTTTTGGTTGCAGAAAAAATGGAGATGGACCATTCTCAGAGGTGCAGGGTGAAGAGGTGATCACAAGCTACAACAAAGAAAATTTCCATGAGGCTGAAGGAGATGAGTTTTCCACAGAAGAGTGGTTATGTGTATAGTCAGAGGCCCAAGGAGGCTTTAGGAATTCCCATCCATGGAGATATACAGAAATTGACTGCAAATGTCCAGGACAACCTGCTCAAACCTTACATGTCTTTGAGCAAGAGGATTAATTAAATGACCTCCAGAGCTGACTTCCAGCCTAAAACCTTCAATAGGTCTATGAATTCAAGAAGGGCATGTAGGTTTTACAGAAGCTGTTGCATAAACACCTAATATTAAAAACATATTCTGCATAGCCACTTCACGGTTTTGTTTGTAGAACTCAGGGCATTTTTTTCGCAGACCTCATTCTTGTAGTTAGAAGCCACAAGCTTCAATTCTGAATCCTTGTCTTCTGAGTGTTAGGGAGAAACTGTTCTGTTTATACTACCAAAAAATATGCATGTTATATTGAACCATACTTATGTGCTTTCAATTATATTTTATTAAGTCAGTGAATACCTATGCTATTTCAACAACACAAATCCTGGATCATTATTAGAATTTCTCTATGACAGCTCATTTCTTTTTAACACAATTCTTATTTCTCTGTCCTGATCAAAACTTTTCAAAACCAAAATCAAATTTTCAGAGATTAGTGTGCAAATTACTCTAAAGTCTTTTTTTCCTTCTATAAAGTTTTAATTAAATGGGAAAGAATTGCAAAAAATATTTAGAATCCCTCTCTAAAAGAAAGATGAAGGGAAAACTGCATAAAAAAATCCATTGGAAAATCATATTTTCATAGCTTTACAATAAAACAGGGTAGATTATCTTTTGTCTTTATCCAACTTTACAGTCGGATAGAGGCCTTTGTTTCACTCATTTATTATTTTAATACACAGATGTCTTTTTTTATTACTGTTGTTATTTCAAAGTGCATTTTTTAAAGAATGGTAAGGTACATGATTTGTAGATTGTTCTAGCTTTCCTCACAATTTCAAGTAAGAACTAAGACTACATGTAATATTTTTGACAAATATTATTTACTATTTTGTTATTTTATTTGCGTATGAAGTATTATGCTTACATATGGTGCTACAAAAGCAATTACCAGAATATAAGGTGTCATAGAGAAAAGTTGACACAGTGGGTAGTTATTCTAATTCCAAATGGTCTTGATTTACAAGCGTGGTTCATAACTTCCCTTCTAATGATTAATAATGTGTTATATTTTACATATAGTTGTTGTAAAAGGGAATCTCAAGCACTTTACATTAGACACAGACAACTGTTGCATTGCTTTGACAGGATCTTGAGGTTTGGTATATGCACGTAATGCAAAAAGAACCAAAAAACAAAACGGTTAAAATTAGAAAGAGAAGGAAGAAGTGATATGCAATACATCTGTGTTAAAAGTTTTAATGACATTTCAGCTGATTTCAAATAATGACAAGGTGTACAGTAGAAGCTAATGTCAACTGCTGGGGAAAGTCAGCAAGCAACTGGGTAGGAGCAGCATTCCAACTGGGGTGAATTTATCACTTCTTACAATTATAATAGTATAAAAAAGATAATTTGAAAATAAGGAGGGGAATAAAGGAATATGGTACTTCTGGGAAATGGAAAGCTTTTCTGGCCTAAGCCCATCAGGTCACTTGAAGTAATTTGACAACCAAGTATACTGATGTATACTGAAAACATTGTTGTGAAAATAACTGTTTTACAGAGATTCTATAATTTTGATATGAATCTTTCTAGTGTTTGAAAACAGATTGTCATGTACTCTGTCTTCAAAACCAGTCTGCTTTAATAGAATCAGACAGTTATGAATTATTTAGACGATAATGTGACCCTCTTCTTCACTTTATAACTTTCTTGAACATGTTTTGCATTTAAAAATCATTCTCTTCTAGCTGTCAGCATTTGAGTGTTGATCCTACAGGACCTACTTGTATACTTATTATGACTACTGAGAATAGTCGATGGAGTAATCTTAAGTATTCAGCATTGTACAATAAAATACTGTGTACAAGTCTTATGACCCTATTCTAAGTATGTGGAATCGAGTTGCCAGAGGAGGATGACAGAAAAAATCATTTGGGAAATATAACCCTTATCTTCAGAGGTTTATGTTGCTGGGTCTTTGGAGGGAACACTGGATCATGAACTCTTAGTCCTATACTGTAACAGAAAATCAGAATGATAGAGAAGAAATCAAAAATACAGAAAGAAACCATTTTAAAAGTGGATCAACCCCATTTTAAAACTAGGTGTGTTTTTTCTCAATCTTCCCTTCATAGCACTGTTCCAGGAATTTACCAGTCTTCATGTAGCTAGAAAGCTTGTTCTGTTTTCCATCTTCTGAGTATGCAAGGCTGATTACATACATTTTTTTCTTGCCCTAATTCTCCTGTTAGGTTAAGGAGTTTATCTCAGTCCCTGGAGCATGCACTTAAATAGGAAAGGGGAAAGGTTTTTTGCTATACCTTGCTTTTTTTAATCTTGTCAGCTTTATAGTGCATACGACTGGAAATCTAAGTGTGAAAAAATTGTTAAAATCAAATTCCATATTACTGACTAAAGCAGCATTGAAACACGTCAGTCTTTCAGCTGTTGCTAAGCAGTGCTTTTGCATCATAAAGGTATTTTATTTTCCCTTTTTTTTTTTTTAACCTTTTTCTCACTTCACTTTTTTCTTCCTGGCAGGTAGGCTAGACACTGGGAGGTAACACAAGCAACTGACACTAAGTGACCAAAAGAATCACAGAATCACAGAATATTCTGATTTGTAAGGAAGCCACAAGGAACACCAAGTCCAAATCTTTGGTGAATGGCACATATGGGGATCAAGCCCACAAGCCTGGTGATATTAGCACCATGCCCTACTATGTGACATAATGTGATGTCATGCTCAGGAAGAAAAAAAAGAGAACATCAAAATCATTCACCTGGAGAGGAACAGCCCCAGGTACTAGTGCATGTCTGGAAAGCAGTTTTTCAAAAAAGGACCTGGGAATCCTGGTGGACACCCAGCTGAATGTAAGCCAGCAATGAGCCCTTGTGGCAAACAAGGCAAGTCATGTACAAAGCCATATTAGACAAAGAATTGCCAGCAGGTCAAAGGGCCTGCCCCTCTCTTCAGCACTGGTGAAGCCACACCTGGGGTGCTGGGTCCAGTCTGGGCTCCTCACTTACAAGAGAGACAGGGACATACCAGAGACAGACCAGTGAAGGGCTACCAGGATCATGAAATAACTGGAGCATCTCTCCAATGAGGAAGCCTGAAAGAGCTGGGACTATTCAGCCTGGAGATGTAAAGTCTCAGGAGATATCTTACAAATATTTGAAGGGAAGGGGCAAAGTGGGTAGAACCAGGCCCTTTTCAGTGGTGCCCAGCCACAGGACAAGAGGCAATGGACACACACTGAAACTTGAGAGACTCCCTGTGTGATTAATTGAACACTGGCAAAGGGTTGCCCAGGGAGGCTCTGAGATCTTCATCCTTGGAGATAGTCAAAAGCCATCTAGACATGGTCCTTGGTAACCAACTCCAGGTGGCCCTGACTGAACAGAGAGGTTGGACCAGATATCTCCAGAGTCCCCTTCCAACTTCAACTACTCTTTGATTCTGTGAAAATTCACTAAGCACATGAAAATGTGAGTAAAGAAATGACAAAATCTAGAAAGTTCAGTAATAGAACTGTTTAGAAGTAACAATACAAAGGCTGAGGAAAAAATGGCATCAGTGTTCAAAGAATGGGTTCTACCTTTGTGCCATCATGCCCAATAAATACTTTTCAATAGTATGCTGATGTAGGTTCACTGGTATGATATATACTACAATTTGCAAATACAAAATTTAAAAACTTGAATTCAAACAAAAATCAGTGTGATTTTTCTTTGTTACATATAGGTGATTTTGAAAATCTCACATTCTCTTCATGTTCACAGGGCTCATAGAGCTGATCAAAACAAACCCTCAAATTTTTCAAGACTCTCCCTTCCCCTTATTCTGTACAAATTCACAGATCTTTCATCTTGTAACTTATTTTTTTGCTATAATTTCCTTTTGTCTTCATTTTTTCACATTATTTCAGTATGGGCAGCCCTCCTTTCCTTTTTCCACTCTTTTGTTTTCTTTTTGAGATTAAACACACAATATCTGTTTGTTAGCAAACACTTTCACTGTTAAATCCTTTCTAAAAGTCACTTCAGTTACAATATACAAAATAACACCAATATTAGTTTTAAAACTCTCCACTGCATTTCTTCTCTAAGCTTCTCAATGTGTCCTCCTGACACCTTTTTTTGTCTCTAAGATTTTAGGTTCTTTGGGGTACCATTCATTCTGAGCAGCTGTTAATGCTTTACAGTTAAGGAGTAATATTAGCCTGAGGTTTGGTTTCCATTCTCATGCAAGACACACCATCTAGACAAGAGAATATAGATATTAGTATGGGGACAGGGATTAGATTCTCATTTGCGATTGGCTAATGGCACTGTAGAGTGATTTGTAAACCTGATTATACCTAGTGATTGATAATGCTTCATTTATTTCAAACAGCACAGTGCCAAGACTAAAAGAATCAGCCAACAAAAACATCACTTCATCATTTAGATAACTCACATCCACTTTTTTTTCTGCTTTCGGCTATTAAGATATTTTAAAAATAAAGTTCAAAGAACATCATGGTTTTGATTCAAGGCTCTATTTAGACAAAAATTATTCATGCCCAATAGAAAAGACATTTTAGTTTTAGACTGCCAAAATTAACTTTATTAGTATGTCATTAATCATTGTCTTGGAGGTGACACCTGGGGAAAATGATTTAGTGGAGATTAGAGCACTCAAATGTAACACTGAAAATATCACATTTATTTCCAGCATTAATCAGTCAATGAAACACATATTAACAAAAAATGACATTTATGTACATTTAAATCTGTTCATAACAAAGTGCACTGCTTTCTATTCAGGATCATTTTCTGGTTTTTTACCATTTTATATTGAGTTTATAGTTTATATACAAAAATACTGCTATCAATGTAATCAATTTAAAATGCGTAATAAAACATATTTGAAAGAAGATTGAAATTGGAAAGTTGTGCCAAAGAGAACCATGTGTTGGAAAAACAAGTACTTAAAAAAAAAAATATTCTCCTCTCCATATAGTCTACAGGCATTGCTACATAGCTAATACTTAACTCCAAAAGTCTGAAATTCTGTTCACTTTTTTAGACTTTGCAGATTTTGTAGTAATAATAGTAATAATAATAATAATAATAATAAACCCCAACAAAACAATGAACAATTTTTATTTTGAGAAAGAAACCAAACAAATTTAGAACATCTCCCACGAAAGAGCTGGCATCAAAGTAATGGCATATTAATTCTTATCTTTCAAAGAGTAATAGCTTATGAATAGCTCAAGTCACATGACTTGTACTAAACAATAAAATTGCTCTCTTTTCTTCACTCTCTGTTTAACATTTGTCTGTATCTCACCTTTAACAGGCTCAGGGTGCCATAGTCTTATGGCTTATAACTTAACTTCTTTCTCTTTATTTTCCCTGGAAAGTCATTGTTAAAACTGAAGATAGCAGAAAATCACTCTTTTCCAAAGAAAGTGTTATATTATTTTTACTACAGAATAAGAAAGTCAGCTGTTATACTCTTTAGGATTTTAAGTATAAAATACTGTCTTGATGGAAAAATAAAAAAGGAAATCTGTTACTAAGAAAAAAATATTAAGTCACCACAAATTAAAACCAAGCATATATGGTATTCACATTCATAGACTTACAAAAACCCCCACATCTCTGTAAGTATTCAGTACTTTTATTTTAAATATTATTTTTTTATATTAATGAAAGTTATTGTTATCTGATTCTCAGTGGAAAACCTAAAAAAAGTCAGTATTTCGTGCTCTCTTCTGAAAATGGATTACTTTCTCTATTCTCCCCTCTTGCACTAAGGTAGTGGGTAGAAATATAAATTCTTGGCAATGTCAGAGAAACATGTCTATAAATAACAGTATATAATAAATATTAAAGTGCACACTATTCCACAGTTACTATGACACAAACCTGATTTAAAGGTTGTGTGTTTTATGTATGTATGCAATTCATTTAAGGATATTGAAAGTACACTTACAAATAGAGAATTTTAAATATAATGCTATTTCAGAGAGAAATGGAATGTTCATTTTCAAAATGAGTGGTCACTATGAAATCTATAAAATAAATATGATTCAGACCTCTTAGCATGCAGGGGCAGTTCAAGATAGAGAATGAATTGGTATGTATGACATCAATTTAGAAGGTGCAGCCAGAAAATAATAGTACACATCTTGTTACTCTAGTCAATAAAAATGAGCTCCCTGGCACTCCCTGGAGTCCAGATATATTTGCTTTGCTACACTTAACAGTAAGAATTGTCACCACACATCAGCAAATCCACAAAAGGAGCAGTTTGAATAACTAAAGCTACAAACCAAAAATTTATTTGGGAAATAAATACTTCTTCCTAAAGATATATCCTTAATATCCACGCAACTGCTTTTACTCATGCTGGCAGCAGTTGTACTATAGGAAATAAACATTTGTACCTCAATGAGGGCTCTGGGAGTATGAAATGTCAAGATGAAAGACAATGAGAGAAAGTAGTGGAAACTATAAAGAAAATGAATTATTTCAGAACTAAGTCATTGGGAGTAGAAGTTACAACTTGAAGTCTGATCTTTCTAAAGCAAATACTTCCTAAATATAACTTTCATTCCTGGCTTTGAAACCACATGTTTCTTGTGCAAAGGCACCTCACCACTGACAGTGGTGTTTCAGGATCAGATGAGGGAGAGATGCTCTTTAGGGAACAGCAGCAGAGTTCAATTTAGTTGCTCGTCTTTTCAACCAGACATAGGATTCCCTTACTGCTGAACTATTTATTCCTTCACCACTATAGAAAAGGCACAGCTGATCCCAGAACTAATGCACTTTCCATTCTATGGCACTGGAGTCTTTCCACCAGCTCCAAAGAGCCCATCTTGAACAGCCATTTGGCTATATGAGAACTAGAAAGTTTGTAAAGCAGAGTGCTCTTAAATAAAGGTGTTTTATGAACATACAGTAGAGCTCAGAATGATACAAATTCTTAAGAAAGCACAGCAAACACTAGATTTCTCTGAAAGTATGAAAAGAGTGGTAAAAACAAGCCTCTTTGGGCCCACTGCTTGAGTCTTTACAGTGGTGCAAAATGGTTATAGAATCAGCACAAACAGAACAAAGCAAACAAAACCACAAACAACTGCATTTAAGCCAACATGAGAATATTATGCAGAAAAGAGCATGTGCTGGAATTGACCCCCTAATCAAACGAAAAGAATCAAGGGTATCTCAAGCATTAATATTTAACAGAACCTATTTTGCTTGAAATAAAGGTCAGGAATTCACTTAGAGTACCATTATTGCGAATGTGAAATCTAGCATGGATGGAGAGTCAAACTGTAGATGGTGAAACTCATTGGGATAAAAATTTCTATAAAGAGTGAGTCTTTTCAGGGGAAGTTGTGGACTTTTTCACAATGCAGATTCTGCTTTCCATCCCACTTTTGTCCTCAATAACTCTAAACTGAAACTCAAGCCTGTACATTTAGATCAGTAGAATAACATAGGCTTTAAAGGAGTGGAAGCAGATTCAGAATTTTACTCACGAATCGTCCTCTTTATTTTATACACTAAGGAGTAAAATACAGAAATTGAAAACCAGATATGAATGTCTAAAAGTAGCTTTTTGTCCAGTGTGGGCCACTTGACATCAGTGGCATTAATTTTCTCTTACCATTTTACTAGTCCTCCTTCTATCTTCTTAGAGGGCAGAAAAAAAAAAAAAAATAGGATCATATCATTGCAAGCCAGGGAAAAAATTGAGTGAGGGTTTTACAGAAAGTAATTTCTTTACTAGAGCTTATATTTTTCATTTTTAGAACATGCTAACATCCACCAATTTTTTTAACTAGGGCATTTTTTTCTCTAGAGTAAGCAAACTCATAGAATATATTGAGCAATAGCATAAAAAGAACACCTGTGCAGTAATGAGATAACAGAAGATTTCCCAAATGAATGTACAAAAGGAACATATTGCCTAACTAACCTCTTTACCATTTTGAAAGAGATAGGAAGTGGTGACAATGGTAGCTGAGATGAGTGCATTTACTGGGATTTTCTTAGTCTTTTGGTAAATTATAGGGATATGTTTTATTTTCCTTTGGCAGTCATAGTAAAAGAGATCAAGGGATAAAAATCTTAATATTATTTTGAAAAATATCATATGAAGATGTTTTTGATATCAGTGGGAAGCTGCACTGCTCATGTCCTACCATCAGATCAGGGAGTGGTACATAAATGGAAAGGATATACCAAACACATGACAGAAAATCACTGCTTAAAGCCTCTAGTTATATATAAATTTCTTGGCAGTTAACAACTTCTTGAATGTTCTGATGATTTAGAACTTTGAACAAATAGTTAATGAAGACTGCAAGCATCAAAAGGAGTTCAGGTAGGTAAGAAAACTGTATAATCAGCTTCACGCACTGCAAATGAAGTCTAACATTGGAGAACTTAAGGTATTCCCCATACAATTTCAAAATTTAGTAAACAGAATTTGAACGAAAAGAGCAGGTTTTCAAATTCTTCTGTAAATTACAATGGATTGCTAAAACTAAGCCTAAAAAGTGTACAAGGTACTATGCAGAAGTTGATAAAGAACACTCTAGAATATAAAATAGCAAAAATCTTACCATTTTTCAATCACAAAAAATCACTTATTAGATGAAGATAGGCAAGTACAAGTGCTTTAGCATTAAATTGATGGAATTTTTCACAGTATTGATTCTTCAGAACAATTATGCAATATTGCTCTAAATTTCAGGAATCTAGGATTGAATAGGGCCTTTAAGAAGCTAAATAATTTTAAAATTTCAGCAGAGAGATGCTTTTTTAAAAACAAACAGCAGTATGAAACTGAAACAGGCAGGCCACTAGGTAACTGTGCTTTCTTCATTTTGGTTGTAAGACATGCAAGAGTGGAAGATTCCAAACGATGATGTCACATTATCCTACTTTGTTACTTGTTTTCCCATGTCAGGAGCAAAACTACGAGGCCACTCTTGCCGGAGATCCCTTGGTTGTCGTAGAAGTTTGGGATTTTATAAACAGTTGAATGTTTGTTCATTTTGTGAATATTTCTAAAGAGAAGTCAGCTCTTAAATTCTGGATTTGAAAAAATAAATTATCCCACTGTAGTAACTCATATGTCAAATGTGACCCTGTGACGTCATGGATCTACCTAATCATTATTCTCCTGTTTTCTTTGGTTGTCTTCTAGAGAACTGAATTGCAGGATTTGACTCATAGGGAAATGTTTATCCTCTGAATTTGCTGAACATATAAAACATATTCACACAGCATACTGACTGATGAATTAAAGGCTTAATAATTAAATTTAAAAACTAATTAAACCTTTACATGTTACATACATGTACATTGTCACAGTATTTACTGTATTGATTTTTCTGAATGCCGGTGAGAGCTTTGTTATGTGTGTTTACAAAATACATTTTAAAGTTATTTTAAAAATCACATTAAAAATTAATATTTGCACACTCCGAAAGTTTGTGCACTACATAATTCCTAAAATTAATCATGTATAATAAATTTAAGATTTCCACAAGGAACACCTTATTAAGATTAAATAAGAACGTTTTTAGTTTGTTGAATGTAGAGCATCAGTACCAAGAACAGTGGAGCGTTCACGTTTAACACCTCTGAAATGTAAGTTCATTGGAAATGCAATAGGCAAATGTTACAACACTGTTTGAGACCTTCTTAATTCAGCAGAAAACAAAGATGGTTCATGACTTTTACTGGAGTTGTGCCATACAGACAATAAATTAAATCATCTCAGGACAGGAAAAGTACCCCAACTTTCTTGATAGTCTTTCTTGTCTGCATATAAAAGGATTATTTATGATAGAAATCTGGAATTGTTTTAAGGTAACATACAGAATAGAAAAACTAAGTTCTTTGTGAGGGAAAACATGAAGCTCTGCACTGTAAGCAGCTGCTGCAATTTGAGACTAGAAAGGAATTATTTTCCTAGAAAGAAACCTTAAAAGGGCATGGTCTATCAAGTTGTATTTTAATTAAAGCAAGAGATGAAGGTGTAGAAGCATTTGTTTTGCCAAAAGGAATTGCACATTGTTCTTGTAAACTGCCAGGATTTGAAAGGGTTTTTGTACCAGCTGAACTTGATGTTTTATTGTCCATTGGCTATGGCAGATGCTCCCCTCAAAAGTGAGTATTATGGTCCTTCTGAAAACAATTTTTGTAAGAAACATTTAGAACATGAAAAGAAGATGCTGCATTTTTTGAATTGTGGAGACCAAAACTGGACGCAGTGCTAAGTGCTGCCTGACCAGCCCTGGGTAGAGTGGGGCATTCATGTCTCTCTCTCTGCTAGTAATGTCCCTGTGCACGTAAGCCAAGATCCAATTTGCCTTTCTGTCTGCAGTGGTGCGTTGCTGAATTATGTTCAGCTTGTTGTAGTCTACCAGGCATCACAGGTCACTTTTGCCACAGCTGTTCCCCAGCCACACAGATCCTAACCAATACTGGCTGCCTACTCTTCCAGTCTACCCAGGTGTCTCTGTAATATGGTTCTCCCTTTCTGACATGTTCTCATCACCAGATGGAGACTTTGGTGTCATCAGCAAACCTGGTGAGGATACTTTCACCAAGAATCACCAAATCACAGAATAAGTAAGGCTGGAAGGGATCAGTAGAGGTCATCTACTCCAGTCCTCCTATTCAGGCAGGGTCTCTATATCATGTTACTCAGCAGTGTGTCTAGATGTTTGTTTAATATCTCTGAAGAAGAAGACTACATAACCTCTCTGGGCAAGCGATTCAAGGGCTCAGTCACCAGCACAGTGCAATTATTTCTCATATTCAGGTGGAACTTCCTGTGCATAAGTTTCTGTCTGTTGCTTCTCATCTGATGCTCAGATCCACTGAAAAGACCCTGGCTCCACCCTTTTGATACCTCCCATTCAGATACTTACAGACATTGATGAAGTCCCTTCTAAGTCTTCTCCAGGCTACATAGGGTCAGTTCCCTCAGCCTTTCCTCATAAATAAGGTGCTCCAGTTGCCTCATCATCTTTGTTGCCCTCCACTGGACTCACTCAGGGAGCTTTATTTCTTTCTTCTACTGAAGAGCACAGAACTCCAGGTGAGGCTTCACCAGGGCTGAGTAGAGGGGCAGGATGACCTGCTGGCAATGTTCTTCCTAATGCACCCCAGGATATCACTGGCCTTCTTGGCCATAAGGACACAGTGCCAGCTCATGGATAGCTTGTTGTTCACCAGGACTCCTAGGTCTTCCTCTGCAGAGCTGTTTCCCAGAAGGTCAACCCCCAGCCTGTACTAGTACAAGCAGTTATTCCTCCCCAGGTGCAGGACACTATACTTGTCTTTTCTGAATTTAAAAACTTTTACTCTGTCCATTCCCCCAGCCTTTCAATCCCATACTCCAGGTAATTTATGAAGACGGTGAACAGTGTGGGACCCAGTAACACTGGGGGACCCAACTTGTGACAGGCAACTAGTTTGAGTAAAAATCTTTGATCACTAACCTTTGAGTACAGCCTGTTAGCCAATTCCCATTTCACAGACCACTTGTCTAGTGTGTATCTGGCAAATTTGATGAGAAGAAAGCTATGAAAGACAGTGTTGAACACTTTGCTGAAGCCAGGTAAATTTCCTCCACTGCTATCCTCATGTCAACGGAAGATGTTTTTTTGTTGTAGAATGTGATCAGATTAGTCTGTCATGACTTACCCTTGTAAGGTTGATTTCTATATGGTGTTGAAATTATATGACTTTATGGCATCACTGTGCTCTGAACAACAAAGCTTTGGAAACAAACCCAGAAATGATTGAATATGGAGTATTTTGTTACATTTTATTATTATTAGGAATTTACTTCAAGAGAAAAAAATGAGAAAGAAGGAGCTTGGGTTTCTCTCATTTTTGTGGTAGCTGTTTTCACTGATGGTTTAAGTGAAATTACCCTGCTTTAAAAACTTTCAAGAGTAAAGGTCACTTCTGGAGCATGTGTTTTTCAAGTGGCCAGTTTTGATACACATTTCTTTGCGGTTATGCCCTTGGTCAGTCAGAACACATGCATCAGTCTACTGACCATCAGATGAAGAGTAAAATGCATTTCCCAAGAGTCCTGGGCTGACTTTAGATGTCTACAGAAACTTTCATGCAATCTAGTATTTCCAGCCCCATCAAATTGACTCAGAATTTGCTGTGGACATGTGCAGGACTTCAGCAGATTAGGTGGGCTAATAGCCAAGTGTGGTGGTTTAATACCAACTGGGGATTAAACTCCAAAGAAGCCAGTGTCTCACCCCACCCCCACCCCCTTCCAGCAAGAGAGCGATACAGGCAGAGACTATGGCTTGAGATAACAATTTACTGAAAGCAAACAACAGTGGAATAAAAGCCACACAGTAACAGCAGCAGTATTAATAACAAAAGTATGCAAAAGAGAAGGAGCTGCGTCTTATCTGTGTTCGCCACTTTCAGAGCCGTGTCTCAGAGGAACAGGAAGGGACAGGTGACAGCAGCAGAGGGACAGAGTCCACAGCATTGATCCCAAGAGTCTGCAAGCATTACCACAGCTGGCAACTTCCCAGAGGGAGAGAGGGAACAAACTGGTACACTTGCAGTGTGTACTCACCCTTTTTTTTCCCCTGCAACCATGGCCCCCACCAAGGAAGTCAGTGGTATAGATTGGCAACCTGGCCATGCCCATGCTGTCCTAAGCTCTGCCCACTCACTGCAGCCCAGACACCAAGCCCAGAAAATTCTAAACAAATATTAAAACAAATATCAAATTTTTGCAAACATCCAGACAAATTTTCCAGAAGAAAAAACCAGAATTGGAATTCACTATTATCTCAACATTTTTGTTATTTTTTAATTTGCACAAACATAATCAGACTGTGTGACTTTGTTACTGAATAAATAGAAGCAAAAGAGACAGACATCCTTAATTCTAGTAGTGAAAAAAAAGCTGTTTCAAGGTCAACAACATATGCTCATAAGTGTATCTAGGCACTTCCTTTGATCTTCAATGAGGTGCAGATTCTTGTCACTGTTGTGAAGAAGGGTTTTTTTCATCACTTTGGATATCTCATAGTAGTTCTCATACTTGTGTCTGCTACCCTGCTCAGGCCATAATTAGTCTTATTCAGTATTTTGTCAGCTACTAAAGTTTCAAGGGCAGAGATGTTTAGAGCACTGAGGAAAATACAAGCAACATAATCTATTCACTAGGTTTTACCCCAGTGTTCATCAGTTAGCAATAAAATTTAAAACTTCAGCTAAAATTTTTACAATTCCTTGCAAAGTCAATACAATAATAGTAATCAATAACTGTAGATTTTCTGGAACCTCACTCTGGCTTTTTTTTTCCATTCACATACATATCAATCCACTATACTGCTGGTTCTGAAGGATTGCTTACTAGTTTCAGAGCAGTGACTTCTTGCTTTAATAATCCCCTGGAATCAAAACAGGTTTTTCTCAGGGTCGTCATGTGTGAGCCTTTTAAACATTTATACACTGCAATCCAGTCCTGTTTCATCCTTGAAAAGAAAAAGCGAGAGCATATTCAGCATTTGAAGTCTTTTCTAATAGAACTCCTAATCCCCAGATAAATCTTGTGACACACACTCCCCCGCCAACGGTTTCTCTCTGAGGTTGCAAACAATATGCCAGAGCTGAGCTTCTGTAAGCTGTGTAATTGAACCATTACGTCTTAAAACTCAACTATCCCATCTGCTTATGTTGAAGTCCTGAAGCCCTTGCTAGACTGCTTTGAGGAATCTTTATATAAGTATTTTCTACCATCAAAGGTACCATTGCTGTAATCTTGCATGACAATAGTTTAAGGAATAACAAAGAACAGGTTGTTATTATATCTCAAATACCATATATACCAAATTTGGGTTTGGAGCACAGAATTATAGAGCAATGAATAAAGAGAATAGTGTAGGTCATGGCAGAAAATGTAGGAAAATTATCCCAATTATATCCCAGAGTGAAGAGGAAGAAATTTTAGTCATCAACACCCATAAACCTTCTTTAAAGTACTTAGGATGCTGATGATTCAACACAACTTTCCCTCAGTTGGCGGCCTTCAATCCTGGGACCCAGTGGAGCCATGGAAAAGCACAGAATGCATGTATAATAGTGTAATGGTGATATTATCTGGACTCTTTATTTAGTCTTATTATTTCCTTCTTCTTCTCTAGTAATTAAATTTGGTCTGAAAAGAATTCTTTGATTAGACTATTTTGGTTAGATTGTAAAAAATTACTGTATTTCTATATAAGGTATATTTCTTTAGCCTACATAAAATACCCATTTTAAGACCAACAAATGATGGGGATTTAGGCAAGTTGAGATGTAGGCTGGATACAAAAAGAACAAAGAGCCGCAGGGATTCAGACTAGAAATCTCTGATAGTCCTACGTAGCTGGAAACCTTTCAAAGAGGAATAGAACACTTCCCAATAGCCTAAATTATGTAGCAGCTTTCCTTCTTGCTTCCTCCACTGTATATATGGTGTGAATTCTGTCTGGTGTTATTGATTAGATCATTAAAATGATATTTAAAACAATCCTAGAAACCCAAGCACAAATAACAAAGCCTACTCTAAGGTGACAAAGGTCATAATTCTAAAACATCTTAGACTATTTTTTTTTAGATTTTATTTATCATTATAATTCAATTTGACAATGTGACAAGTTCAAGAGTTGCTGAAGTGTGCAGAAAGTTTTATAAGTGTATTTATTCCTATTGCATTCCTAGTCTACTCTTTCACATACTGTTTGCAGTTTCAATTAAAAAACAGAAACCTTGGAAAATAGATTAAAAAGCAAATATACTGTTTTCTCTTTAATTGCCCCATGATGTTATAATTTAATAGTAACATGTACCATGAGTCTGAAAAGCACAGACTGTTGTCTGTTGGAATTATGCATGTAGGACAAAGAACTACATCACTCTGAAAAAAAAGCTAAATTGTTGAGCAATGCTGTAGCCAAAGTGTTCATCCTGATACAGACAACAATGCAGACAACTGATTCTCTCTTTCCAAAACTGAGTTGCACTCAGCTGCTCAAAATGAATTAATTTTGTTGTTCCTAAATCAAGACATGTCCAAAGTCAAGTATATATTTATTGAAGTTCTTGAGTGAAACCATTTAAAGAAAATTACTACCTTAAAAACATTAGATAATGGAACTGAGCACACTGAAGAACACA
This sequence comes from Corvus brachyrhynchos, assembly GCF_000691975.1. Taxonomy (NCBI): domain Eukaryota; kingdom Metazoa; phylum Chordata; class Aves; order Passeriformes; family Corvidae; genus Corvus; species Corvus brachyrhynchos. The sequence continues at coordinate 257,543 of NW_008237410.1, forward strand.
AACATATATTGCAAATCTGTTCATAAATAACAGCTGATTTTACCTTTCTGCAGTTCAGCCAGTTGAAGGGGATAAACTCATCTGGATTAAGTGAGGCCTTATTCAGGCAATCCATTGTGCTAGCCCTGAGATTTATATCCTCTTAGCAGGGGCAAATTGAAAACTACTGCAGTTCACAACCTAAGTTGTTGAGCATCGTGTTTCAGTTTAGTCTACTAAAAAAGGCTCTGATGTTCTGTACTTGTGTGTAGACACAACTGCTCACCCCATTTCCACAGGGTAAATACAGTATAAAGTAGGGCATTTTAAGACATTATAAAATGTCTTACCAAAGTAAACCCAAGTAGAGTACCATCATAATTATTAATGAAGCTTTTCCTATTTACATGTGGAAAAGTATAAATTATTTGCAGTGTCAGACGACAGGGACTCAAAAAGTAAATTACTACAGAAAATAATTTTTTTAATCGTTTTTTGAAAAAGACAAAATTTGATTACAAACTTTAGTGATTTACATTAATATAGGATAGTCTTCCTAATACAGGATTTGTAATACTTCAGATGAGGAACATTAGAAATATCTAGACCTCTCCTTCCTTTTAAGAAACATGTGTTCTACTTCCAAAACCTAAATGGAAGTACTTAGATGATTCCGCTTGCAGGGCAGTGCTGTTACTCATTAATCTTTACAGGAAAATTAGAGCCTAAATAGAACATTTAGGTAGCAGAGTTGTACTTTGCAGTTCCACTTCATTTCAAAAACCATCAATTATAAATATCTTTTATTCCTAGTCTTTGAACAAAGTATGGCTGGTGAAACTTGGCAGTAGTATTCGTTGGTAATGACACTGTCCCTGTTTGAGACAAATTTGGAGGAAAGGCCCGAAATGAACGTATCCGCTAATAGAAGGCAGATTTCAGCAGCCCCTCCCCCACCAGGATCAGAAAGAAATTTCTCGGAGGAAAGTGAAAAATCTATTTGTTTAACAAGCAGGGTGCACACAGGCACCAAAAAAAAGAATGAATAATGTCAAATAATATCTCTTGCTGTGGAGAAGACCTGGGTAGATTCAGAGTTCTTTGTAGGTGTGGCTCTGCCCTCTCTAGGGCTGAGGTTTGGCATGGCCCCCTCTAGGCCGCAGTGTGGGGCCTCCTGGTGATGTTCTGGTGTTGCTGAAAAGTGCAGAAGAAAAGAAGAAGAAGCCAAAGTCCCAGGGAAAAAACTTTCTTGCCTCTGCTGGCAGGCTAGCTAAAAAGCAAAGAATTTTAACTCTCTGTCTCTCTCCTGAGAAAACAGAGCCCAAAGCTGGCTGAAAGCAGGAAGCTGTTTCCTCGGCTCTGCAGCTGTGAGAGCGCAGGGGAGTGTATGTGTCCTTGAGCACAAAACCACTCTGAAGAATTCGCTTATCTTCTCTCCCCCGTCTCCTGGACCCAGTTTAAAGGCACAGAAAGGCACAGGATTAATGTCTGGCATAGAGTAGGCGATAGCAGATATAGCATCATAAAGTCACCCCAAGACAGAGACCTCTTCATGTTTGTTGGCTATTGGCTAATGTACAATTAAGTAATCTAAGAATTCCATGAAATCAACAAAAAAATCTCAAACCTTACATCGAAATTTCCTAAGCTGCCAGCAATTTCTTACAGAATTGGCAAAGATTTATGAAAAACCATGGAGGGGGAAACAAGAGGTAACATATGCCTCTCAGAGCACTGATGAGATGTTGAAAGAAGGGCTTACTGCTAAGGACCTATCAGTCTGCATTAATTTGTTTCTTGCCCAAGGAAGACAAATTCTTCATTTCCATAACTGTTGAAGTTTACCAAATGAAAAAGGAAAAAATAAAATGAGGAATTTACCTCAGAGTCTTCTTAGAACAATAAAAAATATCATATTTTATGACAGCTTGTGAATAGCCTCTGATGCCCAGTCTGCAGTCCTACTTCACAATACTCCTAAAAATGAAGAAATTATAGTAAACTTTCCTTCCCATGGGCCAGATAATTTTCCCTATCTGAAAATCAAAAAAGAATATCTGAAAGCTATGTCTTTTGGGAGAATAACCAATTGCTTTTTTGTCTTTTGGGGGCAATCATCAATCATATGGAGTTCAACGTGGGCAAATATCAGATTCTGCACCTGGAACAGGGCAACCCTGGTTGCGTGTATAGTCTAGGAATAAGAGGGTCTAGGAATAAGAGCAGCACCACGGGAAGGGACCTGGGGGTCCTGGTCGATGGCAAGTTGAATATGAGTCAGCAGTGCCCTGGCAGCCAGAAGGGCCAACCATGGCCTGGGGGGCATCAGGCACAGCATCACCAGCCAGGTAAGGGAGGGGATTGTCTTGCTTTGCTCTGCTCTGCACTGGGGAGACCTCAGTTCGAGTCCTAGGGGCATTTTTTGGGCACCACAGTATAAAAAGCTGTGCCTTTTGGTGTTTTTTATGTAGTTTCAAAAAAAAAATTAAAAAAGGAAAATCAGGATATCAAACTATGCAGCACAATATTTTGAAGCTTGAAAAAGAAACTAAAATCTACTAGTCATTCAAGTCATTCAAGCTATAATAGTCTTTATCTATGGCAGCTAGTGAGGGGTCAGTAGCTCTGACCGAGGAAGAGGTGACCGGTCCAGAGAGATGGTCCCAAAAGGAATCGCCTTCCTGAGTCCCGGTGTCTTCCCTCAGCGGCCAGCTAGGAGGGCCCGTGCAGAAGCTGTCAGCTCTTTAGTGATTGTCAGCTCGTGATTCCAGCTCATCCGGCGCAGCTCTGCAGGCCAGCCTCCAGGCCAGACCAGGCAGAGAGACGAGAGGCCCGTGTAGCTTGTTCTGCACGAAGTAGCTATATTGTTGGTCTGTACTCCTGGTCCGTACTCCGGTGAAGGGGAAGCCAGGGATGAGCCCTCCCTCTCGCAGGGGCAGAGGGCTAGCTTTTATAGGGATACAGGGGGAGGGTGTCAGAGGGTAAAGGCCAATGGGTTACAGAGGATCTGCATAGGGTCACCCAGAGGATTCTAGGTCTGTCTTCTTCTTGCTGTGACTGAAAGTAGCTGCCTTCCCAGGGGGGTCCTGCTGGGAGATTTAGCAATCTCCTTATCTCAGCAGACATCCCTCCAGGGCAGTGGCTGGGCATACCCTACATGCCAATACCTACCCTATTTCTGAGTTAGAAATATTTCTCTCTCTTCTAACTTTGATATTACCTTAGACTGTGTTGTTTGTCTTGAATGGAGTTCAAACATAGATTTCCTGGGTACTCAAATGCTTTATAAAAGTAAAAGTTGTATGCCTATTTGATGGGGAGAGAATCTCAAAAGCAAAAGAACCATATTAAATTTATTCTCTCTTGCAGAAAGAGTATTATGTCTTAATAAATAAATTTTCATTGTTTATGATGAAGATACCCAAGAAAGCCAAAATTTAAAATCAATTTTAAATGGAACCAAGATTTTAAAAATTAAATCCAGGAATCCATTCTAAAGTGATTGAAATCAGCAAAGACATTTTTGTATCTCCATCCTTTAGCTGGAATGTTGATAAGATGAAGTAAGGGATATATTCTAATCTTTTGATGTCTTCTATCTTCTGCACAATTATTAATTTGGACTTTCATTAACCTCACAGTCCACAAATTCAGCAATGCAATAGCAGTTCTTCCATGTATCTCAAAGGCTCACTTCTCCTTATGTGCCTGCCAAGGTACCCATTTTATATCTAATTCCATTGCTCTCAGTCAATACTTAGAGTAAAAAAAGACAGTAATACCATTCTACAAATGCATGGATATACACTTGTATGCACAGTGTATGTAAAATTCTTTAGGAAGTTAGCTTTCCTTGCATGCACAGTGAACCTAGGACTGACAAGTGGTGTGAACTTTCTTGCCAGAAAATTTGTTCCATGAACTTGCCCTGAAACCATAAGATGTTACAGCAAATAAGACCTTTAAGTCATTAATTTGTTGAACTCAGCGCTCCAGCAATGTGGTTGTACCTTGTGTGTTGGCCAACTACATATGCAGATGTTCATGGCATTGTTTCAGACTGCTTCAGTCCAAAATTTCAAAACTGCTTAGCAGTCACATGACCTAGGAAAAGAAATTGACTACTGCTTTTGAACTGGAAGTTCTCCCTGTACTTGTAGTCTTGCCTCTGATTCACTATTAAGTATAAAATATAGGACCAATTAAATAAAATTATTGTGGTTGAAAAAAAAAAGCTTTTCAAGCAAAAGCCACACAATAATATTACACGTCAATGTTTTTTGATGTTAATTTCTTTCTTAACTTGCAAGATTCATGAGATAGAAGGGACATGACACCTTTCTGCTCAAATGGGTGATAGAATTGGTAAGGGACTGTAATGAACTTGGCATACAGAAAAAGAAGGAAGCAACATGGTGATTTTGCAACCTGTCAGCTTGGACAGTCAGACCTTAACAGGCAGACAGATTTTAGCTCCTATGTTCATATATTTGTGTGTTATTATTATTATTATTTTAATAAGATTCATCTTTAAGGGAAACACCACTGAATTTTGGGAGCAGGAACTGCATGTCTGCAGTCCTTCTTGAAACTGCCACATTAATCTATAGATTTTTTTTTTTCATAGATTTCTGAGTTTCTTGAATGTCTCTCCTTCCTTCTACACAGAGAACTGGGACACTGAAAAGAGAGGTTTGGATATCTCTCTGAAATTCACACTCTAGGCCAAATTCTTAATTTCTTCATTTCCATTTTTTTTCCCCCAGGGGCAAAGTATGGCAGTAGGAAAAATATTGTTGTTCACTAATGCATGGGAGGTGTATGTGTGTGGTGGAGGGTGGGGTTTAGCTTCATGTTCAGGCCTTTGAAAATATTAACTCATATTCAATTTCTTACATCAGTTCCTGCTCTCAGCAAATTTGCCACTTAAATACCATGGTCACACTGATTCTCTACTGCAAGTGTTGCTATTATCAGCTTTGGATTGGTGAGAGAGGAGGGCATTTTTTGACTCCTATTTCTAAACATAAAGCTTTCATAGCAGCAGTTTTCTCCTGACTTTTGAACTCTGAGTTGTGGGGTGCCAAAGAGAATCAGCAGTGCTGGAGCAAGCTGAATAGCATGTGCTTTTCACTTCTGCAGTTCAGTGATATGATGCAAGAAGACAAGACATCAGGCCTGTAATAACCACTGCTTTTTGACAGCCTGAAAAGTGCTTGAAATTACTGTAAACAGAACACCTCTTCAACTGGCATATGACAGAGTCTTTCCATGAAAGTTTACATAATACTGCTCATTTATACAAGCTGATAATAAAACATGCATTTAATTTTTTCCTTCCTGTCAAGTACAAGAATTTACAAAGAATTTGAAAAAAATGTGACCTCTGTGTGAGTAAAGAAAGAAAAGGCATAAGTTTTGTCGTATTTTATATCCTGGCTTTCACTTGAGTGGATATGAGTTTTTAAATTTGCTGCTGCATATCTAGATTTCTAGGCCATGAACTTACACACACATGGCACACGGTGTGATTATTGAGGTTCTCTTGTACAGGCCCAGGAGTTCGACTTTGATTATCTTTGTGGGTCCCTTCCAACTCAAGATATTCTATGATTCTATGATTTACACACAGGTGATATACTTTGCCCACACAAAACACATTGAGTACAAACAGAACACAATTATCATTAGATGTTGTGGGGTTCTTTAGGGATAAATAAAGCCAGGTATATTTAACACCATGACCTTCATCTCCTGGGAAATGAGACTTATACAACCTTGCTCTAACATGGCTAAATCCAATGTTTCAAAAAGAAAAGGGAAGCCATGCTTAAATTATGAGAAAACTTAATTTGGAAAGAAGTATATTAAAAGGCTTTAAATGTTGATTCATCAGCAAGTGACTGACTGTGTGTTAGCATGCCCACAACATTAAAGACAGTCTCTAATTGTTATGCCATTAACTACTGAGTACTGTCTTTAATTCTGGAGCCCCCAGCATAAGGAAGACATGGACCCATTTGAGTGTGTCCAGAGAAGGCCATGAAGGTGATCAGGTATGGAGCATCGCTTCTTTGAGGACAGGCTGAGAGACTTGGCGCTGCTTAGCTTAGAGAAGAGAAGGCTTCCAGGAGACCTTGTGGTGGTTTCCAGTGCTTAAAGGTAGTCTACAGGAGAGGTGGGGAGGGACTTTTTTATGAGGGAGTATTGTGGTAGGATGAGGGGTTTTGGCTTTAAACTGAAAGATCTTATATTTACATTACATATTATGACAAATTTCTTTATGTCACTGCAGGCTGGTCAGTCTGGCAAAATCATGGAGCAACTCCTCTTGGAAACTATGTTAAGGCATATGGAAAATAATGAGGTCATTGGTGACAGTCAACATTCTTCACTAAAGGCAAATCATGCCTGACAAATTTGGCTGACTTCTATGATGGGGCTACCGCAGTGGTGGATGAGGGAAGTGCAACAGATCTGTGGAAAGCATTTGACACTGTCCTGCATGACATCCTTCTCTCTAAACTGGAGAGACATGGATCTGATGAATATACCACTCAGTGGATAAATCATTGGCTGGATGGCTGGAGGCAAAGAATAGTGTTCATTAGCTCAACGTGGAAAGCGGTGACGAGTGACATTCCTCAGGGGTCAGTGTTTAACATCCCTGTCACCGATATGGACAGTGGCACTGAGTTTGCCGGTGATACCAAGCTGAGTGGTGCAGTTGACATTCTGCAGAGAAGGGGTGCCATCCAGAGAGATATGGACAGCCTTGAGAGATGGGCCTGTGTAAACTTCATGAAGTCCAATTATAATGTCCTCCACCTAGGTTGTGAGAATGCCAAAAAAGTGCAGGCTTGGTGGAAAATGGATCAAGGCTAGCCCTGGGGAGACAGACTTGGGGATATTTGTGGATGAAAAGCTCAACATGGCTTGAAAATGTGCACTTGCAGCCCAGAACGCCAACCAGATCCTGGACTGCATCAAAAGAGGCATGACCAGCAAGTCGAAGGAGGTGATTCTACCCCTCTACTCTGGTCCTGTGAGACTCCCGCTGGAGTACTGCATCCAGCTCTGGTACCCCCAACACAAGAAAGATGCTGACATATTGAAATTAATCCAAAGAGCCACTAAGTAGATCAGAGGGCTGGAGCACGTCTCTTACGAAGACAGGCTGAGAGAGTTGGATTGTCCAGCCTGGAGAAGACAAGGCTTGGGAACTATAATATTATCCTTACAATACCTAAAGGTGGCCTGTAAGAAGGCTGGAAAGGGACTTTTCACAAGGGCATGTAGTAGGAGAACAGTGGGGAATGACTTTACACTGAAGGAGGTTAAATTTAGATTAGATATTAGCAAGGAATTCTTTATTGTAAAGGGTGGTAAAACACTGGAGCAAGTTGCCCAGAGAACTCCTCCTGGAGATGCTCAAGACCAGTCTGGATGGGGCTCTGAGTAACCCAGTCTAGTGGCAGGTTGTCCCTGCACATGGAGGGGCATTTGGAGCTAGATGGTCTTCAAGGTCCCTTTCAACCTGAACTATTCTATGATGCTGTGAATATCACACTAACCCAGGGTTATTATATGTGGGTTAATCCATCAGCCTGGATATTGACAAATTTTGAATGAATGAGTGAATCTCCTGCCTGATTCATTATCTTCACACTGTTGTGCTTCAAGACTGTCTCCAATTTTTCATGGCAATCCCCAAAAGTCGATTCACATTCAAAGAGTGAGAGTTCTGTCTTTTCAGTTCTTCATTCCTTCTGTTTGACTGTAGGTTTGTTCACAGTTCTGTGGTGACAATCATGAACGAAAAACCAGGTCCAAAGGGAACTACAATATTTTTTTATTATTATCTCTTTCACACAGAGTTGGTAGTCTGGATCATAGTCCCACTAATGTACTAGAGTAGTTCTTCTGTACCTGCTCTAATTCAGGTCTTTCTTTGTTGGCCTCCTATTGTTGCTTATCCTGCCTTTTATTCTAAGGGCTTTTTTGCACTGTGTCCTGACTTTCAAGGGATTAGCTTTCTATCTGTAGATTTTGTATGGATTTATTTTTGGCAGTTGTGGGTTTGTTGTTTTGGGTTTTTTTCTTTCTTCTCCTAATTTCAGGCTTTAACTGGTTTGATTCCAAGTCCTTGGAAGGAGGAGCTTGTTCCTGCTTCTTAATGGGACTATAATTTTTTACCACATGGTCTCCCAGTCTTGATGTGGGATTGATTCTTTCCTTTGTAAACCCATTATATGATTTTTGGCTCTTTTCATGGCCGACTGAATAGAACTGACCAATTAGTTGTGACTTATTAAACTGCTAAAGGTCTAAAGCTATTTCTACTTAGATTTGCAAATAATACACTGTTATGCAATTGAAGCTATAGAAGCAGGTAGTCAGTGTTAGTGTTTTTGGGAAACTTTTATTGTAGCCTTTGAGGAAAATTGAACACATGTTTCTGGTTAAATATATATATAAATAAATTAACACTGAATTGGAAGGAGTCTTACGACCACGAGTGGTTCTACAAAGAGTCTGCAAAGATGAATCACGAGCCAGTTCCTTGCATACACTTGCTTCAGCAAGAATCCTGTAGGTACTGGCAGATTACCTTTCAAGGAAAGAAGTGATAATGCATTGTAGTCCCTGACATAAACTCAGCTGGTTAGAGCATAGTGCTAATGTCACCAAGGTTTGTGGGATCAATCCCCATATGGGCCATTTACTTGAGCTGGACTTTATGATCCTTGTGGGTCCCTTCCACCTAAGAATATTCTGTGAATCTGTATTTTCTTTCCTAATGTCTGAGTGCATTTGTAACATCCACTACTAGATGACAATCATTACCCTGACTCTTGGACCCTGTAGAAATTTGCTTGTGAACTTTATCTTTTCTCAATCTTTCATCTATGCAGAACCATACAATGAAGGGAAATCAAAATAGTCGTCTAAGTTCCAACACTTGAGACTTGAGATTTGACAAATTGTATTGTAATTATGACTGCTAGCACTTATATTCATTGTAGTAAAAAGTTTCAGCTTCCAAACCTTTAAAATAATTAAGTAGCTAATTATATGGATTCAAGTCTAAGATTTTTGTCTAATTAATGGTTACCTAGTTAATGACACCTTATAAAGTATTGTATAAACTTCTGGGAAGGTTTGTGAGGTTAAAGGGTTTGAGAAGGCTTTTTTTGTGAATTCCTGCCTATCCTAAGTCAAGGGCTTTTATTTTTCTTGTCTCATGCTCCGCCAGTGAGGAGGTATTCAAAAGAAACTGAGAGGGAGCACAGGTGGGACAGGTGACCCAAGCTGACCAAAGGGATATTCCACACCACAGAATATCATACCCGGTAGACTGGGGGGAGTTGCCGGGAACGGTGGCCAATCTGGGTTTGGGAAAGGGGGTCTGGCACTGGGAAGGGGGTGGTGAGCAATTGCAATGTGCATCACTTGTTTTTCCCTTTTTATTGTCATTATCATTTACCATTATTACTGTATTGTGTTTTATTTTCCACTATTAAACTGGTCTTATCTCAATACACAAGTTTTACTCAGATTCTTCTCCCCATTACACCATGGTGAGGAGGAAGACAGGGAGACTGAGCAAGTGGCAGAGTGGTAGTTAATTTCTATCTGGGTTAAAAAGCACAACAGTCCATTTTTTGGCAGCCTGTGGATTAGACATTCTCAGGCAGATTGGCTTGTAAAAAAAAGTGAAAACCAAAAGTCCTCTTCAGAATTTTATGCTGGCCATCTGCTCCCATGTACTGCTTTTTTTTTTTTACTTCTTTCCCTTTGTATAATAACCAGTTTGTAAGGTCCTCTACATCTCTTGCATTTTCTAGACCATGTTTTCATATAAATTTACCCTGGAATTATTTAACTTAGGCTATATGTAAAATTCAATAAATAATAAAAAAATAAGATATACATGCAAGCATCCTGCAAATACTTGAAAAAAAATTACTTTTTCTTTGATTTTTTTTTTTTTATTGCATGGCAGAAAAAGGGCAATTTTTTTTTTTCCCAGCATTTTGGTATACTACTTTTGATGAACAAAAGTAGTAATCCAAAGTTTCTATCATTTAAAATTATCAGTTGTTAACAGTTATCAGCTATCAGCTATAAGTTGTTAACAGTTGTTTCTTCATGTGACAATATTTTAACAAATCTTTAATCTCAATGGAGTTAAATTTCTTACTTGCTTATGCTTTTGTGTCTTAATAGAGGAAATCTTTTAAACCGTGGTGATGAATCTGCGATAGTGGTTCACTAAAATTTATCAACTTCCATATTTGAAAGCTTTATATTATATTTTGAAATTTTTCTAAAGTAATTAAAGTTTAAGGACTAAAATTATAAGTTGACATTATGGAATCACTGCCTCACTGAAACACTGATGTGATGAAATACAAATGCAAAAGATTCTGTTATTTTGTTCTTTAATTCACTGTCATATATTTAAGTCTTAAAGATGCCACAGAACTGGTCAAATACGTTCCTGCAAAGCAAAGTTTTTTTGCTAGTTATGTAATTAGAAACTTCCCTGATTAGGCAAGTGAGCTACCAGATACTGTATTTAACGTTTCCATATTTAATTCACTGAACTAATAAACATAATGATAAAACTAGGTAAATATATTTCAGTCTGAGATTTCTCTGGATATATTCAAAAATGTGTAACTTGGATCTGGTAAGATGTTACACTCAGGAAAGAAATCTGTGACCGGAATAGTATTTTAATTTTCTCTATTGAAAGAACAAATTTATGTGTCACTATTTGCCTGCCTGCTGTTACTTTTACTGTGAGAAGCACTGCTCCTGATTCTTCTGGTGCACCTCTCTAACACTCTACTTGTGACCAAGAACAGTTTTTGCTGAAAAGCCTAAGAGGAGCCACAATACCATTTCTTCACATTCTTCGGGTTGTAGGTATTACACTTATTAACCTTCAAAAATTAAGTACCCAATCCTTTTGGTTAGTGAGATTTTCAATTCTATTTTCTGAAAACCTGTTTACTAATTCATTGAGCAGGGAGTCTTGTTTCTTAGATGCTGAAACAATTCTGTAAAATGTTTCCAGCATGTTAAATTGGATTGTTTTTGGATAAATGTATGCATACATTGGTACATAAAGCACTGTCTTACCCCTAGATATGTAGATTATTTTGGAAGCAATTAGAAAATTTTTTCAGTTTACTCCTAAGTAATGGCACCAGTTCTTTGCATATTACTACTTGCATATCTTGCATATTACTACTTATTCATGTACTTTCTCACTCACAGAGCAATTTATTTTAAGTTTTTTTTAACCATCTTGAAAAGTTTTAGTATGAAGTTGACTAAAGGAAATACGAAGACAAAAAACCCCTAAGAGTTTTTATTGTTATAGCAGCCACTTGTAATGATGCTTAGAGTCAGGAAGATGAAAATCAAATCCTTCAGAGGGATCATTTCAATTTTAGCGTTTAAAATGTAAAACTTGAGTCAATCCTACAATTCCTCATTTATCTGTAGAGTCTAATATTAATCTTGAGTTTGAAGTATTGTTAAAAAATCAAGTCTTGAGTATTATATAATTATATCAAATAACTGTGCTTCTTTTCTTTTAAAATGAAAAAAAAAGGATAAGTATCATATCCTAATCAACAGAAAATTAAAATCTAAAGCAGTTGAAATTTTTCTTGAGTATATACCACACAGTGCTAATGTTCATTCTAGTCTTTTGTTACGTGAGTAAAATGTTATTGAATCTTTCTATGGAGTATGTCGAAAGGCCAGAAAAACTGAGTAGGTATCATCAGATAACAGAAGAAAAGAAACAAACAAGAGAGGGCAATTTTCAGATTGGCATATAGCAAGACAGATAAAATTCAGGTCTTCAATTTAGCACTTATTTCAGCCTGTGAATTCATAGGAAAACTATTAGCTTGGGGTCTTTTGTTTCTAATAGACGGCTTTCACTGTAGGACAGTGAACTTGAGTAAGAAATAAACCAAACTATTTTTCTTGTAAAGGAAGTGATTCTTCTGCTTGACTTTCAGTATTTTTTGGGTGATCATAGCATTTAGAATAGTTAAGGTATCTCAGGACTGTTTTCTTATGGGTGAAAAAAATAGACACCTTAAAAAACCCCAGCAAATGGACAAATAAAGGTGTGATAGAGGAAACAGGTATAATAATCATTGATGAGAGATAAGAGTTTGTACTCTGTTAAGAGTCATAAATATAAATAAAATAGTTATGCTGCAAGATCAGCAAACACTCTTTTGAAATATTTTCTTAGAAATCTGCCAAGGGAAATTAGATACTTCACTCCCAGAAGAAATTGCAGTTGGCAGGAGGTTGTATTTTCCAAATAAAATGCTGGGCTTCTGTGATGAAATACTGTCTCTTTAGAAAATGGTTGCTTGATAAGAAGAGACAAGATATGATATAGTGTTTTATTTATTTTGTTTAATCTCCTAATACATGTTCACAGACAATAAAAAGAGCAACATAAAAATACAAAAGAAACTCCTAACTTGATGACGACAATAGCTACAACAACAATTTTAAGAGTACTATTTTGCAGAGTTAATGTGGGGGAAAAAAGCACTAAATAAAATAGAATTTTCATCCCTCTCATAAAATCTTGTCTTTAATAGCAATTGAAAGTACAAAACTGACAAATATGGAATACTGAAGACAGTTGAAAATTGGCCAAAATATTTTAGACAGACCGTTATCTCCAAATCATGTTGATTTTCCTGAGAAACAGAATGATCAGGTTTTCTAAAAGTTTGTCCCACATGGCTAAGAATCTAAATACAGGCCTGAAATTAGGCTGAGTTTCAAAATATTTGTCTAAGTCCTTTTTTATTTTGTTTTCTGCATTAAACAGACTTTAGATGAATGGGCAGATACTCTAAGTGATGTTTTGAAGAGGCAATTGCTAAATCACATTAATTCAAAATAACTATCCAGGTCTAGTTTCCTCATAGGTATTTCAGGAATAGTATCCTGTCTACCTTGAAAACTGAAACTAAATTGATGAACAAACTTCTGAGCTTGGAGCTATCTTCCTTTAAATATGATTTGTCAGACTCTGCCCCAGAACTCAAGAGAAATTTTCAATGTAGTTGCAGAGTGCAGTTACGCTTCTGACACATATTTGTTTGCATCTACTTGACCTCAAGCTGACATTGAATTTACACAGGTGAAGAGAGCATTATGTATCTGAGGCTAACTACCGCTGATGACAAATATAGTAAAAATATAACAAGGTAAGCTACACAAGAAGCAAGTATAAATAGGAACTGCATTTGCTGTGCAGCTGGTGGAAGATAATTTATTTCTCAAATCAGAATAGGCTCTTTAGATTATCCCTGGTGACTTGAGAGACTTAGAGTACAAATACAGGCTTTTGGGCTAATTTAGCTTTTAAAATAACTTTTCCTGAATTTAGATATTTCAGTGGGTATCTGTACCTATTTTCAATGAAAACAAAATTTAGATGTATTTCTTCATAAGTAATAAACCTCTGGTCAGAATGTCAGTGCAAACATGCACCTCAAATAGGTATTTCAGCAGTGAGTGGATGTTGACATTTATAACTAGAAGAAGAAGTTATCAACATTAATGGAAAACACAGTTTTGCTCCTCTCTTAAACAAAGTTTAATTAGCTTATAAGTAGATGACTTCATTGTGGATAGTTGGTATCTCCTGTAAATATGGGAAGTTTAAATTCTGGGAAATTTGAGCATTAGTTCCAGATGTCAAAGAAAAGACTTCTCCTTAGTGTAAGCAAAAAAAAAAAAAAAAAAAAAAAAAAAAAAAAAAAGGGGGGAATTTTGGATGTGTTGTTATATTTCTAGAATAAAGTTGATTTCCAACAACTTCTTTGGTGAATATACTGAAAGCACACCATCTTTTTCAGACAGCTTTCTGTATAATGAAGTATTTTTTGCTGCTATGACTAAAGTAGATGAAAAGGAGTTGCAACTCTCTCAATCTTTTAAAAATAACAGTTACTTGAAGGAAAAGAATTCTTGTGAAATTTAGAGAATTTGTTCTAGGAAATCTACTAAGAGCTTAATTTGGGAGGTAACCATGGTATATTTTCGGCAGTAGAGGATGGCACAATTTCTAAACTTGCAATTCTAGGGAATTACTTTTCTCTTCTACTTATCCTCATGCTATCTCACCCATGTCCTTTTATGTGATAGGCAAAGTTATGTAAGTTTGGAGAAGCAAGAAAAGGGTCTTAACTGGGGGAGGCAAGTAGTAGCAAGTAGCATGGTGGTGTTGTCATGGGTTAGCAAGCATAGTCCTGGAAGTGATGTTCTTGCAAAGGAGTGCTTACAGCTTCCTCTGTGACATGATAGAACCTATCAGCTGGCCAGGTTGAATATGGACAATTCTTTAAGCCACTTAAAATTGTGACCGCCTCTGTGATCCACACTTGAGAATAGAGAAAGCCCGGGCAAAGCCCTGTCTTGTTCCCAGCGCTGGGACAGGTGGCTGCAGGCCCCGTGTGGGGGCCAGCAGGCCCGGCCAGGCTCTGCTTGGGCCAGGCCGGGCCGGGCCACGGCCATCCTGGAGCCATGGACCTGTTCCCGCCGTGCAACCCTTTTAGTGCTGTGAAGAGCTGAAAACCTGAGGGAGAAGAAAGAGGAGATGCTTAAAGCTGAAATTCTGTTGTAAAGCTATGATGTATCAGAGTACCCATTGTAATTTCATGAAGGCATGGGGGGTGGAGCGTTCAACTTGTACTTGTGAGCAAAAGCACCTGTGCTGAGATAGGCAGATGCTGAAGCAGCTGTAATTTAATGAGAAGTTTGAACAGGGGGAGATGGAAGCGATGAGGACTTTTGCTCCAAATGGAAAAGGAGAAAACCTCAGTTCCTAGAGATGCTCCCAGAGATAGTCCTAGAGATGAAGATGAGGAGGACCCTTTGCTCCCAGGGAAGGAGGAGGGCCTCTGTTCTTAGAGATGAAGATGCTCCCACAGATGGGTGAAGAGAACTTTTGTTTCTGAACGGCTCAACCTTAAAATTGCACCCCAGTAATTCAAGAGTGGACCCTCGAAAGCAGTTGTGGGAAAAGCTGCAAGTCGGGGGAAGGGACTCACATGCGAGCAGAGAACCAACCCAGGCGGCTGTCTCATTGTGATAATGTTTTCATAGCATGAGCAAGAGAGACTCCTCTTCCTAAATGGACTGAACAAGGTTATTATGGAAGTGGTAAACAGACTGAACATCGCAAGGGTTGTCTTTTTACATTGTCAGTGGGAGAAGGGAGAAAGGTGGGGGGGAGGAGAAGAGTTCTGAAGGTATGGTATGATTTTTTTTTTTTCTCTTTTCTTTTTTTCCTTATTTTAGGTCTATTAATAAACTTCTTTATATTCTTTCAAGTTTGGTGCCTGCTTTGCGTTCCTCCTGCTCTTATCTCACAGAAGGTAAACAGTAAAGAGTGTTTTGAACCAAACCACTACAAGTGTTTATTACTTGAAAGTAAGATTAAACATTGAAGCATAGGAAGAAGTGAGTAAGATATTTATAGTGAGAGAAAAAGTGCAAACCTTGGAGGCACTGAAGATCAGTGTATAACTTTCCTTCATTTTTGTTCTAGAAATTATGTCTTTTACAGAGCAATGAAATCAGCTAAAAGAAAAGGGCCCCAGGAAAGCTTTGAGCCTAATTTAAATGGAGATATTTTTCAGGCCATTTATTCTCATTCATATGTTTTGAAAACATTTAATGAGTCATTCTAATTATATTTAAAATATGGATTAATAACTTCCCCTGTAAGCTTTTTTATTCTTCATATATTTCATCATTGCAAAAGAAATATATATTTACATCTTTCTCACTTCCAGTTTATTTTAATTTAACATATCTCGGTTCGTACATTTTATCAAAAAAACCAACATTAAGAAATTCTCACTTATATGATCTGGTCTCTTGCATGATTCATAAAAATATTTCATAGTTAATTTTTCTCAATTCCAATACTGATTTCTTTCTAATATTTTGCTAACAGTGTTAATTAAAACACTGCATTTCTTTTCTCTGAGTATGTGCCATCTTTTATCCAGCAAAGACTCCTCATAATGTTTTGTGCTAGTTTTGGCTGGGATAGAATTAATTTTCTTCACAGTGGCTGGTATAGGGCTGTGTTTTTGATCTGGGCTGAACACAGGTCTGTTAATATAGAGATGTTTTTGTTATTGCTGAGCAGGGCTTACACAGAGCCAAGGCCTTTTCTGCTGTTCATACTGCCATGCTGGCAAGGACATTGGGGGTGCATGGGAGGTTGAGAGGAGACACAGCCAGGACAGGTGACCCCAACCGACCAAAAGGATGTTCCAAACCATGCGGCATCATGCTCAGTATATAAAGTGGAGGGAAGGAGGAAGGGGGAAATGTTTGCAGTGATGGCATTTGTTTCCCAAGTGACTGCTACATGGGATGGGGCCCTGCTCTGCTGGAGATGGCTGAACTCTTGCCTGCCCGTGGGAAGCAGCAAATTAATTCCTTGCTCTGCATGTGCATGGCTTTTGCTTTCCCTATTAAACTGTCTTTTTCTCAATCCATGCATTTTCCAGCTTTTAGCATTCCAATTCTGTTCCTGATCCTGCTGGTAGGGGGGTGAGCGAGAGGCTGTGTGGGGACTTGGCTGCTGGCTGGAGTTAGACCATGACACCTTTGGACAATATGATGAGGAATATGGATCTTAGTTTCAGTTCATAAGAAATGTCCTTCTAAGACAGACTGCTGGTCATCTAGCCCAATACTCTGTCTCTCAGACTGACAAAGTAAATTAAATTTATGGAAGGAAAAAAGATATTACGATACTGCTTTTTCACAGAAAAAAGCCTTTCAAATGGAAGTGACTTTAACTTATACTCACTTTTATTATTGTCTATCTGTCATGAAATGGTCACGGTGTTAATGAAAATCAGGGTATATTGTCCAGTGGCATAAGAGTAATTTCACATTTCTTTAAAGTGTATTACAGACCCAGGTCTCTTGTATCTACAGGGCTGTTATCAGCTGTTCTGATTAGGCCCTTTTTTTGTGTGTGTGTGTGTGATTCACATCACAGGAGTCCAAATAATAAAATGTGTTCTTCAGCTACTCCATGTGTGAAAGGAAAAAGATCACTCATGTTTCTTTTAATGGGTCGCTTAAAATTATTTTAGTTTAAATAAATTTGAATTACAGGATTACAAAATATATGTCTGTGCTGGATTTTTTTAATCTGACAGTAATTAATATGATTTACAGAAGATAAATACTTGCAGTCTAAACTCTTAAAAACAGTTGTATTCTCAAGAAACATCAAGAGAAGGAAAAAACAGAAAACACTGAAGTAAAAATCAAAAACTACCAAGAATTAATTCAAACTTTGCCTTGGTTTGAAACAAGTTTAGGAGGAAAACGCTCTGGAATTAGTGTCTCCTCTAAAGAACACATGTTTTGGCACTCCCTCCCCTACTGATAAGAAAGGAATTTCTTGGATGAAAGTGAAAAAACCTGTTTATTTAACAAACCAAGTGCCCAGGGCACAGGGGAAAAAAAAAGAATAATGTTAGATAATAAACATTCTCAATGTGGAGAAAGCTGGTGGATTTAGAGTTCTGTCTGTAGTTGGCTCCTGAGGTCCAAGGCCAGGATGTGGGGTCCCCGCTGGTTCACAATGTCCAATGATCTGGTCCTCGGATCATAGCTAAGCCGAACAGTTCAGAAGAAGCCACAGAAGTCACTGGAGAAAGGCTATTATAGCCCTGGAGAAACTTCTTGCCTCAGCTAACAAAAAGAAGCTAGCTAAAAGTAGGAATGTACTCTCTCCCGCTGCAAGCAGAGCTGAGAAACATGGCGGAGGTGAGCTCACACCATGGTGAGGAATTTCCCCCAGCTTCTCTCTCCCCTCTCCTGGACCCAGCTTAAAGCTGAGGGACCCATTTCTGGCCATAAGGCAGACGATAGGGAAATACAGCATAATCATAAAATCACCTCAAGACAGAGTAATACTCTGCTCAAGACAGGCATAGATGTAATTTTGACTTGGGGATCAAGGAGCAGAAAAAACCCTTGCTATATCTGTTGAAAAAAGGTTGGACATCATGATTTTCCAACGTCCTTCTGACATCTCTCACAAAGAAGTGTAAAACTGGTATTTGAATAGAATAGGAAAATTTCCTCCCTTTTTTATGTCTTTTGACATTTTTCTTTTCCTAACAATATGAAACCTATTCAGAGGTTTCTTTTTTTTCAGCTCCACTAATTATTTAGCCATCATCAACCATTGTTCATAAATTGTTGAAAGCAGCAGGGAGTCACTAAAGCAAATGTTGTGATTACGTTCTAAAATTGTAGGTGTCTATGCAGTCCAGCAGTCATTACCATGTAAGGTCACTTAGTGAAGGGATGTAAAGAAGTGTGGGCTGGGAAAGTATAGGCTGAAGAGAATAATTTACATCTAAAACATCTCTCAAAAGCCGTATCCTTCAAGGTGCTGAGCACCTCCAAAGAGACTAACAACTTCTATTGAAATGAACCTGATTTAAGACTGAATACTTCTGAGGATACACTCAGAGGAGTCCAGAAAAAATGCCATATTTCAGAGTTGATTATTTTGCATTATCAAAATGGTGGTTTCATTTTTTTCTCATGTAACTTAAAAATTTTTGTTTCAAGTGGTTTTAGTGTGAGGGACAACACAATTATTTTGAGGAGACATTTCTCATCCCAGTGGAAATAGTCATTCTACCTTAACAATTAACATGATTTTAGGGCACCTAAATTTTCAAAAAGATTTGGCAATGTTCATATATGAGGAAGTACCTTTATCTAGAGATTGCTGTATTTTTTAAAATGCTGATCCCGGAGGCTAAGTGCTAAGCACCCAGCCTGTAAGAAGTGACTAGTAGCACACATGGTGTGAATCAAAGCAAAATTGATTTCAGTGTGTGGCCTCTATAGGATTTTCAAGATACATTTTGACAAGCAAAGTCTGAAGATATTATTATTTCCTTACAGAATCTAAGTTTTTCCTCTCAAAAAAGAAATATAAAAATAAAACCCAATAAAAATTTTCCAGATTTACCATTCATTTTATCCCACTATAAATCTGGCATATTTTGGTAATATTACTTCTACAGTTGTTTTGTTTCCTGTATGGCACAAAATTATACTGTAGAATTCACTAGAAGCAATTTCCCCACAGAAGTTCCACTTCAGAAAGACAAGACATGCATGCATGCCTGGGACTATATTTTTTCCAGCTAAGTGACAGGAAGAGCCACTGCCTACTAACGTTGCAGGATCTTCTTGAATCTTCAGCATAAAAATAGTCTCTCTGGGGAATTGTCTTAGATGTGCTTTTATTTCCTTAGTCTTGTACTGCCATACTGTTAGTAGTATTTCTTCCATTACCAAAACCAGATTACCAGTTTCACAATAAGTATGGGTGAGTACTTTAGAGAATTAATTTTCAATTTTTTTCCTCAGAAATTCTAGAGAGTTATAAATTGTGTTCAGCAAGAGTGTAATAATTAAATAAACAAAGCAAATCAACTTTCAGTAAGCTTTCTTTCGCTCAATGGTTAAGGTATACCAATATTAGAATTTGCTGTCTCACATCAAAAGTTGGAAACAACTCTGTAGTCAATGTCTGTTAACTTAAGCAGTTTATAAATAGAACACTTTCAGAAAATGAAAAAGTTTTAAATATAGTTATCTTAACCAGAAAAAACCCCAAGTGTATACTGATTTCATTATTTCATTTTTTGTGTGTTTTTACATGGAGGAAAGAAGAAAACAATAAAATATGCACAGAAGGAAAAAAAACTGAAAGGGAGTGAAATTTTGGGAAAAAAATATACTTCTCTTAAAGAGTGCTTGTTTTAAAATATATTAAAAAGCATTTACTCAATAACTTCATTCTGAATGCAGCTTTTTAAACTATTGCATATTTGGGGTTTTTTTCCTTCTAGGTCAGAACAGACAGGCTTTTGCTGACCTTAAAGTTTGCATACAGCCTTTTACCTCATAACATCTGTTGTTGGTGAGATGCCTTTAGGGATCATACAGGAAAGGAGATGTTAAGATAATAAAAAGAAAAAAAAAGGTTTGATTTCTATCAAAAAAACTATTTGTCAGAAAAGACTGTTTGCATTTTTTTCTATTAACCTGTGTTGAAGCAGCTTACTAGAGAGAGATTTTCAGTTTTCAGCTTGAATGGTGGCTTTCATATAAATATAAAATGACTAGAAGCAACATCCCCTAGTGATTCTCAGCATTGCTTGACATACATTTTTCTTGACTTCTCTCATCTTATGAGAATGTCTTATGGAAAATTGTTTTTCTATAAATTTTTTTTTTCAAAACTAAGTGCCCATCTGACAGATTAAAAAGTTAATTCCAAGCATATGGGTAATAGACAATGACCTTGATGATCAGAGGTGTTCAAAACACATTAGAAAAATCTCAGAGAGAAATTTTAATAATTAAATTGTAGGCATCTGTTGCTCACTGAATTTTGAGTGCAAGGTACATTTTTTGAATTACATATTTTTACACACAGATAATCTATTTCTTCATATATAAAATATATTCATCCCTTCTGTAGTGATTGTGAATGTAGAAACTTAAACAGTAGCTCACAAGAATGGTGCTTAGAATCATACATGGTTTGAGTTGGAAGACACCTTTAAAGGTCATCTAGTCTAATCACCCCTGCCCTAGGCAGGGGCATCTTCAACTAGATCAGGTTGCTCAGAGCTCCATCCAACATGGCGTTGAATATTTGCAGGGATGGGAAATCTACCACCTCTCTGGGCAACCTATTCTAGTGTTTTACCCTCATGGTAAAAAATGTCTTCCTTATTTCCAGTCTAAATTTGCTGTCTTTCAGCTTAAAACCAAAACCATTTATCCTTCTGTGGTAGGCCTTACAAAAAAGTCTGTTCTCAACTTTCTTATAAGTCCTCTTTAAGCAATAGGGTCTCCCCAGAGCTTTCTCTTCTCCCAGCTGAAAAATGTCTCAGCCTTTCCTCATAGGAGAGATTATCCAGCTCTCTGATAATTTTTGTGGCCCTCCCCTAGACCTGCTCTCAGAGGTCCTCCATGCCTTTCCCTCACTGATGACTCCAGAGCTGGACACAATACTCCAAGTGGGGTCTCACAAGACTGGAGTAGAGGGGGAAAGTCATCTCCCTCAACCTACTGGCCACAGTTCTTTTGATGCAGCTCGGGATGCAGTTGGCTTTCTGGGCTGGAAGAGCACATCAACTCATATCGGCTTTTAATCCACCAGAACCCCTAAGTCTTTCTCGAGAGGGCTGCTCTCAATCCCCTCATACCAGGGGTTTTTCCAACCACTTGCAGGACCTTGTACTTGGCATTGTTGAAACTCATGAGGTTTCTATGGGCTCACTTCTTGACCTTGTATACGTTCCACTGGAGGACATCCAGCCCTCAGTTGTGTCAACTGCTCCACTCAGCTTGGAGTTATCTGCAGATTTACTGAGAGTACCCTCAATCCCTTCATCTGTGTTATTGATGAAGATATTAAACTGGCCCCAATAAAGACCCCTGAGAGACACCACTTATCACAGATCTCCATCTGGACTTGTTGACCACTACCTTCTGAATGCAGTTATCCAGCCAGTTCCTTATCCACCACACAGGGAATTCATCAAGTCCCTATTTCTCCAGTTTAGAGAGGAGTTTGTGGGGGACTGTGTCAAACACCTTGCAGAAATCCAGACAGATGACACCTGTGACTCTTCCCATGGCCACTGATATAGTCACTCCATCACAGAAGGCCACTATGTTTGCGAGGCAGGGCTTGCCCTTGGTGCAGCCATGCTGGCTATTCCAAATCACATCCCTGTCCTCCATGTGCCTTAGCATAGCTTCTAGGAGGATTTGGTCCCAGGGTCCTCCTTTATACCCTTTACAAAATGGGTGAAATATTTCCCTTCAGGACTTCAGCTGACTGTCATGACTTTTCAAATATCATGGAGTGTGGCTTGATAACTACATCTGCCAGTTCTCCCAGGACTTTGGGATTCATCTCATTGGGTCCCACTGACTTCTGTACATTCAGGTTCCGCATGTGGTCAAAAACCTGATCTTCTCTTCCATTCACTTGAAAGGTATAGGAAGAGATGTTTCCAGTGAAGACTGAGGCAAAATAGTTGTTGAGTATCTCAGCCTGCTTCTTATCAGTTGTTACTAGTCTGCCAGTCATGTTCATTGAGGGCTACACATAATTTGACCTTTCTTTTCTGGCTGACATACCTGCAGAAGACCTTATTATTCTTTGCGTCCCTTGACAAGTTCACCTACAGCTATGCCTTGGCTATCCTGACCCTATCCATAGAAAACTGGGCAGTCTTCCTATAATCTTCCTAGGATGTCTTCCTTCTTCACCTTTATTTTCATGAGTCTCCAGTCAGCCATGCTGGCCTCTTTCCATCCTTTCCTTATTTATTATTCCTAAGAATTGAAAGCTCTTGGACTCTGTGGAAAGTATCCTTAAAGATCTGTCAGCTCTATTCTTCTCCCTTATTTCTGAGTGTAGTTTCCCAGGGTGTCCTATTGACTAACTCCTTTGCTTTCCAAAAGGTCAGGTTGCTGAGTTTACTCTTCACTTGACCAATATCCCTCAGGTCTGTGAACTCCAGCAATGCATGATCACTGCAGCTTCATTCTTTGTACTTTTCCTCAGATCATAGCAAGGACAAAATTGGCAAGTTAAGAGAAACAAAGCAAATCTCATTCTCACTCTTCCATAAAGGCTATCTCTGCACCATAAGGCTTTCCTTTGAGAGAGACCATGGGGATGCTTCAGCTAGGACCAAGGCTTTCAACATGACTTTTGGACTCTCAGCACTGTCATCATTGCAAAGGAAAAAAGAACTGGGGAGAACTGGAGACTGTAGGTTCCTAAAAAAAGATTGTTAAATAAGAGAGGCAATCAAGAAAAAATTAGATTCTTATGACATATTTTATGATTCACATTTCACTTGCTAATTCATTTACAAAAAAAAAAGTTGTATTCTTAATCTGATTATATAATGATTGTGGAAGACAAATTACATGACTAACATTTTACATCACAAACTATGTATGGAGTTTTGATGGTGTTGAATATTCAGAAAATAAAATCATGCTGTCAGCTCAAATGAGGAAATATGCTTTAGGCAAAAACAACACAGAGGACATAGTGATGCTGTAAAGGCTATAGAAATAATACATTAGTTACACTGATGAAGTAAAACCAGCAACAGCTTAGTCACAGTCATTTTAATCAAAACCCTTTCTGTACTCTTTTCAGTCTGAAGAGAATTTTCTTGGTAAATTCATTTGAAAACACTAAAATTCACAATAAAGGAATATTTATGTTATAGCAAAGTTAATATAAAAATGATTTTTAAGATATATATTAAATAGTGTTTAAATTTATTTTATATATGTATATATATATATATGTATATATATGTATACAGCATCTTTATTGCATCCTTGAATCTATTATTTTTTGCAGTCAAGAAGGGAGGTTAGCCTCTCCTTATCATGGAAGGGTAAGGTTTAAAGGGACCATGGTGGGTTATCTGGTTCAAACTCCCTGCTCAAGCAGAGTCATCCTAGAGCACATGGCACAGGATTTTGTCCAGGTGGTTCTTGAGTATCTCCAGTGAAGTAGACTCCATAGCCTCTCTGGGCATCCTGTTCCAGTGTCTTCTCACCCAGAGAGTAAAGAAATTCTTCCACATCTTTAGGTGCAACTTCCTGTGCATCAGTTTCTGCTCACTGCCTCTCATCCTCTTGTTTGGCACCATTGAGAACAGCCTGGCTCCAGCCTCTGGAAAGCCTCCCTTCAGATACTGATAGACATAGATAAGATGTCCTCTAAGTCTTCTCTTCTTAAGGCTAAACAGACCCTACTCTCTCAGCCTTTCCTCATAAGTGGGGTGGTCCCATCCCCTCATCATCTTCATAGCCCTCTGCTGGATGTGCTCCAGGAGCTCCATATCTCTCTTGAACTGAGGAGCCCAGATGCCTGGTGAGGCACTCCAGATGTGGCCTCACCAGGTCTGAGTAAAGGGGCAGGATCACCTGCCTTGATCATCTGCTCTTCCTAATGCTCCCTAGGGTACCATTGGCCTTCTTGGCCACAAGGACACACTGCTGGCTCACAGACAGCTTGTTGTCCACCAGTACTCCCAGGTACTTCTTTGATGATCTGCTTTTCGGCAGGTTGGCCCCCAGCCTGTACTGGTGCCTGGGGTTATACCTCGCCAGGTGCAGAACCCTGCATTTGCCTTTGTTTAACTTCAGATTATTCTTCTCTGCCCATCTCTCCAGCCTGTCGAGGTCCTTCTGGACAGCAGCACAGCATTCTGGGCTATCAGCCACTCCTCCCAGTTTTGTATCATCAGCAAACTTGCCAAGGAGGCATCTTCTCCTTCTGATGCCTTAGGATTTTAGCTTTTATATATTTCATATATTTGTAATTCTGCAATTCTTTGGTGTACAATTCTAAACTCCATATACAGTGTTAGCTACTGTTTTCCCATTTTGGTCAAACAAAACAATTCTTCTCTAGGCCTGAAGCCCAAGGACACCTTACTGTCTCAGGCCCTGAGAAATGTAAACAGTAGTGAGTTGGGGGGGAGCAGACTTGGGGTAAATGACTTCATTACCTGAAGCTGTAATTGGAGGATTAACCCCTGATATGCAAATGGACCAAAATTATAAATGTATGAAAACCTGTGACCCTGTCGTTCATTTTGGGCGTAGCCCCTGGGGGCTTTGACAGCCCTAATGTACCTGAAGGGCCTTCAATAAATATAACCTCTTTTTATTCTCTTAATTTTGTCTAGCCTCTGTTTTTAGGTAGTCTCAATAAGGCATCACTTCATCCAACTTACTGATGAATAAATTCAACAATATTGAGCCCAGTATTGAACCTTGGGGGCCACCACTAGTGACAGGCCACCAACTAAATCCTGTGCTACAACGCTCTGGGATCTGCCATTCAGCCAGTTCTCAGTTCACCTCTGTCCACTCATCCAGTCCACACTTCCTGAGTTTGCCTGTGAGGATGTTGTGAGAGACAGTGTCAAAAGACTTGCTGAAATTGAGGTAGAAAATATCTACTGCTCTCCCCTTACCCATCCAGGTAGTCATTTCATTACAGAATTAAATCAATCAGGTTGGTAAAGCATGATTTACCTTTACTGAATGCATGCTGACTAGTCCTGATCACCTTCTTGTCATCCATGTTGATAGAGATGGCCTCCAGAAAGAGGCACTCCGTCACCTTTCCCAGGGTAGAGGTAATGCTGACAGGCCAGTAGTTCCTTTGTTCCTCCTTCTTGCCATATTTGAAGACCAGGGTGATGTTTGCTTTCCTCCAGCCCCCAGACACCTCTCCTGATCACTACAACCATTCAAAGATGATCATGAGTGGCAGAGCTATGGTGTTCTCTAGCTCTCTCCGCTCTTGTGGATGCATCTGTGTAAACAGATCAACCAGTTCCTTGTGTTTGTTTCTCATACTGCATATGCTGGTGTACAGGCACTTCATAGCTGTATTTGATTTCATCAATATCCCAGTGGGAATGCAAAGAGATGCCCCATAGTCCTGTCCTATGGTTATGCATTTGTCTGCTTGTGCTTGCTTGAATTATTCCCTTGTAAGCCTTCTTTTACTACAGGTCTCCCCTTCCCACACCTTATCTCTGCCTAGCCTGACCCTGTCCCCAATCCCCTTCAAATCTAGTTTAAAGCTCTCTCAATAAGCCCTCATAACTAGTGCATGACCCCTTCACTTCCAACTCTTCTCTTTATTATTGTACATATATGTCAAGAAGGATTCATTACTTCAAGAATTACAGACAATAAACAGGAAAGATATAAGGCCTTTACAGAATATATTTTAACAAAAACTTATACATTCCAAAATTTGATCATTTCATATGTACTAGGACAGACTATTCTATGATGTTTAAAGATTACAATACCCAAAATTACATATTCATTGCTTTCAATACTGGGCTTTTAATGTATGAGTTTTAATGTATGAGTTTTTCATCTACTCACTAAGAAAATTAAAAATGTTTTTTACATCAGGCATTGGTCTCTGCTGGAATCAAGGAGTTATTATTGCATGGTATAAACACAAATAAACATCTGTTTCTTTTGTCCTCATACAAGTAATTAACACAAAATCAGGAAGCACATTTCTCACAGGAGGAATTCTTGCAACCTTAGTACGAATGAGATTTGCTTTCTGACATTTCAGAGTGTTGTTTTCTAAAATTCCGGATAGAAAAACCTTGTACCAAAACCAGAACAAAATGCACAAGTAATAAGCTCCCCTAGATTATATATTGGCATGTCTTATCATAAATTATCAAAATATTATTGCATATTGAAAGAGACTCTTCTAAGGGCTACCACCCACCTCTTTACAAATTCTTATAATACTTTTAAAATTTCAGAATTTAACAGGTATCAGAGTATCACCAGGGTCAATCTTTCTCTGTTGTTCCCATTTTTAGTGTTCTTCCCTGGATAACAGATTACTTCAGAGATTCTCAGCACCTCCTGTGAAATGCCTGGCTTTGTCACCCAGATGTAGAGCCTGTGCTTAATGTGGTGCAATGCCTATTGTAAGAGAGAGAAAGAGAGAAAATGACAGATGTCTTTTACTACAGCTGTAGGTGTCCACAGTTCCTTTTCAATTACATCTCACATACCTTGTTTATCATAGCTAGATAGGTTTTGGAAATATGTAACCTATAGTGAAGCATCTAGTGAAGTAAATGAAAGAAAAATCAATTGGCATCAAGAAATTTTGGACTGGGAAATTGAGAACAGCATTATATATTTAGGCAGGCGTTCCTAATACCAGTTTGAAAACACAAAAGAAGACATGGCAAGGATGGTGAATTTAGATGGCTAAACAAACATCTGGTGATGAAACAGAGATGTCCTTTGAGCCCACCCTCTACTCCCATTGATCAGTTCTCTCCTCTCTTTGCAATGCACAGACAAAACTCGAAGGAAGCTGCTGCCTTGCCTTCTCTGAAGTCACAGACTTAGCTCTTGTTCACAAAATGCCTCAAAGTACTGAAAAATTGACAGGATTTTGATGGAGATGCTAATAGATATAACTGACCTGAAAATTAGTATTTCAAAAAACTTCTTTCTTAATAAGCAGTCCATTAGTTCACCTCTTTCAGGTAACCGCAAATACCTTTTGAACTTTGAACAACATATGACATGACAGAAGTCAGAAAGGAGGGTTAGTTTATATGTGTAATGAAAATAAAAATATTTGTAATGAAAAATGAGAGAAAACCAAACTATGACTAAACATTAATTATTATGGTGGAGATAGTATGTGATATTATCAAAAAGGTTATACACTATCAAAAATAATAATAAATAATTACAGTATAAAGTTCATCAAATCCACATCATCATCTTTCCTGAGTAATCAAACTTATACAAAAATCAGTGAGAAACTTATGACCGTGTACATTCAATAAATGTAAAGTCTTTTGATATTTATCATTGTAAATTTTATACTTTAATGTGAGTTTTCATAATTGTTTTTAGTATTACCAATAGAGGTGGAAAAAAATTTACCGTGATATAGTAACTCCTTTCCAGCTCAAAAAAAAAAAAAAAAAAAAAAAAAAAAAAGCCATCAGTGATAATTTATAATATCTACCTCAGTACAGCTTATGAATTCTATTTCTGTCAATGTATGAAAAAATTGCTTAGTGGAATACTGTTGGTTTTGAACAGAAAGTCTAGTCTTTGTGGGTGTATATTATAAGAAGTGTCTACATTAGCAGGACCAAGACAGTTGCTAATCAGATGTTCCTATCAAATATTTTGTACCCGGTGCTTCAAAGTGGAGTACAGGTCAATCAAGCACAGAGATCTCCAAATAGAAAAAAAACCTAGTTTTTTTTTGTTTAACCAGCTCACAGAAGTTTGTGTGGGAGAGAAGAAATGAGCACTTTTGATGGGAGGAGCTATGGAATAAAATATTTTCAATTGGAAGGGCTGTAGCACTAGCACAGGTTAGAAAAAGGTTCTGACCTAGATTCTTTTACTCTGAGTAGAATCAAGCGGTACTGCCCCCACTACAGTGGTCCCTGCCCAAACAATTACTCTGATTCTAATTATTCCATGCAGAACTTTGCATTAATGTTTTTCTCTGAACAGCTAACTTCTAAATTCAGAACAGAAATTTGAAAATCCTGCATATTTTGTGCTTCTGTTAAAAATGAAGCAGTAGTAGTGGTTTTGGGAATTGTGTCCATTAATCTCAGTGGAATGTCAGCTATAGTGCTTATTCTCTACTATCATTATTTAAGTTTCAGCTTTAGAATAAAGGTCAATGAACAATGTTAGAAAAGTGAAGCCTTATTTATGAAATAAAATGGCAAAACCAAAACCAGCTGTAACTAACCTTGACAACATTAGAGACTGATCACAATTAAAGCTCTTCCCTCTAAGGGAACTTGAATGACAAATTTTTATGAAGAAAATTTGCAAATAGTCCTTTAAAAAGTCTACAAATACACAAACATTAAGTTGATTGGAGTAGAAAAGAGGCATTAAATACAGAAGCATATAGAAGATGGACCATTTTTCCCAGTGTCTAGTAAGGCTGTAAACTGTGCTTTCCTATAGGTTGTTCATCACACATAGTATTATTTAAGAACCCCATACTTCAAAGCAAAATTTCACAAAGCTTAGCTACATATTCAAATACAAAAAAAGCCTCTCCTGTCCCTGGGTTATACTTTGAAAAGCACAGAGAGCTGTTTTCTTCTGCAGTAGGTCATCATGCCATTAACATTCTCCCTGTGTAAAATTGAAACTTAGGTATCTATAGGCCCTTCAGACAGGTACTAAAGGCATGATGGAATACAAGTTAACTTCCATCAGCTGAGCCCTGGCTTAGCTACTGATCCATCAGGATAGCCCCATGCTCTGGCAACAAGAGGAAAATATATCAATCTCTATGAAAATTCTTTCTAATCCCAAGATCAGAAATAATGGAATTAATCTTCATTGTTAGTTCTTTAACACAAATCAAAAAAATCCTTAATTTACTGGCTTAGTTGATGAGGTCATACAATCAAGTTTGAGTAATTTGGCAGTAGCATATTTTTCTGTCTGACTGTTTATAAGGCACTAAACAATATATTCCAATACATAAGTATTTTTTTACTATAGCAGGAAAATTTTGGATTTTTATGTTTAAATACTAAACAAGAAATCATAGTGAAATAAAGCACAAAAGCCTAAGCACAAAGAAAAAGTCGGGAAAATGCATATAAGGTAAGAAAAAGGCCTTTTTTTTAAACTACCAGGTATTGTCAAGTACAAACAATGAGCATGTTGACAGGCGCTAATGGCCCTGAACAGCCTCACCTGGACCTGCACCCACATCCCTGCCCATGGACTCAGCCTCGTTCCCACAGGTTTTGCTTGAGCCACACTGCAAATAGACCTCTGGCCAGCTTGTTCCCCTGCATTCTTGCTTGTTGGTTGGACTTTTTGGGTTGACATCAGGTCTTTTCTGTCACGTTACCTGTGATCATTGGGTTGTTGGCAGGACTTGTTCCTGTCACCAGCCCTGCTCTGCTCTGCTCACCTTCCTTGAGCACAATATGCCTTACAGGAGGGGGCACTGCCCTGCCCTGCCCTTCCCTGTGCTGGTGTGACTCTCAGCTCCCTCAAGGACAGGGAAGATGCTGCTCCCTGACAGTAAACTGTTGCACCCTTTCTGGGAGGCTGCAAGAACTAGCAAGGTTTGGTTTTAACCATTATTGGCATTCTTTAAAAACTTCTCTGAAAGTAATAATTCCTATCTAAAGTTATCCTATGTGGTATGATTGCAATGTCTTTGAAGTGTTGTTCTTTGCCCTTGTATTTCCTTTTTAAAAACTGGCTAAGTTGGTATTAGGACATTAAGATATTAACACGACAAAAACATTAGTATGAATTACAGAGATGTGGTGGAGAAGAGAGAGGGATGGGAAGAAAAACTGAAGAAGAGGAGGAATGGATTAGTTAGTAGGTTATAAGTGCCTATAAAAATTAAATAGGTGGAAACAAAGAAGATGGGGAGGAATTATTTAAAATTACTAAGGGTGATAAGAGCAAGAGTAATAACCTGAAACTCAGACAGGAAATAATAATTTACATATTAATTCAAAAAGTTGTGATAGTGAGGTCAATTAGAAAAAGGAATAATTTGCTGAAGAATATGGTTCTACTAATATTGCCTAAGGTGTCAATGAGACTAACATAACACATCACCACATTAACCAAGGCAATCCTTTTGCAGAAGAATGAAATTAAGACAGAGCTGATTTGCAAACTACTTTTCTGTTATAGTATAACCATGGATATTTTTATCCAGAAAAGGAAAGTGAAGCTGTTTTGTTTTCTGTTTGGGGTTTTTTTTATGCATTTATTTTAAAGTCCATTTCCTGATTAATGTTATTCTGATCGACTTTTTACAGCACACAACTCCTATATTTTGTGCTTGATGGTCTCTCTTGGATATTTATTCTTGGATACATATTGCATGATAGTAATTGTAGATGATCTTCCTGCACCTGTTTTTCACTTGAGAAAAATTTAACTATATTCAGTTCAAAAATAGACATAGAAATCTGTTCAGTACATAGAAATCTGATTTTCTTTTCTTTCTTCTTTTTTTTTCTTTTGATTTTGGAAATTAAATATGAATCTCCAACACTTTTATAAATATATAACAATTTACTTATTAGATCACAAATAAATACACTTGAATACATTTTTACCTTCTTATCAATGCCAGGATGGTTTGGTTTCGTGAATCTGATTAACAGCTCAAGTAGTAAAATATTTAATGATATTTTGTCAATATACTGCTTCATATTGAAATGTTCTCTCTGTTTGGAAAGTGCAAGTCTGTGCCAACTTTACAAAGGTTAACTTGGAAACTAAATGATCTGTTAATCATGCATTTACTTCTGAATTATGTTGCTCTTTTTATTCACCAAATGTATGTTTTCCTAAAATATTACTTAAATTAAGGTGCTTGATTCTTTCAAGAAATCATTACAGTAGTCTTTCTCTGGAAGAGAATGTGGTAGAGTAAAACATGGTAAGCAATGCTTTCAGTTAGAAAAATACAATGCCTTGAGAAGATTTTTTTCAAACACAAAAGGAGTGAATTAACCCATCATATAGTCCCTGATTAGTAGGTTATAAGGAAGCAGTACAATGAGGTACAGATGAATCCTAGAATTTCTGTTAGTAGTTGGTTTGAAAAGAAAAACTATCAGAAAGGACTAAGGGGTCAAAGTTTCATTACAGTACTGGTATATCATCACTAGAAATACTGCATCTGGGTGTGTAATGCTTCGGAAACTCACATAAACCTGATAATTTGGGATTCATTCATTATGGTGCATGGGAAAGTACTGCTAAAATACTCCAGGAATGGTTCCTACACGCTTATTTCATTCAGTCTACAGGAAAGCCTTAGTAGAAAAAATTCATCAGAAGCAACTGGTGAATTCCACTGAAATGTCCCTAATGCCATGAAAAACTCTAATAGAACTGGCTTTACTTATCTACATTTCCTTAACTAAACTAAAGTTACCTTGTATGCAGGTATGCAGTTTTAATAGCTTAGCTGATTTGTGGTAATATATTAAAATGCTCATGATATTTCACGTAGAATCTGAGCCTTAATAGGAACAAAGGGTAAAAAGTAAAACCACAGTGATTTCAGGCAAAAGACATGTTTAACAAGCAATACTACTGAGAAAAATAAAATATATTAAAAATTTATATAAGACACAAACATATGCGACCTGGTCTTTTTCAGAGTGCTGGAACTGTCTTCCCAGGACAGAGGTTATGGCACCAAGCCTGCCAGAGTTAAAGTGCTGGACAACTCTCTCAAGCACACGGTGTAATTCTTAGGGCTGTCCTGTGCAGCCTTGTAGGCCCCTTCCAATTCAGGATAGTCTGTGATGTACATCGGACCAGAGCATTACTTCCTTTTTCTACTTATATTCCTTAAAAAGTGATGTGTCAGAAAGCTGCTATCAGAATATTAATAAAATAATTAGGTTACATGACTTCTATGCCTGAATGTGAAGATACTGAAAATATAACCTAATTCAAGAATTAAGGATAATTAAAGGACCTACTGCATTGACTTCATTGCAGATCTTGAAAAGGAGAAGTTATGGGCTGGATGTTGTCCTGATTTTGACTGGGATAGAGCTTATTTTCTTCTCTGTAGCTGGTACAGTGCTGTTTTTTGTATTCAGTATGAGAATAAAGTTGATAACACACAGATGTTTTGGCTGTTGCTAAGTGGTGCTTACCCTAAGTCCATGACTTTCCAGTTTTTCATGCTCTGCCAGTGAGCAGGGGCACAAGAAGCTGGGAGGGAGCACAGCCAGGAGAGCTGAGCTGAACCGGCCAAAGGGATGTTCCACAGAACATCATGCTTGGTATATAAAGTGAGAGGAGTTACTGAGAAGTGGGAGGAAGTCAGCAGGTGATTACCAATTGCACATCACTTGTTTCTCTTGGGATTTATTTCCCTCTTATTATTATGATTAATTTTTATTAATTTTGTTTGCATTATTAAACTGTTCTTATATTAACCCACTAGTTCTATCTTTTTTCTTCCCTTATTCTCCTCCCAACTCATTCATAGGGGAAAGGACTGAGCAGCTGCATGGTATTTAGTTAACAGCTGGGGTTAAACCATGACAGATGTTTGCAACTGGTGTCATAAAGAATCAATTCTGGAAACATTTTGAAAATGTCAATGATGATCAAACTACGAAAGTACAATGAAGGGTATTTATGACTTGAATTTTGAATCATCTATACATAGCAAGATGAGGTAAGTTATCTTGGAAGCTGCAGTAATAGGGATGAACTAGATTGTAAAAGTGTAAAGTTCAAGGTTTATATATCTGAGAATTCAGAATGGAGCTGTGATCTAATACCTTGTAACTAAGGAAAAATATAATTAATCACAAAAGTGATACAGCCCTGAATGAGGAGAATATGGCCACAGAGTTCAAAAGACAAATAATTGCCAGTAAAAATGGTGAAACATTACTTTGGAAGAGAGTTGTTTTGCTTCTCTTTCTAAAGAAGTCAAATAACGATTTTTTTTTTTTTTACTGAAACTTCTGTCATTGCTGTACTTCAAGGCAGAAAAGGACTTAATCAAAATTACAAAATAAGGCTAGAAAGGTAATAGAAAATATATAACACAGAGATGTCTTGACTGGGAATACAAGAACACAGTACTCATAAACTCAATTTCACATCCTAAGAAGAAGGAAAATATTATTTGTTATAAATTTAGTTTTGCTATGTGCTGAACAATGAACTCTATTAGAAGAGCAATATGTATCCTAAAATGAGTCTATGTAGGCCTATTAGTGAAGCTGAGTTTACATAGTTTTGTGTCCTTTGACATAATTTTTAGCTGTTGCTTTGATAACTGTATGAAACAGTAAGATTAACTCAAAAACATTGTTAAAAAGTAAAAAGTCATCTACCTTTAAAAATGATTTCTGACTAACCTCATTATTTTTGAGTGCTATGAAATCAGATTTGTGTCATAAATATAGAATTCATGAAGAGAAAAGATCTATTAAAGAGCAAATCATCCAGATTCTGAAATACTATGAATTATCAGCTGAGACAGATGTGTTTAAACATCTCATTTCAATTTGTTTAAACTGCACTGCCAGTTCATGAATGATTAAATCCATGAGCAAATAAAATAATGAGAGAATTTTCTTCAATAAGATCAAAATCAGTAGGTAGGAAATAAAGACTCTTACTTCCTTAAAAACAAATTTTA
The DNA here is from genome assembly GCF_000691975.1 of Corvus brachyrhynchos. Taxonomy (NCBI): domain Eukaryota; kingdom Metazoa; phylum Chordata; class Aves; order Passeriformes; family Corvidae; genus Corvus; species Corvus brachyrhynchos. Next base: position 291,459 of record NW_008237410.1, read on the forward strand.
TACCCTGGTAGTACGTATGTATAAAATTTCTATTACAATAAAACCTATATTTTAACGTAGTGCAGTACATGTCAAAATTTATAAAAAATTAGATAATAAAATCCTTTCAAGTCATATGTTATTTTTGGTAGTGTTCAGATATTCTGTGAGACAGAAATAAGCAAGAATCAGGAGTTTGCCATCACTATTAAATAAGTCTCTTCCTGAATACAAAGAAGAAAAAGTTTTGCTCTGTTTTATACAACAGCAAACAACTTTTGGAAGTCTGCCAATTTCCAAATTGATTATAATTGAGTATTTTAAACTCTAGAAAGCAGGGTCTCATTTAAGGTTGTGTTTGTGTGAGTGCATAAAGCCAGAGCCAGATTTCACTTTTGCTAGGTTGATTAGGAAATAGCAATATTTAAATGTGACTGTGCATCACCAGCAGTTTTTCAGTTCACACAGATCAATATGGACCAAATCCTGACATCATTACTCTGGGAAAATATTCACTAAAGTCATAAAGTGGGAGAATTTTGTGGTAGACTGTGGCCCAAAGAGAGGATGTATGGGAAGTTATTGCAGGCACTGGAAGGCAGTTGGAACAATGAACTCCTTGTACTCCAAAGATAGAGAGGAGATTAAATTTTGATATTCAATGCCATGCCAAGTTATGAAGTTAGATCATTAACTATTAATCCTGAGAAATGAGTACTGACCTTAATACTAATATGTGTGGGTTCACTCTTTTGTTAATGAGCATAACTGTACTGATCTCCTTGGCTACTTGATGTGTACAAGAATAATGATATCACAAAATATGATATAAAGTAATGTATTAGAATTCAATACTGTGTTTGCCATTTTTATGATGAACCTATTTTAAAGTTTGCTTTCAATTGTAAGAAAAAATATAAAATTGAACAAATTGAAAATGCATTTCTAGTAGCGTTATTCTGCTAAACAAATGGGCAATGGTGACATTAACTAGATAAAGGTCAGATGCCATATGTCACAGTAAGCTTTGAAGAGGGGTTGCTCTTTCTACCCATTTAATCCTCTGAAATTCAGAGAATATAAGATTTGATGTCATTTTCCTAGGGAAAAAAAAATATAGGTATCTCATCTTTCCAAAGTCTGATATGATTATAAATATTTCATAAGTAAATATACTGCAAGGTATTTAATCAATATATTGCAAAGAAGAATGGTTTCATGCAGACAGCTATAAACAACTTTCTATAGTGACAAGTTTTCATTTATCATGTTTCCTTTTATAGACTACTCTTCTGTCAGCAGGAGGGTCAAATTCAAAGTTTTTCTTGTTGCTTTAAAGTTTCACAGTAAAAATGTAAGATATTCTTAGGTTGTTTATATACAAATATGCAACAATTACGAAAAAACCAAAATTTTTCCAGAGCTCTGCTGTAGCTATGGCAACCACCTTCCACTGTACTTCATTTAGATAAATAAATCTGACAGCTAATAAGAATGAGTTTTAACATATTTTATTCATGATGGAATTTCTTGAATGTTATTTTCTTGGGAAAATGCATTAAAAAAAATGTATTACTTCTCCATTAAGAGAAAGGATCTCTACCAGAAATAGTGTGTTTTATAACTTAATGTTCAATTTCAGTTCCTACATATGAAGTTTAAAACGCATTGTGCCTTTGTTCTTTATTTTACTCAGCTGGGGAAAATGGACTTTGGCAAAAGTCTTAGCTCTAGTGAAACTATATATTTCAAAGTAGTTCACCAACTTGCCTTTGGTATCTCAATCTGCTCTATCTTCTTATATATATAACTTATACATACATATTTTATAGTCAGGGCCCAGAGGGGCAAAAACCAGAGCCATTTATAAATTTAGAAATGTAAAAATAGGCTGTGAGATCAGGTCTCTGTTAGTGCTGTTCAGTGCCAGTTTATGCCTATTTACTTCAGCATTGCCATCATCCCACTTATACATGCCGACAATCCTTTTCCTTTTGATGATACTGATTCCTCCCTGATGCCACAGAGAATTAATCCCTGAAGGATATTTACCCAGCAGAAAACTCTCTTACAAAAGGAAAGGACAGCATGTGTCAGTTTCAGACAAGACCTAAGTTTAGACTCCTAACTTGGGTCAATGGAAACGATTCCCCATAAATACTCTCAGAATAAGAACATAGTTCAATACTCTTAATGACCTGAAAGTCTCTGAAATCACAAACTTTTCCTTTAAAAGTTTATTCACTAAATGTGAAAATACCTTTGAAACTCAAGACTGCAAACCACATTGAAATCAGAAGGCAACCTTCCCATTGACTATAACATACATTAAAACTGTCATTTGATTTCTTTCCTAGTTTTGTAAAATATTGGCTAATTATCTCAGAGCCTACAACACAGGTAGAAAAATAATGTTTATATAATACTGAAATACAAAAAACATCTTGCTCTCAGACGGAAAAATAATTAGATATTTTTAAAATGTCCCCAAAGATGTATTCAAGAGCAGTGAATGTGTGTTATTGTTTTAAAATGTATCCTTAAAAAGCACATTAAAATGAATACCTTTAATAGAACTTTGAAAATCTTCATGAGAATATAAAAAAAAAATTAAAATATTACTTTGAAGTGAAATGAAGTTCTGAAACTCTCAGTGCCTCACACCAGCAACTCAATTAAGCTTTGAAATAGAATGCATGGTAAATATATGACTTACAGTGCCTTAATTTTTTGGGCTTTTGTATCAAGAGTCTACGTGGGAAAATTATAAAACACAAAGTTTAGAACTAAAAATCTCTTTAATTTTTCTTCTCTGCCATCTCCAAGAAAGGCAGTATTATCTCAAAATACTAAAATAAAATATATTACTTTTTTAGTCATGTTCAGGTGCTTTGAAGCAGGATTGAGTGTCATCCATTCTTCATCTGATGGCTTTTAAAAGTATGAAACAATGTAAAAGATTAAGAAATCATTCCAGTTTGTATTATAACTTCAATGTCATGGCTGGCTTCTGGGTACCCACCCAGCTGCTCCCTCAATCGCTCAACTCAGATGGAGAAAATAAGATAAAAATGGGTTGAGATAAAGGCAGTTTAGTAAAGAAAAAGAAAAGGCCAAATGTGAAAGCACAATGTGAAAGCAAAAAGATTTGTTTTCGGCTTCCCATCAGTAGTCATTGTTCAGCAATCTCTTGGTAAGTAGGGCCTCAGTGTGCTTAGCAATCTCTTGCTAAGACAAAAGCCTTAATAACAAATGCTGCCTCTGTCTCCTCTTTTCACTGAGCTTTTACTCCTGAGCACAATGCTCTGTGGTATGCAATATCTCTGGAGTCAGCTATCCAGGCTCTGTCCCCTCCCAGCATTTTGCCCACTCCCAGACTGCTGGCTTTTGGGCTTATGGGAATGTTGGGGAGACAGCGCTGATGCTGTGGGAGCAGCTCTCAACAGTGGCCAAAACATTGTTGGTGTTACCAACGCCATTCCAGCTACCAGCACAAAGCACAGCACTCATGAGAGCTGCTATGGGGAAAGTTACCTCAATGCCAGCCTGCCAGCCCGACCCTGTGCAACTTCCACCTCTAACACTGGTTCTCTGACGCTTTTTCACTGCAGTCTTAGAAAGATATAACTACAATGTTCTTACCAATTTGCTTCCTATATTGTAACTTAAACAAACATTAAATAACCCAGCAAACTTTGCAAAAGCACCTTTAGTTCTAAATCTTTTGTTCTGTACTTGTGCTGGTTTTGGGTGAAACAGAAATAGTTTTATTCACAGTAGCTATTATGGGGCTGTGTTTTGAATTTGTGATCAAATCAGTGTTGGTAATACAAGGACATTTTCACTACTGCTGATCTGTCAAGGCCTAATTAAATATATATTCTTTAAAAAAAAAATACCAAACTTCAGGTAAAAGACATCCGAAATATTCTTATATCATTCCCAGTTCTTTTTTTAGGAAAAAAAGCAAATATATGTGATAGCTGCACTTATAATCTTTAACTTTCAGCTAGAGTTAATCTGGTAAAGATTTCACATTCTTTAGACCACCAGAAAATCATTGTTTAATATAGTGGCATACTTATCCTTTAAATTAGCCAGTCCAGTACTAGAAAAAACATTTGTTCCAATGTCCTAATTGCTGAAATCATGTTGTATTTGTGTGAATAGTGCAAAATAATGAAAAGGAAACCCAAGTTTCCATAGCAATTGTTCAGTGCCACAAAAGACTAAATTGGTCAGAATTTTTTTCAGGTGGATTGAATGCATGATTCAGTCATTAACAGTTTTCCTCATTTAGGGAACTCTGAGAGAAGCAACTTTTTTTTTTCACAATGCAGCTCTTCTTCCAAGAAATACTGAGTTATTTAATTTCGATATTTCAGTCCACAGCAATTCAGAACACACTTCATCTCCATTTTCTCTTAGATGCAGAGTTCTTATTTTGAAAATTATGATCTTATTTTAGTTTCTCTGAAATTTAATATCTTCTCTGTATAGATATAAACATATATAAAAGCAAGAATTCAGATGTATGTGTTGTAAAAATGTGTAAATATGAATTGAAAATAAACATGAACATTTAATTACAAGCATGTTTCACTAGACTGCTAATTTGTAACACTGAATTGAAATGTACTTGTTTAAATATAGATATTTTTAACTATTCTAAAACCTGCTTCAAAGATCTAGTTATACAACAGCTGAAATAGCTGACATATTTGAGCAGAGTTCTCAGTTGCAGAACTGCCATCAAGAGAATTTTGTGAGAGCACTTTAAACTTTTGTTTTGAATCCTTTCTCTCCACATTGTAACTGATAATATTTTAAGGTTTTTTTGGGAGGATGTGTTTGGAGAGAGATATGAAATATTCTTTGCAGTTATTTTCAATGAACATGATATCCAGAGCAGTGGATTGATGATGCACCTCTTTAATTTTTGATTGCAGTAAAAATAACAAAGACTAGAATGCTATTTATTATTATTTGTAAGCATCTCTAAACATGAGGTCTGCTTTACTAATATTACCTTGTTATTATGGTCAATACTTGTCTAACTTCTAGATAGAACATACAATAAATGTGTATCTATAAAATCTCTTGGAAGTATATGCATAGTGCTGAGGTGAGATGGCTACTGCCATCCCTAATACCCCTTTGCCAGGTCTGCCTAATCAACAGAACCAATAAATTCTTAACGAAACTGTTGAAACTTTGATTAATGTCCATGCTATATGCTTATCAGATATCGGGCACAGAGATATGTTTAATTTATTATTCTTTCATGCCTAATTAAAGTCACAACTTAGTATATGCAACAGGATATTTCCTGTGAGGGGAGTTAATTTTAACACAATAAAGGGACAGTGACATAATCTGAGATGTGATTTATCTGCAAATCCTGAACATATTCTAAAGGATACTGTCGTAAATGCTCATTTACAACAATCTGTCTTTGTCACCAATCTGTCCATGATCAAAATAATGGGTTTTTGTGACCAAAATAAGTATGTTTCAAACAAATACATGCAAGTACAGTCTTATATCATGCTACCTGGAAAGAGATTGTTCTTTGTCACAAATAGTAAATCTCAGTTACTAAGTCAGTAATTTACAGGGTTTTTTTTAAATAAGTACATACATACCACGGTGAGTCTCCAACAAAACTGTTCTGAGGAAATTCTATCTCATCCAATTATGTCTCAGTGACTTTTTTTTTTTTCATTTTCTAGAATTTCAGTCAAATGCATCACAATAACATTAATTATATGAGACTTAATTGCACACCAAAGTCCCCAAAATACCTGACTAAGCAGAATTTCTAAGCAAATGATGAAGATATTTCATGGAGATGGCATTATTATTTCTGGACCATAAAATGGAGGTGTCAGTTATATGAAAGAGTTTACCATACCTCATAAATGTATTCCTATGTCAGAATCCACTTAAATACATTATATGTAGAGGGAAGCAGTAATGAATGTGAAATGTACAATTACAATTTGAGCCTTATGGAATTGAAATTAGGCAGTATGCAAAAGCCATCTGGCACTGAGACTACGTATACTTGCTGTTGCTGTCTTGAAAATGCTCACTGTCAAGAAAAAAATGACAGTTTAACACCAGGGACACATCTGGATAGACGTAGGTCTAGTGAGAACTGGTGCCATTGGACAGCTGGGAGATTTTTCACAAAGAACAACTTGTCAGAAGGCAATAAAGATAAATTAAAAAGAAAGAAAAGGCCACTTTGCTCTGATCTTTGTTAAATACTGACTGAGTTCAAGACATCCATGAACTCAAAATTTGGCCTATAAACAGTAAAAGAGAGGGTTGTCAAAAAAGATGGGTTGTCATCAGGTCTAATAGCAAAATTATGAGAAAGCAGAGACCAGTACCTCAGCTTCTCTTTATTCCCCTCAAAGTCCATCCCTGGATCTTCACATGGGAAAGAACTGCTGGAGTTTCTGCTGAAGCATGAGGAAAAAGGTGACATTATATGAGAGGTCTCAAAGAATACTTCAAATTTTATTGGTTCATATTTTCAAATGTACTAAGACTCGGAAACTTTACAAATGCCACAGAAAAATCTCTTCAAGGCAGACTGTGACTATCTGAAGTTCAGAAGCATTCTCAGAAGCATGCTGATATTGGCTTAAGGCAGGAATTTTTATGAATATTCTTCTAAGATTTCTAACCCATAGTCTAGCAATAATATTAACTGGTGCCTGGGAAATAATACAGAAGAGATATGGGCAGTCTGAAAACAAAGAAAAAATATGAATGCATGCAAGAAATAAAAAATAGTTTACAAATAGTGGCCAAAAAGCCAATGCAGAGACAAATAAAAGTCCTTAAAGCTGTGCAAACTTGTCAGAATTTAGGTTTTTTCTAAGGAGCAGCTGTTTCTTAGAAAATATGATATATGAATTCCAAACAAAGGATCAGCTTTCAAAACTCACTGGAGTCCCACTAGGATATGGATCATTCTATGAACTAAGTAAGATTACTGTTAGGAGAAAGGTCAGCCCCTAAAGGACTATCTGTACAAGACCGTGTTAACACACTAAAGCCACTGCAGTTCAGTGACTGCTCACAGAACCACGTGTTTCTGTAAGGTCTTAGTTTGTGAAATGTCTGGAAGTTTAAGATCTGGCAATATCTATGTAGTTCAATTAATTATTGGATTTTTTTATAAATCTAGTGATTGATCATTTGTGTTGTTCAATTTGTGGCACGTTTGAAAATGTATGGAGGTCCAACATCTTTTCCTCAATAAAAATCTCTGCAGATATATGTGAGCTATTGCTGAGCACATATTTGCTTTCATACTCAGTGCCTTGCTAATGTATAACTTAGATTGTAAATTGCTCTAAGATATCTTCAATATGAAAGATGCTGTATAAATCCAAATTGCAATCTGCTTCTGCTCAAATGAACATAAATATTAAGTCTGTGTATGGTAATTCATATACTATAAAATTATATTGATCCCGTTTATATTTGGGTTAACTTACTTCTGGCATCAATCTGAAAAGAAATGTCCCTGAAGTTGTTTCATAAAACTGCTATACAGTGTCAAAAACAAATAGCTCAGACCCTGACTGGATGCTTCATCTTTTTTTCAACATAAGGGATGCTGGGAAGGAAACTCCAAGGAAGTAGGAGAATGACACCTCTTCTGTGAAACAGGATTCATGATAATTTTACAAACTAGCAAAGACAGATTTGGAGTTTTCAGAGCAGAACATGATTATAGCTTTCATACACTCTTAAATTCACTTGACATTAAAAGCAAGAATCAATTTGTACAGAAGCTTTTGGAACTTATTAATTTAAACAGAGTTTATTAATGATTGCACGAAACTTGGTAGCCATTGATGATAGTTCTAGGGCTAGGAAAGAGGTATTAGAGCTGGGGTCAAATCTGCATTGGATATGTATTTCATTCTGACTCTTTAGGCAGTGGCAGTAGGAACTGCTTTTTTATATTTAGCATGTTACCAAGTAACCCGATTTGATTTTAGAATTGCTTTTTCTAAACAGATTTTCATTCAGAGGCAGGGGGAGTGTCCAAGAATAGCTGTTGAAAATTTTCATAAAGCCATACTAATCAGTTGGGTGTTTTGCCTTTTGCTAGCGTGTTTTAATGCTGGGAAAGGTTGAAGTTCATAGTTTTTGCTACATTACAATAATGTATAAATTACAAACAGAACAGCTCTCTAACAGATCCTCGCTGTTGAAGATCTTAAGCAAAACTTAATGAAATAAGTGTGGGGCTCTCCTATTTATTAGATATGTATATGCTTTTCTGAGGTTCCTAAAGTCTTTCAGGACAACACTAAATTTAAGTGTTGAAGACTAAGCGTAATGCAGCACCTACAAACACAAAAGAAAAGTAGAAAAGGCAATGTAGAAATATCTTGGCTTAGTCTCGTCCAAAATTTTTGCCTCTGGTAATCCCGGAGACACATAAATATTGCTTTAATTAATTATATTCTGGTTGCACAATTGCCCTGCATTATCAGCCACAATGTTAATATGCATGTTCACAGTCCAGTTCAATTCTGAAGAAATCAAATTGACTTTTAGGTTAGGGGAAGGATGAGAGGTAAGGACATGGTACTGGCTAGGAATATTTTCCTCCTCCGTTCAGCTCGTATGTACAGAATGAACTCAGACAGTAATTTACTGTCTGTCATGGTTTAGGAACAGCACTCCCCAATTTAGTGTTCCCACTCAAAAGAAAACCACAAGCCATTCCCCTCCCCCCCCACCTCTGGTGGAATGCAAAAGGCAAAGATTACGGGCTGAGAGAAGAACAATTTACTGGAAACAGCAATGAGATAAGAAAACAAACACTAACAGCAACATTACTAATAACAAAAGTGTATAAAGAGAGGGTGATTTACATGCAAAAATGTTCACCAAGCCCAGGACAATAAAAAACAATTGTGGGCAGACCCTCTGCACACCAATTTTTCCCCTGTAAGAAAACCATGCCCACCTTCTTCCCAGGACCCAGAGTCTCTAATTTGTATCCCCCCAGTGATGATGTGAGGTGGGATAGAATAACTCCCTAGACACACCCACACAGATCTAGGCTTCACTTCCTCATGGCTATGGCAAAAAATTTGACTCCGTCTTTGCTGAAACCAGGACTTTGTCTTAACCTGCCTTACCCATCCATAGCACTCACACATTTTAGGCCACAATATCTCACATATACTTCTCTGCCTTCCTGCCCTATCCTGTAACCAGTACAGCTCTTTCCCAACATCTAAGCTGGTGCCAGTGCCAGCAGAAAAATTGCTTATGGCACCAAGAAAAACACAGCCAGTGTCAAAATATAACTAAGAGCATAGATACATCAACAGCTTCCTTCCTTGTAAAATTTAAAAGCATAATGTCTAACCTGTAAATGCCAGAACAGAGATGCACTCGATATTCAAATTTAAGGCCATCTCTTTGGAAAGCTGCAAGTACAAATGTCCTTTATTTGAAGACTTTTATTGAAACTAGGGCATAAAATCTTGCACCAAATCATGGGGCACTCAGCACAACATCCTCCTTTCTCACCTCTCTCAGTTCAGATGGAGTCCCTTAGAAGTCATAGCGGGTTAGCAATTGCAATCGAGCCTTACATGGGAACCTGGGGATGTCATGATGGAATACAAATCATTCAGGAGAATTTACATCTCTGTGTTCATTATTCCTGCTAAAGGACAGTTTTGACTTGTTTGAAAACAGGCGAAGGTCAAAGGAACTCTTTCTCTCTCTTGAACTACTTTTTTGGGAAACTCATACATGAATTCAGACCCTTTTATCAAATTAGGAGAGATACAGTTAACAATTAAGTACTGGTGAGAACACCTTTATAAACCTAAGGGTTACAACAGCTGCATGAAGAAAGAGACAGAAGGGAAGGAAGCATAAAAGGCTCTCTCTGTCGCAGTATTGAGAACATGGATGCTGTTGGGCTCTGTCAGTGAGAAGTGAAGGAGCTGTAGTCATTTCAGCTCTTTTCTGGTAAATGTGTTTTCCCATTCTTTTCATTGCCTAGAAGAGTGAGGAAAGGGAGACAACAGGGCTGTAGAAGTGGAGAAGGCTGACTTTCCTGTTTTGTCTGAACATTGTTTCACATGCCACCAAAGGAGAATGGACATTTGGTAGGGACTGCTTGAGGAACACATGGAGTGGGGATAGAAACAAAACAAAGTAAGCACATGGAGTGAAAGATACTTTGCTCTACTACAGACTCAAGGATTAGGAAATTGGCTACTAATAAAGGAAGTAGCTGATTGAGACTTGCCAAACATCACTTCACGAGAGCATGTGAGGAGACAGGCAAGCATGAAAGAAGGAAAAGCTCTGGAAATTATTTGGTTTGGATGTGCATTTTTGTTTTGGTTTTGATAATTTTGCTTTTGGGGTTTTTGAGATGTTTTTTGTTTGGTTTGGTTTGGTTTTGGTTTTAACAGAGATGTTAAAACATATCAATATTTGGATGGTTCAGAAGCACCACACTGAGATTTCCTAGGTCCTAATTAAACAGATTTAAGGCGCAGACAACTTTGGGAATTGAAACAAGTTTCAGAGGAAGCCAGCCTCTCCAAAGCTACTGCAAGACAACAATACATCTGCCATCTTGAATACGAGAAGATTTGTCATTCACCAGAACAAACACAATGTTAATTCAATACTAGTAACCATTTAGTTACCAATAGTAACCACTGGGAATATTTTAATAGATCCCCAAAGATACTATTTGTCTTCTGATGTGTAATACACACTAAGTAATTATGGGTCCAAAAATTGCTGGTGATGGAAGCTGGCATATCTTCATGTCCCTTGATGGAGATGACTTGTTAAAGACACAAATATCTTGTCCTCAGTTACCACTGTGTTGATGTAAACGTATTTGCATTTATATGTAAATACATTTAGGCACATTAAGAATTAAGAGCAGTTGACTAGAAACACTACATCAATCATACCATGGTCAAATCCTCCCCTGATGTACACCCATCACTCTTATGCAGAGGATTCACTGTGTGCAATCATGGTGCTATTTCATCCTCTGCTAACAAGTGAATAAAATGATCAAGCTTGTAACTGTTGTCAAGAATGATGAATTTATAAACACTAAATGTTTTATCACCCTTATTCTAGTTTTGTGGTGCATGCATCAAGACTAGTCACAAGATTGGCCTCTAAAACTAGCATGAGTCTATTTAGATTCCTGTTTTGTCTTACTTGTCTTATTTCAAAGTATTTTGGTAAAATTGAGATTTAGGATTTAAGGAAATTGGCAATAACTGCTAATGGAAAACAGCACTGACCAGCTCTGTACACACTTCTTCCTGGGCTTTAACTACACTGCCAATTTCTTTCCTTCCAGTGGTGCAGGGGGACAGGGAATGCTGGTTACAGTCAGTTCATCAAAAATTGTAGCTACTACTCCTTCCTCCTCAAGAGAAGGACTCCTCTCACTTTTGCCCTGCTCCAGCATAAGATCCCTCCCACAGGAGACAGTCCTCCATGAACTTCTCCAGTGTGACTCCTTTCCATGGGTTGCAGTTCTTCATGCACTGTTTCAGCATGGGTCCCCTATGGGGTCACAAGTTCTGTCAGCAGACTGGATCCACTGCAGGCTTGTCTCTCCATGGGCCCACAGTTCCTGTAAGGAACTTTTTCCAGGATGAGCTTTCCATGGGGTCATAGACTCCTTTGGGATCATAGACTCCTTTGGGCATCCACTTGCTCTGGATTGGGGTCCTCCTTGTGCTGCAGGTGGATCTCTGCTCCTGTGTGGAGCTCCATGGGCTGCAGGGGCACAGCTGCCTCACCATGATCTGCACCACGGGCTGCAGGGAAATCTCAGCTCCAGTGTCTGAAGTTCCTCCTGCCACTCCTTCTGCACTGACCTTGCTGTCTGCAGAGTTTTTCTCTCACATACTCTCATCCTCTCTCCTGCCTGCCGTTGTTCTTGTGCAGCAAATTTTTCTCCTTAAATACATTATCCCAGAGGTGCTATCACTGTCACTGGGAGCTCAGCATTGGCCAGTGGTGGGTCTATCTGGGAGCTGGCTGGCATCAGCTCTATTGCACACAGGGGAAGCTTCTTGCCACTTTTTACAGAAGCAATCCCAGTAGTCTTCCCCTCTACCTGAGCCTTGCCTCACAAACCCAATACATTAACAAATTGCCCTTTAGGTCCAGTGAGGCTGAGAAAGGCTACTGCACAACTTTCAAATTTGGTTAGTATCAGTGAAAAGAAAGTAGCTTGTGGTAGGAGAACACAGGAAAGTAGCCCCAACATGATATCAACAGTGGGGAAGGAGAAATTGCCACCAGGAGCATGATTTTCTGCCAGTGAAAGCCTCAGTGGGCTGGTGAAACCTGGGAAGTGGTCCCCTCCCTCCCATTCTGCTAACTGAAGATTGAAACCACTAGCTATAGGAATCTGGGAATAGGGAGGATCTAACAGTACGGCCAAGGTGTAGAAACTTGAAAGCCTTTTTGTAGCATTTTTAACTATTTTATTAATGAGTTATCTAGATTTTAATTAAATAATTTAGACTATTCTACTACTAAGATACTAACTGGAGTAAGAAACTTTTAGCTCCCTCTATACGGTTTGTTTCCTTTTGCCCACCATAAGATTTTGAGTGCAAAAGCTACTGTCAGCCTCAAGTGGTTACTTTTCCAAAGGCTGAAAATCCTAGAGATATTTAGTAGAGGTTGAATAGTGTTTAAGAAATGTGAAAAGAGATTTCCTTACACACTTGTAGGTTTGAGTTCTTCAATTAGTGCAGTGTGCAGAGAGAGATGTGGGTTAGATCATCTGATGGAAATTTAGAAAGAATTCTTTCTTTAGGAGTAGTGTTTCCACACCACTGAGAACATGGATTTTTATTCTGCCAGTGCAAAATGGCTTACACAAGCCTCAAAGAACCCTCTCCATTCTTTGAATCCTATCCCCGTAGGCAGTCACATAGTATAGATGTAGAAGTATGCTCAGGAATAATTTCACAAAACACTCCCATAAATAGATTGAAGACCCTCAGCACAGAAATCTAAAATGCTTCAGTGTACACAGAAGACAGCAGAAATACAAAGCAGTCTGAGCACATGTCCTGTTTGTTACCAGTGTAAAACGGGTATCCTACGTAATTGTGTTTGTTGAGTTGCCTGGGTGTTCAGATCTTATTTCTACCATAAAGAGTGGATTCATCCAAAAAGAGGTTACTTTGACATTCTTAAAAATCTCAGTCCTGTTTGTAGTGAAATCAGAATACATACTTCAAAGAAACAGATATGTTTTCCTTTTCAATATAGATATGACAACATAATCCCCTGAGTGGCTTTAAGCCCCTGCTTTGTCTGGGTTTTGCACACGAACAGCATAGGAATAGTTACCTTCTGTCAAAATGCTGTGGGAGGCAAGTCCTTATCAGTGTTTGTCATGTCTATGTCTGCTAAACTAAAAGCTTGTGTACCTTCTACATAAAGTCAAGAATTTATTGTGAATGTAACTGAAATTTTGGCATTCTAAGTCAGAAAAAATTGTCTTTCTAGATCTAAGTATTAAAAAATAACTTCTATATAGGAAAAAAAAACCCCTACAAAATACTACTGATAAAATTAAAGTTATAATATGCACCCTTCTTGTTTTCTACCCTTTTTCTTGATCTTACTCTTCCACAACTCCTTTTGAGGTGGGTAGTTTCAGGCTAAATTGTGTTTTAAGGTTTATTTTTAGTTTAAGATGATTGGGTACTATGACAAGTTACAAGCCTCTGGAATTCTTTTGGGAAAATATTACATTCAGAATCCATAGGCTGCTTTCTTCATTTTTCTGCAGCTCCATATTACATATGAATTTACTATATATGGTGTTTTTTGCTCATGTTATATATTTCTTCATTGCTCTCCTTCTTACCTCTAAAACTAATTCTATCTTGCTCGTGGTTTGTATTTCTTTTAACTGACAATTGGTGAGATGTTTACTGCCATGTGGTCTATAGTGCCAAAATTCTTCCCTACCTCTTATCATCCCATGCATGCACTGCTCTCTCTTGTATTCTGTGCCATCACTTCACAAGACCCCTGCTGTTTCCCTGGTATTGCATTGCCCTGTATTGCTTTACACTACATTATTGCACTAGAGACATAAATCAGTCTTTCTCCCTAGAGAAAATGCTCATTACAGATATACTGGTGCAAGGCAAAAATGAACACTAGAAACACAAAATAAACTTTGCCACACAGCCAAATACAAGACTTACTGTTAGAGAATCACAGAATCACAGATATGTGATGTGACCCCAAGTCCTTCTCCTCAAGGCGGCTCTCAATCCATTCTCCGCCCAGCTTGTATTTGTGCTTTAGTTTGTCCTGACCCATGCGCAGGACCTTGGACTCAGCCTTGTTGAATCTCCTGGGGGTTGCATGAGCCCACCTCCCAAGCCTGACAAGGTCCCTCTGAATGGCATCCTTTCCTTCCAGTGTGTCAACTGCACCACACAGCTTGGTGTTGTCGGCAAACTTGCCGAGGGTGCACTCGATCGCACTGCCCATGTCACCGGTCCCAATTTTAATCCTTCCAGGGAGGAACGCCTTTCATTCCAGCACAACGGTCACCATGTCCCTGTGACGCCAATAAGACCAAAGCCCAGCAAATGCACATCTCCAACTCCTCTTGCTTGTTCCCTATTATACATACATTATTATAGAGACATTTAAATTGTTGCTCCCAAGAAGCCAACTTATTGGCTGGAGTGGCTGGAGTTCCTTTGTGCCTCTCTTCAGGTGTTCTCCTGACCTGCAATCTCTCTTCAGGCTCTTGGCATCACTTTCTGGCACTAGCGTCAAACTGGTAGGAGTGAGATGGATTGAGGTTCCCCAGCAGCTTGCAGAGAAAATGACCAAAACAAAGCTGCAGGCAGGCAATGAAAAGTTCTACAAAAGCTAGTTAATCCCAGGCCTTGCAAAGTCAGTACCAGGCCTATGGCTTGTTACCAGCAAAGGCACTACTGCTCCACAGTTAACACCTTCTCTGAAAATCTGGCTTCTCCTTGCATTTTAACCATTTGATACTTAAACTTCCTGGGCATGCTACAGAGCAAGGAGCTGAAACTGAGCTCTGAAATGAAGAAACCTATAGTATCTAAATGATGGATACAAGCTGCCTAGTCCCATCTAAGATCCCCTCCAGCTTTTAAGCTGCCTCTCCACATTTGAAAGACTTTTTAAAGTTTTTTTTTGTCAGCTTACAAACTCTGTCTACATGTCCTGGACAATCAGTGTGTTGTAATGCTAGATTTTTCTTAGCAGGCTGCTGCTCCCTGAGAGCTCAGCGAGGGTTTCCTAGGGCCATGCGATCAGTCGCATCCTGCAGTCCATTTCGGACAGCCCCGCAATCTTGCTCTGGCAGCCAGCAGCGTTACAATTAGTGATGATGAAGGAAGTGAGAAGGGTCTCTCATGAGGGTTTGAGATGGCTTTAATCACATCTTGTCCCCGCAATCTCCAGAGGTAGAGAGACCTCATGGTCTGGATGGGGGATGGTTTTGTCAGGGGCCCAAGGGCAGTCCCTGGGCAGGGTTAGGGTACAGGAGCAAATAGGGAGAAACCGAGGGAGTGGCCAGGGCTAAGGGCAGGGAACAGGGGGAATATGTGAAATAGGAAAAGCAATGGATCGCCACATCAGTGCATCTGAAATAACATTGTGTATTTAAGCAAATAAATGAAACCATTTGTGTTAGATGCTATACTTATCTGGTGTTGGAAAAACAGTGGAGCCTTCCCTTGCACAAAATGACACTGAAGGTCTCTGTAGTGAGACCTAGGGGTGTACTGACTGCTCTGAGGGAGCCTAAACAATTGCCTCTTGTATATCTGCTTAAATTTAAGTATCTTTCTAGTATTTGAGGTGAACTGCCTCATAAGAGATACCAGAAAACATATTTGACTTTCTTTGCTTACCAAAGTGGTCTGATACAGGCAAACTCATTCCATCTGCAGCATTCATCCACCCTAATTTGCTACTTCTAATTCATGTATTCTGAGCACCGCTTTTCTTTTTATTAGGAAAAAAACTCTTGTGAAAGAGGTGTATATTACATGAAAGGTTTTATGAAAGCTTTATTTTTTTTGTCAGTTCCATGTGTCAATAGCAGCTCTGTCATTCCCATGCAAGCGCATCTATGACCCTGTGGTTTCAGTTAGTTTATACTCTAATAAAGATGATTATATTTATAGCTGCTACTAGTGCTATGCAGCTCTCGTTTACTACTTTGCCTCTCTCTGATCTGTAAGACTTATGCAACCTTCTGAGAACAGAGAAAGAATGCAGCAACACGCATTCTGTGCAAGGACTGACATACACTGATTAAAATTTCAGTAAGTTTATTAGGCAAGAGATGTCATCAAGTAAATTAATGAATAAGTACTAACATGCCTTTTCAGTCCTACTACTTAGGTAACGGTACCCAAGTTAGATCTGAACTTTCTCTATATTTGGTTACATTTTAACAGTTGCTTCTTTATATGTGATTCTCTTACAACGTGATTACTTTGGAACAGCAATTTCTCTTAAATATATTCACAGAAGAAAAAAATTAATATACATGGTCTTTTTTCCTTTTATCTATTAGTAATATGTGATCACATGAAGTCACAGATGATTACATCTGAAGATCTATGACAGAGCTCATTTGAAGCTCTATAGTGATATCCATGGATTTCAAAGGACTTTGGATATGTTTCTATCTGTATATATTAGCTTACTGACTTATATGACAAAATTGGTTGTCTTCGAAATCTTTAGTAGCTCAGCTGTTCAACCTTAGGAATTCTTACTTATCTTCCAAGCCTGGGCATTGTTTCTGCCATCTTTCCTGCTAACAAGGAACTTCTGCTGACCAAAATCCTTGTTTAATTTATGTGTATGGAAGATAATTTACAGTAATCAAGTGTGCCAGAATTAATTCCATAAGGACAATTAATTTTGTTGCTGTTGCTCAGTTCATCCACCAAGTGATCTGTCCACAAAATAAAGTGAAAAACACATTCAAGTCAGGAAATATAATATCTAACTTAATGTGTGGCTGGACAGTTTCTAACTTTCAAATGCAGTCATTCTCTATATTTATCTGGATAAAATATTTGGTATCAACTTTGTCTTGCACATGGACTTTCTTGCTCTCATGATTTGCCTTCCTCTTTGGTCTTCCACACTCAAATCTGGAAACAAAGTTTGGTTAAAAATATCAACAGTAAAGATAATATCCAAATGAGAAATTTACTACCACAGTACATAAAGAACAGTTTTATTCAACCTTGGAACATTACACTGCATCTATACTTAGGAACCTCCTCAAAATCATTACAGACTGCAAGAAGATAGAGATTAACATCTATATTTTAATTTGGTCCATATGGACTCAGAACTATGTTTGTTATAGTTTACATTATAACTAATTATTTAACATTTACCATCACTATAAAGGAATCACAGACTTGGATGCTTCTGCAGGCCAGCTTCAATTATTCTGAAGGAGAGCTGGTTTGCTGTACAACTCAATTAAAAGGTTGTAGATCATACATAATTTGCTTCCTTATATGTGTTGTCCTGCATGTTGACTTGTTACCCAGTGGCAAGGGCCAATTCACACACTGAGGTGAGGTATTTCTTCTTTTCATTCTAGTTTGCGCAAACTAGGGAGTTAGGTGGTAACCCACAAAAAGCTGGCCCCCCGGTCATCAAAACTTTACATTATTTTTACGTGATAAAGACATCAGCATTCATTTATTGCATATCACATAACTGTTACATTATTTAGTACTCAGAACTTTATTTGCTAGCTACAATGGTCAATGAGTCAGAGGTCACCATTTCCCAATGCCGGAATTATGTCTCCCATAGTTACCGCACAGTTCTGCTGACTTCACTCCTGGTGGCTCTTGTCCAGACAGACCATTTTTCTTGGGATTGTCCTCCCTTTTCCTTAAAACAAAAGATTAGCCAAGCATACAACATTCACAATACAGTTGCTTAATCATAACTGTCTAGTTGATGATACTGATTAACAACTTAAAAAAAACATTGCAAGTTTGGTTCAAATTTTGACGGGCTAAAATCATATAGATTGCAGATCACTGGTGAATTTATCTCAAAACTTAATTTTCAGTTTTAAATGTATAATTTCACTCACAGTGGAGTGTGGCTAAATACACTTAGCTTTAGTCATATAAGCACAGGTTCTCTCCCCCTCTCTGGAAGGATAAACTTTCATTTCCTTAGCAGACAATAATCACACGTACTTCTGCTCTTTGAAAAGGATGTTTGTGAAGATCTGATAGGTAAAACTAAGCTACAAACATACAAAACTACAAAAATTATCTCGGTCTCTTCCTTTTATTGACACATGCAGGTTTATAGTTCACTGTAGTTCATAATATTTGTTCACTAAAGATTAATTGATGAGGGACTTCTGTCTAATAAAATATGACAGAAAGAAGATATATTTTCCTGAGTTTTCAAAAACAGTGACAGCAATGAAGAAAAATGTTTTCCTTTTATTTTAATGGGCTTTTGCCAGGGTGCATTTTGATCACTACCTTGATGTACTGCAGGCCTCTCCTAAGGCAACACCTGCTGTCAGGTTGAAGCCAAGGTAGAATTTTAACCATATGAAGGACCTGGAAAGTCATCTGGCATTCACGAGAGAAAACAATGGAATTTTGAGAACTGCACTTCCATTATTATTCAGCATTGTTATTCTTTATCCTTTGCAACTTCATTCATTACTCTCTGTGACTTTTCTGGAGGTGCAAAAATCAGCATCTTCCAAGTAACTGTTGTGTGAGTCCCTTGCAAGGAATTGCACCTGTGTTCCTTCCTGCTGCCTTCCTCCTACCAGATCGTTTCCTTCCTTCTAGGTTCAAAGATATTTTGATGTATCAACCAATTTTAGACAAGTGGTGGGAAGCTACAAAGATTATTTGACCAGTTGAGTTTGGGTAATCTCTGTGTATGGAATTCTGACCTTCACAGTCAGAGTCTGGTTTATTAAAACTGCACTGTGCAGAAATAAAACAGTCAGCTATGTTGGACAACAGAAGTTCAGGAATGCAGAAGTGTTAAACTACTTTTTTTCATCAATTCAACTTCTGCAAATTTTCAAGGGCACAGAGAGTTTGCCAGAGCTCAGATAAGGAGACGTTTTCTGCTTGACAATACGTAGTGAGATTTCAAAGTCCCACTTTTTGAGGGAGAGCTGAGATCTTTCAAAGTTTTGTGGCATTTTATCACCAAAAGAAGCACTAAAATTATGGAACTGAATCAAGAAAAACTATTTCCTATTAATGTGTTTCACATTACGTTGCAAAATTCCTGGTCAATTAAAATTTCCAATCTTTTTTAAATTATGATTTTCTCTGTACCCAACTAAAAATCACAATTAGCAGAAATATTGGATTATGTTGCAATGTAACTTATCTGGAAAGAGTTTTATTATCAAAAGTATGAAATATGTCAGATGCTTAAAAGAGATATTTCGGACAGCTTTAATAAAATGCAAATAGATGTTGAACACTTCACAATACTGGTGGTAGGTTTTCATGGTAATGCAGCAGTTGTCTTCTGCTACCTCTCCTAGAAAAAGATAATATTGCTGAAAATAAACTGCTAACCATATGTTAAGGAAAACTATAGTTTCCTGGATGGCTTCAAGCTACTGAGATTGATGACTTTTAAGAAAATTTTATCAACATCCAAGAGCTGTGACTTTTACATGTTGTCCTGTTGGACATTGGTACTAAAATAATTATAGACCTGACAGCTAACACATAGAGAGTTTTAACCTGGGTTTCTCACTAATCA
>NW_008237410.1:311359-328561 GCF_000691975.1 Corvus brachyrhynchos
GGGAATAATTTGGAAATTGATGCGTCCATCTGTCTCAATATCTTTTTCTGGATGTGTGTGATAAGTAATTTCATTAGTTGAACCTTTGTAGCTATAGGATAAAAATGGCCTCAGGATAACATTTCTTCAACTAATTTAAATTCTGAAATACTGGAGATTTAGTGGTAGAAAAATCTGATCTGGTGTGTTAGGTACAAGTCTTTAAGAAGTTAAAAACAGACAGTCTTAAATCTTCTAATTGAATGATAATTGAAGCTTTATAAAAATAAGAATATAGCTTACAACATTTCTGACTAGGTATAATTACTTGAGAACTATTAACAAAAATAAAATTATGTCTATAGTTTTACTTCTATTAGCAGAACAATTACTATGGGCAAAAAAATTAAGTGAATTAAAATATCAAGAAAAATATCATGCTGTGGAGACGGGTGGTTGCCAGTCCCTACTGAAAATTGCAAAACAAATTATCTTTTTTTTCTTTTGGTAGGAAATAGACCAGTATTTTTCCACATATTCAGTGTATTTCATACATGCAAAATATGTACTGAATTATTAAAACACAATATGTGAGTGCAGCTTTTCCATAATCCCCCCTCACATAATAAATATTATAATTAAAATCATAAAGCATTTGATTCAAAAAATCAAGTAATGTAGCTCAAGCAGTGCTCTAACAGCGTGTAGACTGGACCTAATTTACTGTTTGTTATTTTCTTTAGCAATTTTTTTTCCATATGCTCCCCTACCACTAGACAATCTAATCAAGTATGCTATGGAGTGTGATGTTAAAAGGGAAAATAACTGAAGATTACAGGACTGATACAGTGAAGTAGAAGACAATATATCTGATTTACCCTACAGCTTAGTTGTCAGTGTAATGTTCTTTCCACACATATTAAGTGTACATGTAGAGTTGGAAAAGAAAGACTGTAGGCTCTACTTAATTTCTACCACTGCTTGAGACCAGAGAATACTCTTGCAGCATTTTGCAGGAATAGATAGGAAATTTCCATCAACTAAAAGAGTTTAGCAGTGCCTTCAGTAAATATTTCTGTTGTGGCTTGATTGAACCAATACTTATTAAAATGTCCTTAAGTCCTATACAACATGAGCAGAAAACAGCAGGGGATGAGAAAACCATCATAAATATCTAGATCTAAATGTCAGCAGCTGGTCCATACTTGGTGGCAGTGTCTTGCACGTACGACACACCAGCAGGTCAGCCCTGCTGGAGGAGGATCACATACATGTAAAGCTCTTCGTACAATCCATTTTGTTGCTGATAACTTTCTGTGAGGTCTATAATATTTACAAATTCCCAAGTGAATTACCTCAGGGAATTAAAAGTATGTTGTAGTTCAATTCCAGCACTAGTACAGATTTGGTGCTCTTACATTTGTATTTATCCACAGCCACATTTCCACATGGAAAGATGTTCATGGGCTATGTTTATTATCAGCTGTACCACGCTGTTCTACAACATGCAACTAAAATCAGCTTCAGGTAATGAAGGCATGACATCTGCCTCCATTTGTTACAATAACCACTTAATTACAGAACTGCAGCAATTTGCTCCAGCTGAAGATTTGTGTGGATTCTTCTAAAGGAGCATATGTGATCATTGTTAAAAGGCCAAGGAGGTTCTCCAGAGCTAGAGATTAAATTCATAAGCAAACAAAATAAAAGGACAACTAGTTCTATAACACACAATAACACAAACTAAAATAAGACATATTTTGTGAGTTATAAATGATATTACTATTACAAGAAGATTAGTGTTCTTAATCAGATGAGTTATATCTTAATGTTACAGAAAGATATGAGAGATACACACATGAAGATATATCTTTCTGCCGAACATAACATCTTCTACCTATGTCTTCAGTTCTTAATTATTTTTTTAAATGGAAATTATAAATATATATGCATTTCTTTTATTTGGCAGACTTTTAATTTCCTTTCTGCACATCAAATCATGGCATATTTAATCAAAACTATTATTTAAATTGCTCTAAATAAGCAAATAAACAAAAAAAAAGCACTGAAATAGCATTATCTTTGAAAACAAGGAATTTTTTGAGGTGAGTTGAATACTTTCATTTGCATTTTTCATAATATATTGTTCTGTAACAGAGAGTCAACATAGTAACAGACTCAAATTGTTCCATAATAAGCAAGTTAGGCTGGCACAAATTAATTTCAAGGATTTGAATTTTAAGATTATAATCAAGCTAGGGTCTGAGGCATTCTGCATGCCTGTCCACTGCATAATTATATATTATCAAAACTATTGAATATTTTTATATTCTTATTTTGTAGTGGAGCCTGAAGGCACACAGTGAAAATACCTACTGCAGTGTGCTCTCTCCAGAAAATGAATGAATATATATGTGTATATTTCTATCAGACATGACTGCCCTTATTGAGTACTCCCACTGTTTGGCCTGGTGAAGGAAGGCTGTGATGAAAGTGCAGCACCAAATGTACCATGAAACTGTAATTTTGGGATGCAAAAAACCATAAGGTTGATGCAAACTCTCCCTGATTTTTGCTAATATTCATGATCAGGAACATTTCTTCTAGATTTTAAACAATGAAAACTCCTCTCCTGCTTCCCTCCCCTTCCTGAAATTGAACCAAATTTTATGCATTTTGTGTCCTGTATTGCCTCAACACTTTCTTACATATTTTTCCTGCCTGGAATATAAAATAGATTTTAGAAGATTTAGTATTCACATATTGTACTTTTAATGCATTCTTTTACATTCTTCCTTTGAAATGCCCATGGTTTTTATATAATACACTATTACCTTGCTGTCATTCCTTTCATGTTCAAATATTTGAGATTTTTTGTACATGCATCCAAATTCTTTGATATTCTCCGATAGAGATGCTTTTAAAATTTTTCATGTCAATACCTTTGTAGAAGTCTTCTAATAATAATATTTTCAACTGTGACAATCTTCAATGTTAAATAGAACCAGTACTGTAATAAAAAAAAATTGAAATGTTTGCTAGTCTTCTAGCTTTTGTAGATCTATTTCAATGAAGAATTAATTTCTCCAGATATAATAGACTAATTTAGTACTTCAAAGCATTGTACTTAATATATAAGACTCATTTAACATGCTCTAGTCTCCTCCTAACAATGATTAATGATAGGGCATAAAAAATTGGATCAAACAGTTTTTTTGTTCTTTAATTTCATCTTTATTCGTAGAAAATGCTGCTTAACTGCTTAAAGGTTTACACCTACTATCCATTTTTACACTTATAAATCTGTAAAAGGAAAGTTTAATTCTTGTATATTGT
Source organism: Corvus brachyrhynchos (assembly GCF_000691975.1). NCBI lineage: Eukaryota > Metazoa > Chordata > Aves > Passeriformes > Corvidae > Corvus > Corvus brachyrhynchos. The sequence continues at coordinate 314,675 of NW_008237410.1, forward strand.
TAACTTTCTTCCTTTAAAATACAGAATGGAAATTCTGATATTTGCAAATGAACCTACTACCTACATATGTTCTCATTAAATAGTTCACTTTTTATCAGAACTGAGTATATTTTGTTACAATAATGATAACAACTTCCTTTTAGGACCACACAAATTTTTCCTCAAGGTAGCATAAGAAACTTCAGCATAAAAGGGAAATGATGCACAGGAGAGTCAGAAGAATTTAAAGGTAAATTTCAGAGGCTTTCTTGTACTTGACACTGAATGATATCAGGAAGATAGGTAGCAAAGGTTGATCACTAAGCAACAAAATTTAGCTGTGATCCTAAGTCATACCAGGTTATTCTTCACTGTCCTTAAGACAAGTTAAACATGAAATCAAGTTAAAACAGGAGGGGAGAGGAAAAACATGAGGTACAGCCTTCAGATGCAGTGGATATAACAAAGGCCCTGACATTTAGCATGGTCAGATATTTACATTTTAAAAGGTATGCCAGATTATCCATATTTTTAAAGAAGAGTGCAAGCAATATAATAATGTTAGCTGCAGAGAATGATAAATATTCATTGTGAAATGGAATAATCTTCTGGAAAAACTTCTGAGGCTTAGTTGTTTTACATCACAGTCGTTCCTTCAGTAAAACCTCTTCACTAGGATGCAGTCAATCTACTATAATATAGAGTTCAGGATGATTCTGTACACATTTTCTCATTTTAGGGATGAGGGTACTATAAATAATTTTATTTCTTTTTCCTCAGTCCATTAAGGCATGTTCATGATTGCATCACTATGACATAATGAATAATTTAAAAGTCTTATTTTAAATAATTAATAATTAAAAAGTCTTATTTAATACGTTACCAGGAGACAGACTCTTTGCAAGGGAAGTTAATAATCCTGCTCCATTTTACAAAATAGTGTCACTGTAAGCACATCTGTAAGTCATTCTAAAGTAGCATTTTAAGGAATTAGTTATGACCCTGAATGTGGTAAATAACTTCTGGTATGGTTTCATGTCAGATATACATTTACCTTCCGATGGGTCCCTATCTACTTCCAAATATTTCTAGAGTATGTATAGTCACTGAAACCTGTCAGCATATCAGATGTTACAACCATTCTGAAGGCGAAGAGGTTTTTCAGGATTTAATAACTTTTAAAGTTTTAAAGGAAAAGAAAAGTTGAGTAATGACTTAAATTAAATAAAAATAAAAATAAAAGTAAACCCAAAATAATTCTGGTCAAGAGATGGAGAAAAGTGTATTTTTAGAAGAATGACTATGTAGAGATTTTAATAATTTAAATTAATTATTAATTAAATAATTTAATAATTTTAAAAATATTGGGATTTAGGTGCTTTTTTCCCCTGTTTGAACTAAGTGAAGTGCGAAAACATTCCACATTCCAAGGGCTTTTATAAGGGAAACTTGTGTGTTTTTTCATTTTGCTTATCATACAAAGGAAGTTTTTGTCTTTAATTAAGGTCCTTGTATTTCAGTGACTATATGGCTCAATGACATCATGGAACATCTCAGGTTTTTTTGTTTCATTTTGGTTGTTTGTTTGTTTGCTTAGAAAGTGTTAACTTACTGATGAGAAGAAATGAATATCACAACATGGGGAACATTACATAATGAGAGAATCACACTCATTTTTGCTTTCATAAAAACAGTTCAAACTCAAATACTGCTCCCACAACTGGTACTTATTTTCAATTCATTGTCAATCACAAATTAAAAAAAAAACCCCTTGGTTTTTCCTTGATGAATCAGAGCTTTTAACCCCTCCTTTCCATCAAGAAGAAATACTTTCAAATAATTTCAAGGAATGAGAAAATTATAAGAGTTTTAAGTTTCTAAATCAATGCAGGTAATTCTTTGCATAAATCAGAGTCCTCGTAGCGCTGATGGATCATCAGACATCTGTGTAGAGGTTTCAGGAATTTACATTGTGTGATAAGCTAAGAGGTCTTTTGGGGTATTTCTGCATATTTATGATTTCTAAAATTCTTGTATCTCTTTTTACAATTGATGGTGTATTATTTTAAATAGCTATTAGAACATGTCTATAGCCAAAAATATTCAAATATGTCTTTTTATACCATACATGGTTTCCAATTGGTTTTTATTATAATATGTGATATCTCCTATATTATTTTGAGAACCAAGGAAGCATATTTCTGCACAGTGAATGATAATATGATTATTAAAAAAATTCTAGTTTTGTTGAGAACAAGAGCTATGTCATTACCCAAAGAAGATGTATAAACGTTAGTCTCATAAATTTTATGGTTTATTGTGCAGTATTTTAAATTCTAGTAAAAGTAAGATATAATACTTCCCATAAGATTTCCCAGTGGACAGCTGGACTATTTTTCTCGGCTTCTGAACTTCAAATCAAGGCCGTTTTCAAGAGTCTCATTATTTTTTGATCAATCCACTGATGGAAGCGGTGCTCTAGTATGATCAATGTGGCCACATTTAACTCCTTCTAAGCAGAAATTTTTATCAATAAAGGTCCATGCTGTTCTAGATCATTCCTCACTCGTGAAAGGTTGGTTCTTTCACAGTACAGGTAAGATTCTGTCTACATGGATTTTTATATTTTATCTGTTTTACTTTTGTTTACCACTTTATATCATATAGAGAATTATGTTTAAATATTATAAAATTATAACAATGAAAAGGCATATTATAATCTGTTGGAATCTGCCCTGAATAACATTGCTGGAAGAACTAAAGGAGCTCTTTTCATTTTTATATTTGTGAAATTATTTCATTTTTTTGTAAAGCTTTCTCAAACATTATTAATTTCAAAATGAAAAATGATGTAACTCTTTTTCTGGCAAAAATACTACCTTATGTAGTCCTATTATCTCAACCTCAAATTTCAACCTATAATTTTATATGAATTATTTACAATACATTTTTCATTTTCCCTCATGGCATTTCTGTACCATGCTTATATGATTGTACCATGATTTGCACTGAGATTTCTGCCTGGTAGTCACTCATAACCCCATAATTAGTTTCATTTTGATACCCTGATGTGTGAAGGAATCAAAGTCGAATCTGATAACATAAAAGCCAGCATTATTTGCCTGATCTTCAATGGGACTATAATGCACATTAACTCTTGTACTATCTACCAAGTACTAATTCTATAGGAAGGCACATGCATTTCACAGAAAAGAGTATCCACAGCAGCCCATCTGTTCTGGGCACAGCAATGAACATTCAAGCACATGCAAGGAATCTGTGAAGACGCCTGAGCCATCACTGCCTTTACTTGCTCTGTCTGTATGAAAAACCAGCTTAGATAGAATGTGCACAGTTCAAAAGTGCATTTTCAGAACCAACAAAGCAGGCACTTAACCATGCTCTCTGTGTAAGCAGCTCTGGGAGGGATTCATTTTACCCGGGGTGAGATGCTGACAATGTAGATCTCTCTACATCAAGCCACCATCACTCCTCTTGACAGTAAAGTGCAGAGAAAAAAAATATTTTTAGAACATAGCCACAGCCTAGCTGATCTATTTGAGGGAGTTTTGTACTTTTTGCATATGCTGAATCAGACTCTAGAAATGGCTACTTATGCCTCATGATTACAAAGGGTGTTTTGCTAAATAATTCAAGTATTTAGAGAAAAATGCATTTCCCATGCCCTGTATTCCACCTTAAATCTAGATTAGATATTGCTGATTCTTACTCAATAAGATAAAAAATACTAATCTCTGTGGAATACATATGCAGGGATGGAACTTGGTTGCTATAGTAATACTAATTCTTTCAGATTTATCTTCAGGTCTAAAAATATATATAAAGAAAAAAACTACAAAACCTTCATTTATATTTAGAATGTTTTGCTAGCACAAACATAAATAATACAGTTGCTGTGTTTGCCCTGTGAACTTCTTCATATAGATTTTCTCACTTTTTAAGTTTTGAAATTTCTGAAATAGTACCATTATGAATTTTAAATCAGGAATAAACATTTGAAGGAATCTCTTTTAGGAGTCTTTACTGACTGATCCAAACAGATGCTGTTATGGCCATTTTCTCGTGGTTTTGTGGTTTTTTTAATATATTTTTAAACAGTTTTGATTTAGTTTTCCATGCATCAGCTTGACTTCTCATGTGAAAAGAGAATTCTCTAGCTGTTCATTGCTGTTAATAAAATGTATAGCATACAATCAAATACATGCTATCTCTGATCATACAAATTGGTGTTTTATGCCTTTTAAAGTATTTGATATTTCTTTCTGAATAAAAAAAAATTGTAAAATTTTCCATTTTTCTTCTTTTCAGAACACATCCTGCTTCATGTTCATGATGTTGCTGCCAGTGGATTCCAACAGCAGTTCACCATAGTACTGATTCTCTCCTTCTTCCTCTTTCTAGTAAGAAATAAATAGTGTCTGTAATTTACTGCCAGCTAGGCAATACTATTACTTTATTTTTATGTGGTACAAATATTTTGTATTTATGGTGCAACTTCCACAATCATTGCACATATTGTCATTGTGTATATGTGGGCAGAAAGCCAAAAGGAATCATTTTTAGAGTTCTTAAAGTAGTAACACAGCTGACACAAATAATCTTTAGATCAAGAATGTATAATGACCTTGAGTGATCAATCAGTAACTTCTGTACTCTAGCCCCTGGGACTGCAAAAAAACCCAAAAAATCTTACTGGGATGAATGAACAGAATGGTTGCATATGAGAAATGTGAAGTATTCATAATGTCTCATAATGTCATTCATAATGTGCCCAGTTCTTATAATCCTGTTTCAAAAAAAGGTGTGGACTAACTGAAGAGAGCCAAAAAGATTTTAAAAAACAAACAACCAGCATTTAGAAAACATGATGTATGAGGAAAGATTGGAAGAAGAGAAGGTGCTTAGGCCAGAAATGACAAAAGGATGGAGAAAAGAAATCTGTGTTCATTATTTAAAATGCAATAAACTGTTTTTCATGGAAATGGGGCAAATGAACTTAAACTATGGATAGATGCAAAGTCTTTAGTATACACATAACAGGATGTTTCCGATAAAAGTGTTCAAAAATCAGAACCTTTAGCACAAGAGAAGTTAAAAGATTAAAAATTTCTTGGGAGTGTATCGGTTCTTTGTCAAACTTGCTTGAATCAAATTGCTATATCGGTTATTCAACACAGAGAGGACCATGACTTTCTGTGGTTTTTCATTCCTAAATTCCTCTCATGTCCTAAAATGTTAAAATTAATGCAGAACTACTTATAAAGTCCTGTCTGATTGTTCATTATAACTTAAGCTATGGGGGATAAAATAGGCATAATTTAAAATGTAGTATTTGTTTATTTGAGATAGTATGTTCCCATTTTCCAATGGGAAATAACGATGTCTGATGATAAATGGGTTTTGTTGTTGTTTTGCTTTGTGACAGTTACTCTTTCTGGGATCATTTGTCCTTCAAGATATGTTTTTCTTTACTGTATCCATTTGTTGAAATGATTCAGTAAATAATTTCTACTATCAGCTCTTTGTCTGTGTTGCCTGAGAACAAATTATGAACACAGACCACTGTTTCCCAGTCCTGCCTATTACTGCCCCTGTGTTTATTTCTTCAGCACTCAACTGTACAGTGGATATGCATCTGCAGTCTAAAGGCTGTATCTCTTTAAGTCTTATTAGGAAACTCACATTCTTCTCCACGGATCAATGCTTAATTCAAACTTCACTGTTGAGCAGAATGATCATCATATATTATGGTTCAAATCAAGGTCATCTTTGAATAATGCATATTGAAACAGTTATAATATTTCAGGAATGTTTTCATGTCTTAAAAAATGGTAATGTATTTTATTTCTGGAGAGGGAAAGAAAAACACAGAAAAATATGAGAGAAATATAAATTTCTTTTATAACCAAACCATACTTTTCCAGTAAAGGTTTATGCATTCTTGCCAGAGTGCTAAGGTTAACCTCTATTTGGCCCAACTGGAAATACTATGGATGAATCTCAGATTTCTTGGTACATGACTTAGGTGACTTAGAAAGGATGAAAGCATGCTATTACATTGTTGGCTCAACAGTAAGACATCTTCTCCTATCTCCCCTGGTTGACAGGTGCTATGCAGCTTCTGAGCTGTAAAGTGCTGTCAAGTTCTCCTTCCTGTAAGGATTTCAAAAGAGCCTGGCTGTGTGTTTCCACTCTGCTCCACCCTCCATTCCATTCCTCTTAGCAGGCGCTTACAGTCCTCATTTCATCCAGGGAGCAGCAACTGTATTTTACTCTATAATTTCTGTACAACTTCTCATTTTCCTCTAATTTTACCCCCAGACATCTTTCCACAATAATGCAAAAAATATTTTCATTCTGCACAATTTATTTTTTGCCTCTAAAATCTTCTGTGATTGCTACTAAAGAAATCAGTGATGACATGATGTCTTTGAATTGAACTATATTCTGAGGTCTAAAACTCTCTGGACAGAAAGATTGGACAGAGACAGTCCTCAGCATGACCTTGAATTATATCAGGAATATTTGGACTATGAATTTTATTTCCCCTCTCACACATTTTTCAAGGCATTGATGCTTTATTGATGAGAAATATTACCTCAGAGTATATTTACTTTCCTCTGCTTTATGAAGTTTAAAGTCAGCTAATCATCACAGAAGTTCGTGCACATTTTTTAAAGAGTCTGAACTAAAAATGTGGCTTTTTAAAGTTCATCTGTCATTTGGGAAATAGCACCTTTTTGACTGAAGACTTGAGTGAACAGTTTTACGCTTCAGCTGCTAAAACTCTGTCAAATATATGGGTCAAGGATTTTATAACAGGAAGATTAAAATCTCATTAACATCATGTTTTAAAGTTGCCCAGTCAGAAATGCATAATAAAGAATAAAAAAAGAGCAGATTTTAAAATTCTATTTACCCCCATGAATTTTTATGTTTACTCAGATATATATAATTCAACATAGAAATTGATATTACCTTAATAGAAAAACCACTCACCAGCATTTGATTTTCTTGCAATACACAAAAATACATTGCAGTAAGAAGCTGCAATTTGGATGCCACATTCCACCATTACTTGGTAACTTCGTGACCGTAATGTTTTAAATATTATAGTCTCAATACATTGATATACTACCTGCCAGAAAATGAATAGTCAGCTGATTAATACTTATTTAATACTTATTCCTCTACAAACAACTTAATCTCTCTGACCTATTATTTAATTCCAGCTGTAGACATTAGAGATGTACAATCTGTAGAATGCAACTGAAGTCTATCATATTTCTAAAGCTACTTGGGAAGAATTTTGTCAAAGGAGAAAGCAAAAATTTCCATAAATGAACTTGCACCATGGAGGGAGAGCAAGGAGACTTTCTGTTGCTAATGGAAGATAATTCCATTTAGAATTGCAGAATAAGAAATCCTGGTTTGTTTTCTTTTAATGTATTGTACCAGCAAGACATTACCTTCCTAGCAGACTGATTTCATTCTCAGCTAATGGCTGGATATTAATCAAGACTCCTTTGTGTTTTCTAATTTTTCGGTGGTTTCTGAAAACCTGTGTTCAGTTTTTATTTTTGAAGTACAGTTTGTCAGGTTTGTGTTAGTTTTCCAAATAATTTGACTTTGATTGCAGCAAAAATAACAAAAGTAAGAGTACATTGCTTATAGTATATAAGTGGCATTAATTATATATAAACAAATATTTCAACCAAATCATGTTGTGTAATTACCAGGAATTTGATGTTGTCACATTGACACCTTTTGAATAGCTGTTCCTAAAATATTTAGTGAATAGATCTATGAATTGAACTACTGACAGAAAATTTTATGACAGGGATTAATATTAGAGAGAAAGCAAAATATTTGTAGTGATAGCTGGTAGGGAGGATTTTCAGATTGCTGATCATTAGAAGAAATCTCAGCATGAAGCAGAATATTAGTCTTGATTCCTGATTGATAAATCACACTTTTTTTTTGTAAACATCATACCATCCCTGCCAAAATTCCTGAATATTACCAAAATGCTTGTGTTACTGGATTATTGAAAACAAGATAACCTGCTTCTTAGTAATCCAGTAAGATTAGTAACATATTGGAATTGTGTAACAATAAGAATTGGCTCAATAATACCTATATATGATTCCTAGTTGTTTTATTATTCCTTCAGAAGTGATGCAGTATGACTCCTACATCTAGAAAAGCATTTATTTCCATCTCACCAGCTCTGATGAGCAGATTGGGTATAATACTGAACTATCTCAATTCATTAGTAACATGTTTCTTTTCAAGTTTATATTGGCTACATGAGGGCTTGAGGAATAATAATAGTCTTGTCCTAAGGCCTGTGTGAAGTCTGATCCTGATAGTCAGCTATCTGAACAGTTCCTGTGTGACAACTTCATTGTCATGACTGTGAACCGTGCCTGAAGCACTTACATCCAGATCATGAGAAATAGTTAAGCAGTAGACACTAATAAGACTTACACAGCTGCTAGGATATAGCACTAATATATATATATATATATATATATATATATACTGGCCAGGCACATAAACATACAGCTTAGAAAACCAAAGGTGTCATCCTCAGAAACTGATACTCTATGTATCAGTTGACTACAGTGACAACTATGACTCATTGAACATATTCAAATATCATCATGTCTTGTCAAAGAAGATGAAGCATCAATCTGATTTCATAATGAAATAGGACTATTCAGTGTACTTATCACATCACTCTTGGCTTGCTTTATCTAGTGGCAAAAGGTGGCCAAAAAAGGACATTTTGTTCTCAGATCTTCATTCAGTCTCTACTCACCTAAATATTTAAATGCCTGTTTGAAATACGGCCATTCTAAAAGAGAGGAATGGAGCACCTCTCCTTTGAAGAAAGGCTAAAACAATTGGGATTATTATGGGAAAAGAGAAGGCTTCATGGTGGCCATCCATTATCTGAAGGGAATTTACAAGAAAGATGGAGAATATTTACAAAAGCGTGTAGTGAGAGGATAAGGGGGAATGGCTACAAAATGAAAGAGCATGGGTTTAGGTCAGGTATTGGGACAATAATCTTTACTGTGAGGGTAGTGACACACTGGATCAGGCTGCCCAGTTAAGTTGTGGATGCCCCATCCCTGGAAGAGCTCAAGGCCAGGTTGGATGGGGCTCTGAGCAACCTGGTCGAGTGAAAGGTCTTCCTGCCCTTGGCAGAGGAGTTGGAACTGGAGGATCTTTAAGGTCCCTTCTAACCCAAGCCAATCTATGATTCTAAAATTCTAAAATTCTAAAATTCTACGATGACTTAAATAAGAAAAAATAAATATAAAGCAAGGAGACACACTAATGCCAGTGAAAGGTATAACTAGGGATAAAATAATTATGAGTGTCTGCTTCTTGTTTTATAAATTAGTAACACATGGATTTTGTTCTCCACTAATGATAAATAATCAGAAGTTGAAATTGATTTCACCATGTGAGAAAAGGTTAGGGTTATAGAGAACAAAATATTTCAGAAATTCAATATAAAAGAATGAAATAATTATATTTATTTATAAAAATGGTTAAATTTTAGCATTTCCTACCTTTTGAATGCTTGACTTTTCAAACTAAATGTGTTTTTAGCACTGCGAAGCAATGATGTCTTTGTTTTCATTGATGATGCCTTTTTTGCATGAAAATGAATAAAATGTTCTATAGAGTGTTATTCTTCCTCAAGAAAATGAAGCTTTTGCAAATAAATATTAATGAATTTTTATTCTAAGTGCTGTTTGTTTCATTTCATTATCATAATGAAGAACAATAATGTAGGGTTATTTTTTTTAAGGTGACCTTGCAACATAATTTACAAAACTATCACAGCAAAATAGTTTCCTCTGTCAAATAGAATATTAATTTCTCAAAATAATTAAGATGAGAAATTATTAGAATCAGCTTGTGTGCTTTAAGCATGCCACCCACAGAAAAATAGTTAAATGTGAAATAAAACTTGTACTTTCTCTTAAGACTGAGAAATTACATAAAATTACTAAGGCAGTCTTTTTTCCTGGTCTCTGTATCTCCTTGGAAGACCTTTTTTTCCTGTATTTTTTCACTGTACTCTCACATAACACCAAACCCCTACATTTACCAAGGTGCACTTCCAAAACAGTGAAGTCACTCAACCAGTCCTGTTACTTTTTAATTCTGAGCTTTATAGGAAGAAGGAAGACACATATGTATATGTGTGGTTTTAAAAGCAAGGGTGGGCTCAAAAACCTTAGGGAATATCTCAGCACTTCAGGTTTTCTTTCTAGATATTTCCGTGAAGTTAGTCCTCAGCTGGAAGGCCTTTGTTTGGTCAGTGCTCTTTTACTGGATACGCCAAATGTCAATCCATGTGCTGCCACATGATTCACTCAGATTAATGAAGATATATTTGTCTCACCCAAGTCTCCTTTCATCCTCCATTTTTACACACACATACACACACATACTTAGGAAAACACAAACCCCAACATCACCACCTTCAGCACTGCTGAAACATTGCATCCATGAGATGAAGATGTGTTTCATATTTGGCACAACAGTTCAGTATTAACTCTTGGCAACTATCCTCAATTCTGGGTTTCCCTTCACTTGTAGCTGATAGAAACACACACAAAATGAAAGAAAGCCAGACAGTGAATGCTAATATGAATTAATAAAGCTCATTTGTGGTTTAGCTTCACAGAAGTTCATAAGGACAACAGTGTCCAAACATCCTGAGGCTGACATTCTGGTAACACTTTTTGTGACCTCAGCAACTGTAGTTTAATAGAGTACAATCAGATCAGTCCAGAATTCCAGTGAAATCGAAGGGATCATTCTTTCCCATTGCTTTCAGTGGCCTGATGACCACAGCCTGAGTTCATACAGGCTCAATGTCTTCTCTATGTTCTTCATATAAATCTGTAGCAGTGACAAAAGTATACACAAACAACTTTAAATACAATTTTTATTAGTCTGAATCATGTAACCAAGAGTTTCAAAGAGCAAGTGGAAAGAATTTAATACTTAGGCCTCACATATCTTTGACCTTTCTTTTAAACTTTCGAGGGCAAGAAAAAACCCCACCTTCCTTTGGTTCTACAGAAAGCTACATATTACAAAATTCTCTACCACAACTCATAAGACTCAAAGTCTCTAAAGCAGTAATGCAGTCTAGCTTGAGAAAATTCTATGTATTGTAAGTGTTTACTGATCAATTTACTTTTTATGCTAGTTCCCAATTGGCATCTAGTTCCAAATACTTTGGGTGGTGTTTAAGGTTAATTTTGCTTCAGCAAGAATAGTTTTCAGTACCAGAGGGTGCTGATAATAGGAACCATACAGTTCAAGGTCGGTGGCTTAGTGTTTCTGCAAGACAGAATAGAAACAAAAACAAATCTGTGCAGGACAAATGTCATGTAACTGAAAGGAAGATGCTTTGAATACTAAGTTATTACGGTATCCCGCAGTGGTAGGGAGGAGAGGAGAGATCCAGAAGACAGGAATTGTGCAGCAAGATTGATTTATTTAATTATTTTACAAACTCTTTTATAGACTTTTTTCTTCATAGTCTAATTGGACAAAGGATCAGCCACCCCCTTGGGTGATTGGCTAAAATCCTAAAACATCCATTGTCAAAATATTTTTCTACTGTACCATAAACAGAGTTCTACAAGGTCGCAGGTGTTCATAGTTTACAGAACTCTGCAAATATCTTTGTGAGAGAGAAAAGTATCTCATGGGCTTATAAAGAAGCAGGAAAATTTCTTGCTAACAGCATTTTTGTATCCACACTAAGTGTCCAGTGAATTCACCTTTATGAACACCCTTTCTTAGTCCAGAAGTATTTGTCAATAAATTACATACTTTCAGATTTACATAATATTTCGTTTTGTAAAAATCTTTGACAGATCTTGCAACTGTGGCAAACAATCGGGGGATGTGACTAAAATATCCACCAACAATTTGCAGAGTTTATTGGACAGCATACTACTTGCATACTAATACAAGTAGGATTACTACGAAGGTAAATAAATCGACGTTTTGTACAGCTTTTTTATTGTTTGCTGGAAGACTTCTAATTCAGTCCAACTAGAGTGAAACATGGATTTTAATATCTTTTTGTACTGGCATCAAATATGGTGAAGTCTACAGAACTGCATATGAAAATTATCCTTTTAAAATATTTAAAGATCCTGTTCTGTATAAAAATGCGTATTTATAATATGAAAAAAAAATTATTATATATGGTATTACATTTTATATTATTTTAACAAAAATACTGCTTTGTCATTATTATAATAATTGATTGATTATTACAAAGAAGGTATCTTATTTACAAAGAGACATCAAGAGTCAATGTTATTGCAATGACAGTGGATTATAAGTCTTAGCCATAAAATTAAAATATATAATCTTTTAATTTTATGTACTTTAACAGTTTTATTTCCAATTTGTCAATGTACATCCTTCCAGAGTAAAATTATCTCCAAATTTTTTTATATTTTATTCTTAGAATGTGGTGTTATGCTACTGTGAGCCAGAGTGTTAAATATTTGGATGTATTTAAATGCATGTACAGGTGTATATATATATATATAAAAAAGCAAACATTTTTTCACATCTTTACTTCTGTGAACATGTACAAGTTTAGGCAAGAAAAAATTTAGAAAATTCTCAATGCATTCTTTCTTCTGTTTATAAAGTTTGAGACTCAGTTATTAAAAGAATTACAGTATAAATGCTGAAGAAGGGTAATTGACTGCTGAGATAACTTGCTCCCTTCTCATTATTCTTAATAAACACAAATGGCACCTAAATTGTATTCGCCCAATTATGTTCCCCATGAGAAACTCTATAAAACTCGATTTATATAATACAAAAAGTATCTGCATAATTCATTAAATGACCATAGCACAGTCATTAAGATATAGAAGCAAAAGGAATTATGATATTGCACTCCTCAAAATCAAGTAAGGGTGTATAATTTTTGAAAATATCCATAACAGATAGGCCTGCAGCGGCATTTTAAAATTTTAAAATCAATCTTTGTGAAAAGAATGCTCTAATGAGTTGATAATGACTTCTTTCAGTCTTCTGTCTTACTTTTTAGGTCTGAGCATATCTCTGATCACATAAGGTGCTTTATCTGGCAGCTGAAGCAGGTAATAGCACAATTTACAGAAGAATTTACTGCATTGGTTGCTAAGCCATTCTCTGCTCATTTGGTCACTATAGCAAGCACACCTGTGACAGTTTAGGTCTCAGCAACTTGGACCACCAATATGCTAAGACACATTGCAGAACTTTAATGAGGACACATGCCTGAAGCCTTTTCTGTGGTAGAAGAACTCTCAACTTTTATCTATGCAAACTTTTCTGTTAACTTAAAAGTCCTCCAGTTTTTTCCTTAAGGATAGGCCAAATGCAGACCAATAGAAGTTCAAAACAGGGCAGGGCTCAACTCCTGAGCACAAAAAATGAAAATCAGCTATCCTGATATTGATGATCCCATTACAGTTGAATTTCATTCAACTGATCTATCACATTTACCATATGCAAAATAGCATGTGGGTCCTCAATACAGGATTAAAAATTCTTCCCAGTCCATAATTAAGACTATTTCTTTCTGCATTGAAATGGGAAAGGCAGCTTGAGATGAATGCAAATCTTCTTAAGGACTGCAAAGTATGAATGAAGTCAGTGCTGACCATCTCTGAAGTGCTTTCCATGCCACACAGAAATAATGAATGGAAAAAACTATCTCTGGTACCAGTGGAAATTATGCAAAAGAATGTATTTTGGGTTTCATTCTAGAAAGCACAGACCATGAACATGTTTACTTCTAAAGAAGTTGGAATATGCAAACAATCAATG
>NW_008237410.1:328619-364887 GCF_000691975.1 Corvus brachyrhynchos
GTTTGGGTCACAAATTTTCAACAAAGCAGATGAGTGACTCTACAGACAAGCATAACTTTTAAATTTCTTCTACCTTAGTCTAAGCCTGCCAGAACATTTTTCTGTGTTACAAAATCGGCTAGATTTTCTGCAAATTCTATGAAAATAGAAAAATATGTAAAGTTATCTGAATTATTTAAAAAGACAATATTTTACATAATCACTGAATGATTGGAAGGGCCCTCTGGAGGTCATTTGCTCCAGCACCCCCTGCTCATACTTTGTCACCTAGAGTTGATTGCCCAGGACTGTGTCCAGATTGGGCTTGAATATGTCCAAGAAGAGGGATTCCACAACTTCCCTCAACAACTTGTACCAGTGTTCAGTCGCCCTTCCAGTAACAAAAAAGTGTTTCTTTATGTTCAGATGGAACCTCTCATTTGGCAGTTTTGGGCCTCTTCTTCTATCACAAGCCACCACTGAGAAGAGCCTGGATCTGTCATCTTTGCACCCTTCCTTCAGGCATTTATACACATTGCTGAGATCCCCCCTGAGCTTTCTTTCTATCTAACTCTCTCAGCCTTTCTCAGTGGAGAGCTGCTACATGCTCTTAATTATCATTGTGGACTTCTGTTGGAGTTTCTGAAGTTTGTTCATGGCTCCTTGTACTGAGGATCCCAGAACTAGACCCAGCACTCCAGGGGTGGCCTCACCAGAGCTGAATAAAGGGCAATGGTCACCTCCCTTGATCTGCTGTCAATACTTTGTCTAATGCAGCCCAGGACACCATTTGATGCTTTTACACACAGTCACTCTGCTGGCTCATGTTCAACTTCATGTCCACCAGGACCCCCAGGTTCTTTTCTGACAAGATCCTTTGCAGCTATATAGCCCTGATATGTATTGGTGCATAGGGCTGTTCTTCTCCAGGTGCAGAACTTGACATTTCTTCTTGGTGAGCTTCATGTCACTTCTGTCAGCCCATTCCTTCAACCTTTTGAGGTCCCTCTGGATGGCAGCACAGCCCTCTGCCTTATCAGCCACTCCTCCTGTCAGGTATCATCTTCAAACTTACTGAAGGAATTTTAAAACTCTTAGATGCTCAGTAGGGTTTGTGAATTTTGTACATTAATATGTTTTTATAAAAAGAATTTTTCTTTACCTCAGAAGATAATATTTTTGTTTTTTAATCTGTGAGGCAATTTTGTAGAGCATGACTCTATGAAATTCCATGCCAATCTTAAAAAAAATTACTTCAAAAAGTAATGAAATAAATTAATTACATAATTTATGTATTTACCATACCTCCTGAATAGTTGTTATTTCAAGAATGGCCCCTTATTTTACCTTCAGTTTTGTCTAGATTTTGTACAAATTTTCATGCCTTCTAGTACTGTAAAAATACTGTTGGATACTAAGAAAGTTAACTTATTGAAAGAGAGTTTTTTACCTCCTAAGTCCTTCCTGAAGTATCCTTCATTATTTTCACGCCTGTCATTTCTGGCATGAGTTGTTTTCTACTCCTGACTTCACTAGACTGAAGGGATAGTGCTTATCTCAATGCATTTTTTTAAACCTTTTAAAGCCTTTTTGCCAGTAAACTCTGGAATGCTCTGTAAGTTCAAATATATGACCAAAATGTTTTCTAATTACACACTAGAGTGGATGATTACAGCACATAAACTCGTACTCTAACATGGGAAATTGACACAGCTGGTGTGTTCATCCCATTCATTATGAGTTCATTCAATTCACCTGGTCTGCAGATTCAATCTCACCTAGTCTGCTTCAAGCAAGTAGGGGTTAAGCCCTGCCTATATAAATGAAGCTTCATAATAAATAATATAAATTTGTGGATTTCATAACATTAAATTCTGTGTTGTGTGAACAATTGATTTCTAATTATCAACTCACTCAAATTAAGGATAGGTTTTATTTCAAGCTTTCCTTTCAGACACCTATGTGAATATTTATATTTTTAAAACATTGTGGTTTTAGTCTTAAATAATTGCATTAAAATGTGCCAAAAGAATTCCCCATTACATAAGACTGTTTCTTGAATTGTGGTATAAAGTCATGATTGGTTCTGGAAATAATTATTTTAATTTAAAAAAGTAAAAAATATTTATGAACTGTAAGAGAATTTTTAAATATATTTCATCTATTTACCTTCTTCTTCACTTCCTTCATAAGGGTTACAACCTGTCAGAATTGAACATTTATATGAAAACTCAGGAGTGATAAATTATTAAGAAGTTACACGTCTTATACTCATCCTTCTGATTAATCAAGCCAGGCACTGAGGAGGTATTTTTGCTTAAAAGTGTGCAAACATTGTGCATAAGTGTTTGTCAGTAGCTATATTGTTTTCTCTAATATAAATTTTTCTTGGTCTATCTTCTTTTGGAACTATAGTTTCTGCTCTATATTTTCAAAAATCCCAACCAATTATTTTTAGAAATTGCCATGGCTAAAGAGATCAATGAAAATTTAGTAAGCCATGGTAGTAGTCAATAAACACATCTATCTTACTATATCTTCCTTTTAGTTAAAATCTGTGAAAGAACAAATTCTAAGGTTTTGCCTTTTTTTAAAATGAAAAGTAAAATGAAGAAAAAAGTTGTGGAGGTTTTGGGTTTTTCTTTATCAGACTTCTGTTTTCTGCACCACCATAGACTAGAAGCAAAACACCTGGTAATATTAATTTTGTTAAAGTGAATGAATGAAATTCCTTTAATATTTTTGCATAAATTAATATTTTAGAGTATTCTGGTGACTTCTTCTTTCTTCTCTATTCAGTACATTATTTTTCTCCAGGAAAAATTGGATCTGGAATTTGTGCATGGCCTTTGAGTTTTGGTCATACAAATGGCATATCCAGAGGTACTACACTATCTTTTGTCCTAATAGAGAAATCTCTATTAAGCCAATGCAGAAGACAAGTGATCCTTGCAGAAACATGGCTTGCAATTTGCTTGTACACTGGAAGTAAAAATCAGCAGCCAAAAACTTGGATGTTACAAGTAAATGTTTTAGATTAATTTGCTTTGACAAGGGAAGTCCCCTCAAAGCGTTCTGAAACTAGAAAGTTAATGCGTACATTTTGTATCATCCTAAATCTTCTGTAAAGCTCATCTTCTGATGCTGGTTTGTTTTTCATTATGCTTTAGTCTCTTTGCTCCTGAGTTGGAGTTTGGTTGGGTATTTTTTTCATTTCTTGCATTACATAACTCTTAAATAAGGTGTGGAAGATGTTCTGCATTTAGGAAACAAACAAAACAAAAAAAAAGTACCCTATGAGTTCATGTTATTTATGAATTAAAAGAAATAGAAGCAGGAACGTGGGAGACTCACTACACAATCTAACCTTGGCAGTGGAAGCATTTCAGGGAGGGTGAATTATAAATTCAAGATCTGATTATTGTTTAGTAGAATGTGTACGTAAAAAGAGTAGCAGAAAGAATTATAGAGAAGCAGATAAAAAGCTGCAGTAAATCAAATGTTGCCAGGGAAACAATGATATTTCACCCCTAGAAGAAAATCAAAAGATAATACTTCTTGGGATAAATTCTTCTGGGGATTAAAAAACCTAAACGTAAAATGCTGTGAAGAAATAATATTCTGTTGTGTGATCCCACTACATTAAGAGGAAGATTTGCATACCAGGTAAGCATATCCAGCAGCTTCCAAAAACTCCTTGTTGTATCAGCTGTTTCTCCTCTTAGCAATAACTGTGCTAGCTAACCGCTTTTAGCAACCATAATAATTTTATTACTGACTTATAATCACAAAACCATTTTGGTTGGCAAGAACCTCTGAAAGACAGGAGCTCTTTCTCCAAAGTCAGATGAGGTTGCTCAAGTTTAACTCAACTCCAGCTGAAACTCGAAGATTGTGAAACCTCTCTGAGCACCTTGTTCCATTATTTCCCCACTCTCATACAGAATTTTATGCAAATGACATACATGGATGTGCTGATATGCAGGGCTTATATTCAAGACTTTCTGAGATCAGATTATTCAGCAGTTGCAAAAATGTACTGCAAATTTAAAGAGTTAAATATCTTTAGCAATCTTCATGTGGCTTCCCACACTGCTTATAAATTACCTGTATTATTCAAACCAGCACAACTTTTCATCTAGCCATCTAATTTTTCAGAAAGCTGTGGGGGTCTTGTTTGCTTGATTTTCAAACTAAATCTATTGTTATGTTTCATAGACTCATTTGACTTACATTTTTACAATAATTCTTTCAATAATAATGGCTCCAAAAAAGACATGAATGCCCAATTTATCTCCATGTGTAGTAGGTTTTATGCACCCAGATGATAACATTTAGTATTAACTCTCCAATTCTCATCAGAATGAATGAAAAGAAATAAGGCAAGATCAACGCTTGAAATTACAATGGACAGCCTCTATGCTATTGCAAACAAACAGGATCAGCAGAGATCAACCTGTTTTTCTTCCCCCCAATAAAATGTGTAGGAAATCCTAGTGGGGACTTTAGGCTTCTCAAAGAAATGCTTAACTCAAAGAAACAGCAATGAGAAATGTACGACTTACTGAAACGAATTCAAAAGGCCAGACATTAGGTATAACCACAGTTTAAAAAAGCAAAGCATAAATCAAAAAGGCCAAATGCATTCTAACAAATTTTTTACTAGCATTCCTTTTTTTTTCCTGTTATTGGTCTTTGAATGGCATTAAATTATTGCTGAGAATATGTTGGCTCCTTCCAATTTTTAAATCTCAGTGCATCAGTTCTGTGAACAGCCCTGCTGCACACTGCTGAAAGCCAGAAGAAGGGAAACATGTTTTATAGTCTTCCAGAAATATTTTATAGCCTGCAACAATACAGGGAAATTTATTACATTGTTTTCCTTTATCTAAGGGTCAAATCTGGAAAATTAAAGATGGAGACAGTGTCACTTGAAAGAAAAAAGTTCCGGTCTGATGCTGGAAGTGTTTCCTCTCTAAGAAGTGATAATTGATAACATTTTCATATGCCATGGTGTGTTGTTTTGTTCTCTAATGATAATATGTGAAAACACAGGTTATTCAAATCCACAAAGTTCTACCAACTTTGAACAAAGAATGACATTGACATTTTGCAGTTTTCTGTCGCATAAGTCTACAACAGGTTGTTTCCAAGATTTGATTTCCAGAGGAAAATATGTGAAAATATGTATGGTTTTCATGGTTTCCAGTATGAACTGGCTCAGGCACACTAATCCTTTTCTAGGCTATTCCTTTTCTGTGTATGTACAGAGCACTGGTGCTCAGCAAATATAAGATGCTTATAGACTCAATTATAATTTTTCTACCTGTTAATATAAAGTGAAAATACTTTACTTAGTTGAAGCAACATTGGAAAAGGTTGGGTTGAAATTGATGTTTAGCAATGGGAATTGTGTAGACCATTGCCTCTTTTGCACGACATTTTTCCACTTCTAATTGCTGAATGTATTAAAATCCATTTGTATTATGACTGCAGGGCCGTGTATGGAGTGAATGGGAGAATTATATGGCATAATTAGGCTCCAGCTTAAGAGCTGAGCCAAGCATAAAGTCTTACAAGTTAGTTTTTTTCCATTACGTGATATCCTCATGTTAAGCAAAGAGACATTATTGGTCAGTTGCACCTCCAGACAACTACGTATATGACATACAGACTGATGGTGAGAGAGAGTAAAGCCAGAGCACAATGCTGGAAATGTATGAGTCAGAGGCCTGGCTGGAGTGGTGTCTGAGCCAGAGCTGGTTGTCTGAGTATGATGCTCACTGTCTGGGCTTTGACAGATAATCACACTGCACTGGGAAATGCTAATGGAAGGGGAGCGAAAGGACGCAGAGTCTGACTTCCTGAGGATGAGCTGTTCCTCCACAGGAACTCAAAATATATTTCAGACTGCTGTATCTTGCATCACTAAGTCTTGCCATCAGATTTTTCATGCTGCTCACCAGGCTGTTTGCAGATTAGGGAAAAAAGGATATAACGAAACAGCATTTTTCCTAGTAACCATGGAGAAGGGATAGACAATATGTGTTCTGGGATGCAATGGGGGAGGCAAATCTGTCCCTTTACCCCACTCTCATGAGACACCACCTGGAGCACTGTACCCAGCTCTGGGTTCCCCAGCAAAGGAAGAACACTGACCTGTTGGAGAGTCCAGAGGAGGACTATGAAGTTAATTAAATGGATGGAGCACCTTTTCTATGAGGAAAGGCAGAGAGAAATGGGATTGTTCAACCTGAAAAAGAGAAGGCTTCGGGGTTCCAGTAGCTGAAGTGAGCCTACAAGAAAGATGGAGAGGGACTATTTACATAGTGACAGGGCAAGGGGGAATGGCCTCAAACTGAAATAGAATAGGTTTAGATTAGATATTAGGAAGACATTCTTTACTGAGAGGGTGCTGAAGCACTGGAACAGGTTGCCCAAAGGTGTGGATGCCCTGTTCCTGGAAGTGTTCAAGGTCAGTTTGGATGGAGCTTTGAGCAATCTGCTCTAGTAAAAAGTGTCCCTACCCATAGCAGGAAGGTGGGAACTAGGTGATCTTTAAGGTCCCTTCTTACCCTAGCCACTCTGTGATTCTATGATCTTCTTGCATGTGTGTTTACTTCTCTAATACCTCCTATCAGTTCTCTCTCTCTTGTTTGGATTCACTGTTTTCTTGTTATGTTCCATCTGATGCATGGAGGGTTGTTAAAGCTTAGTCCATCAGAATGGGAGATTGATCCAGAGAGAAGTGTTTGTGAGTTCACTGAAAAAATAATATTAACTGCATATAGCAATTTCTTCCTTGGGCATCAGAGTGATGATATTATGGTTGTAGACAGTTCTTGAGACCCATGAAAGTAGCAAAAACTGAACTGAAAATATGTCCAGTAGTAACCAGAAAGATAGATATTCTGAGAGGGGTATTAAGTACCCATAAACAAGTTTAAAAAATCTAGGCAGAAATGTTGAAGTTTATTTATCAATATTATTTAACTGCTGCTATTAGGAAAACAGGAAAAAACACCACCTTATGAATGCAATAAATTAGAATTTTTTTTAAAAAAAGAACTCAAGAAATCATATTGATATATCAAAGCCATAATTTTTCTAAGTAAAAACAAGTGAATGCAAAATAAATAATTATGTTTTTTTGCTAATAATTGCTTGTAGGTTGTGAGGATAATTTTCCACTTTGGAGGGAAGGAATATTTCTGTAACAAGCTTATGCTACAAAGTGTAAGGTTTTCATTTTCCCTTCGTATCTGGAGATCCCATCTGTATTAAACAGAGCTTCATTCTATTATTCTGAAGTGCATTGTTTTCCCAGTACCATAAGTATCATGAAAAAAAGGTGGGGAGGTAAGTGGGCATCAGCTATAACAATTTTTTTTTTTTTTGAGAACATGAAAAGTGTCTAGAAATATATATATTCTCTTGGTTTTGGCTACAATGAACTGGTCACAAATTTCCTTCTTCTAAACATGAACTTAAACCTAACAATCGTCTTTGATTTAACAAATAATATTTCAGCAGTTCAAGACTTGCTGATACAAGGAGTCTTTAGAGTGTAAGTAGCTACCTTGCCTCTAGATAACTCTTTTTTAAAATATCAGCTTCATCTCAAAAGTAATTTAACTTTTGTTTCAGTTTTCCACTATCATTCCACTATTCATGTCTTTATTAATATGTTCTCCATTTTTTACCACTTCCAACAGTAACTAAGCAGTTGCTCAATTTCAGATGTCTTTTAAACTATAGATGTATCTGAGGTATACCTTGGAACCTGATTTTATTAGGTGTAAACAGATGCTGCATTGAAGTGTAAAGTCAATTTACATGAACTGAGAGTCTGATCCAAAATCTGTTAATTATTTAGGACAAAAACTGAAAGGACAAAACCCAAAATTTGAAGCTAAGTGCTTACCTTAGTTGTAATGACTACCTCCACTCCTACACTGCTTTTACCATGGTGAACAAAAAGGGTCATCTACAAAGCACTGGAGCACATTTTGAAAAATACATGCCTCTGATAGATTCAGATGTGTCCCTGGATGTCAAGAGGCAATATGTGCTGTCAAGCTGCCCACTCACCAGACTCCCTGTACCTTTACCAAAGCATGGCAGGGTCCCCTTTCCCTGGAGGAGGTGCAAGAAATCACAGACAAAGCTGCTACAGTTTGCAGCCAGCTAATTGAAATTCACCTCACTCACCTGTGTTAACTTAGAGGTCAACAAAATAGATGGCTTGGGATTTGCCCCACATTCATTTATAATTTATGTGTTTTGCTATTAGAAAATTGCTAGGTCCTTTCAGAAAGAGTACAGGCAAGTGGCTCCTGATTATACCCTACCAGCAGTGACTCTGCTGTGCCATTTGTTACATCAAGAAGTGAGAGAGAAGAGGAATAGGATATTTGAAGACAAAACTCTCTTATAGGTTCCCTTCATTCAGACTCATTAAAAACAGAACCAGACTCTTTGCTCACTTTCTGCTGTCATGTAGGTTTCCTTTACTGGGAAAAGAAACAATACAATGGTATCCTTGGCATTAGAGTACTTCAAAGGAAACAAACATCCTCACTTTATTCTGTACAGTGAAGTTTAAAGAAATTGCTTGGTAAGGAGTTGTAATACCTCACCAGTAGTTTTGATAGTTTACCGCAGTAATAACAGAAGTTTATTCTCAAGAAGCTGAAACAATGTACTTTGTGAGGAGATTCTTTCTATTCAAAAAAATGTAGGGCATTTGCAGAAAAAGAAAAAGACCTATAGAGATATTTGCTCTTTGACGTAAAGCCAGTATATTTGGAGAAAAATATGCTCTTTTTTACATCATTCTAGAATAAGAATTATCTGAAGAAATTACCAAAATAACAAAGAACAGCTTAGAAAAAATGTTTTTTCACCCTATTTTATTTTGTTTTCATTGCCAAACATTTCCATCAGTACAGAGAGCTGCATATAATACACAAAAAAAAAAAAGGAAAAGTTTTCATATACATCAATAAAAAAATAATTACTTTTTAATTACTTAAAGGAAAAGTTTTTCCATATGACTTTTATACTGCCCAGAACTGGACCCAATACTCCCGGTGTGTCCTCACAGAGTCTGAGTAGAGGGGAAGGATCACCTCTCTTAACCTGCTGTTAGGAAAACAGGAAAAAACACCACCTTATGAAAGCACCACCTTATGACTCTTCCTAGCGCAGGAAGCCCAGGAAGCCACTGGCCACCTCTGCTGCAAGGGAACACTGCTGGCTCATACTTAGTTTTGTGTCCACTAAGATTCCCAGGTCCTTTTCTGCAAACCTTATTTCCAGATGGTTGACCACTCAGCCTTTAAGAGAGCATGTGTTTATTCCTGCCTAGGTGCAGGACTTGAGAGTTCTCTCTCTTTAACTTAATAAGATTCTGGTCATCCCATTTCTCCAGCCTGCTGAGGTCTAAGTGGCATCACAGTCATCTTGGGTATCAGCTGCTCCTGCCAGTTTATTGTCATCTGCAAACTTGCTAAGGGTACACTCTGTTCCATCACCTTTATCTGCTCTGTCATTAATGAAGATGCTAAGTAGTATTGATCTCAGTATTGACCCTGGGTACACCACAGTGACTGGCCTCCAGCTGGACTCAGTGTCACAGATCAAAACCCTCTGAGCCCAGCAGTTCAGCCAATTTTCAGTCTACCCTACTGTCCATTCATCTAGTTCATATAAAATCAGTTTATCTGTGAAGATATTGTTAGTGACAGTGTAAAAAGCTTCACTAAAGAAAAGATGAAAATCTCACTCTTCCTCTTTCATCCACTGAGCTTGTCATTTCGCTGCAGAAGGCTGTCAGAGTGGACAGGCATGATTTGCCATTCATAAATCAATGCTGGATACTCTCAATCACCTTCTTGCTAAGAATATATTTATAAATATTTTCCAGGATTAATTACTTTCCCAGGGATAGAGATGAGGCTAAAAGCTGTGTAGTTCCCTGTCTCTTCCTTCTTGCCCTGCTTTGAGACAAGGGTGATGTTTTCCTTCTTTCATTTCTCATGAACCTTCTCTCAAATCCTTAATCAGGGCAATTTTCAAAGGTAATCAATGTGGCCTTGTAATGAGATCAGACAGCTCCCTCAGCACTCAAGGGTGCATCCTATCAGGTCCTGTCCCCACAACTCTTTTGGAGGTTGTAGTGAGGTGGATGTTTGTCTCTTTTCCAAAATAACAATAGGACAACAGGAAATAGCCTCAAGTTGCACCAGGGGAAATTTAGATTAGATATAAGGAAAAATGTCTTTGCTGACAGGGTTGCCAAACATTGGAACAGGCAGCCCTGGGAAGTGGTGGAGTCATCACCCCTGCAGGTACTGAAAAGATCTGGCACTTTGGGATAAGGTGGACTTGGCAGTGCAGGGTTAATAGTTGGACTTCATGATATTAAAGATCTTTTCTGAGTTAAATTATTCTATGACTTGTACATGGCCAGTTTGTTTAAGTGCTCCTTATTTTGGTCTTCCTGAATTGAGGGTAAACCTTTTTCCTAATGAAGTGTGTGGACGACTCATATCCCAAACTGAGACTGTTCTCCTTGAGACAAAGTGTTGTTATCTATTCTTAGACTCATAGAAACTTTAAGGTTACAGTAGAAACACAGTCTTTAAAGCGATAGTGTATAAATGCTTATCTCTATTATTTAAATCTTAATATCATAAGAAAGGATACTACTCAGGTCTTGCTTCATCATACTCCATAAGCCAGTGTATCCATCTAGTTTATCAATTCTCGCCTTATCAGAAGATTCTTTTCAGAATCTCTGATGATCAAGTACTGCCTTATTTCAAGGGTGTTTTTTACCTCATCAGACCCTTACTTTTTTTCCCCTATTTCTTATATCAAATTAAGTCAAAGTATTCACATAAGCATGACAAAAGGTGAGATTATATTGCAGAATTTATTTTAGAGAAGTTCACCTACATATTTTTGTAGTGTCAAGGCCCAAATAAATAAACAAATCTATGTTGTCCAGAACAGACTTGACTTATAACCACTTGGGATATTTAGAATGTATCAAGTTTTGTTCTTATATTTGATGATTCATCATTCATCATTACTACTATTATCAAGTCTAGATAAAGCTGTACATAAATTGTGTGACTTTCAGCCATCAAAATGCAATAGTAACATCTATTAAATAATAGTGAAAGCCAATTTTAGCCTTTATAAAATCTATCTGTATGGTAAAGTCCATATATTTATCCCCTGTTGACTGCAGGACTGAATCATGTGGTTATGAAACAGCCATGCAGAAATTTGGACTAGATAAACTCAGTAATTAGACATTTGTCATCACCCTGCTTCAACAGACATTGGAGTGGGGGGTAAATGTATTTTGTAAACTCCAAACATTTTTCTCTCTATAGAACATGACCATTGTGTCACCTCACCCAGCATCTTGAAAGAAAAATAAAATCTGCATCATATCAGCAGGTGTTTTTCCACAAGGATGCAAACCCCATGTATACATTTGTAAGCCAGATAAATTTTTAAACAATGGCTTAAAACCAAAATATAGACATTTTGTTTTTCTTGGGAAAAACATTTATCTCAATACTAAAGGATATTATCCTTAAGAAAACTTTATTTAGAAGGTTTTTGCCTTTATTCTCCTTCCTAATTCACTATCCACCAATGCATACACCTTGCAATTTTCATATGGGTTGCAGATCATAGGCACTTTGCTAATCCCACATCCCTGAAATTAAGCTTGGTTGTTTCAGAGCTTCTTGTACCAAGAAGGGAAAAATAGCAGCCTAGTGGGAAACACTGCTATTCATTTTTAGATGCTTAAATGCTTGCTCTGCTGAAATAATGTTAAGCATTATATCTTTTTCTTTTACTTTCTTTTCCCCCTAAAGAAGGGACAGCACTTCCTTGCAGAGGAAGTGCTGAAGCAAAGGAAATTTACATGAATGTTTGAAGCAGTCCTAGCCTCTACTGTCACTTGGGAAAATAATCCAAAATATAGATGTTTAAAGAAGGTCAGCTTGGTGGTATATATGACAAAATGCAACATGAAAAATGTTCTGTATTCATCATGTTCTTTAAAATCTGTGACATTTTTCAAAAGAAAACTGTTTTGCTTCTTTGAGAGAAAATGAGAGGTTATTCTCTCTCAAGCTCTTATCATGACTCCAGCCCTGAACTGCTATGTGACTTTTAACAAATACCTTAATTTATTCATTTGAAAAAGAAGACTGTTTAGGGTTTCCAGTATGCAAAATATTTTGAATATGTTACTAGAATATTTTGTGGTTTTTTGTTTGGGTTTTTTATCCCCTTTTTGTATATCATATAACGTTTTTTCCTCTATAATTTTTTTCCACTTCCCCGTGAGAAATGTACACGATGGATGTTGTATAAAGTCACACTCAGATTTTCCTCAAGAATATTTGTCCATATATAGACCCACTGTTT
Source organism: Corvus brachyrhynchos (assembly GCF_000691975.1). NCBI lineage: Eukaryota > Metazoa > Chordata > Aves > Passeriformes > Corvidae > Corvus > Corvus brachyrhynchos. Next base: position 341,061 of record NW_008237410.1, read on the forward strand.
CATTTCAAATGATGGTAGATGGTGTGTGTGTGTGTGTGTGTCTGTATGTAATATCCACAAGTTCCCTTCCTAACCTTTTTTTTTTTTTTTGTCTTCTGCAAGTAAATTTCCCCTTTTGAATAGAGCAAATAACATAATGAACAAAGTAACCCGATCCCTTCCTCAGACAGAAAACTGAAATTACTGGTAAATAAAGTATCCTGACGTTAGAAGATTGCTACTTCTATGAAGATCTCTTTATGTTTCTAGGGTACAGATTGCATATGAAATTAGCAGAAGGCTTCCTATGTATGATGGCACAGATGGAGATCTAGATTGTAAGATTTCAATGTATCTGATCTTAGACATCACTCATTTCATAAAAAGGAAAACTTCCAGAGAATGGAGGACTTGACTGACTCTGAAAAATACCAGACCTTCTTTCACTGTCATTCTCTTGGCTTTGAGATGCAAATAATGGTTGCAGGGAGGACTACAGGTCTTGAGAAATGTGAAGTGTTTTTTGTTCACAGTGAGTTCTTGAGGGTATGCAGGCAAAACTGAGATTTCATGCTTTACTCCTGTTCTTTTATTTTTAAATAAATCTGTTCCTTGAGGATCAGAAAAGCATACTTTATATGTCCTCTAAAATCCCCCAAACCTGGCAACTTGTTTATAGAAGGATGACACATCCCAGTATTTTAGTAGATTATCATTTTATGGTAAGTATTGATAACCCTAAAATATTCACGTATATTTAAATCTGTGGCATATATTTACTTAGTTCCTGAGCAGCAAGGGCATTAAAAATGTGTTCACAAAGCAAAGCTTCATCCATCTAATGAAACTGTTAATGAGTTGGGAAATAGTTAAAGAGTCTCAGACAATTCTCGTTTGTGTTTTCTGAAACATTTGGCATTCATACCTGCAGTCACAAAAAGTAGTGGCCCTCTGGAACTGCAGTTTGGAATTTCACAGATGTGACTGGACAGGGCAGTCAAATTGACTTTAGGAGAATGCTTTAGAAATGCTTCATTATCAATGCTGAGGATATGCTTGAATTCTTCCCTGCCACATCTGGGCTTATCTTTCATTTCAGTGAGCCTGAAAGAAGACCTGTGCAGTGGAATGGTGCCTATGTACAATTCTCTATGTACAGAGTTTTCCAAACCACTCACAGATTCTGTGAAATGTGGAGGAATGATTTCCAGAAAAGCTATTGGTAGCAAGCATTTTATAGAAGAGAAGCACTTTCACTTGGTAAAAGACTGAAAAGATTGGCTTGACAAATAGTGATTTTTTTTTTTTTTTTTACTAGGAGAAACTTTATTAGGAAAGTACAGGAATTTTTCTTCAAACTTCTTCACCTTCTCCCCTTATTTTATTTTTAGGGGAAAAAATACAGCATAAGCAGAAAATGTGAAGTATTTCAGTCTAATCTTTTGAGACAGGTGATTTAGACCAAGAACCCAAGTTAAAATAAAAGGTTAACAGTTAAATATTTGCTCCTTAAAGGTGTTAGTGCCAAAGAACACAATAAATTAGTTTTAACATGAAAGAAGTGTGGTAATTACACTATTAGCTTTTTCTTTATAAATAACAGTTTACAAGAAATGGATTTATTTCCTTTTAAAATAGAATTTTATTGCAGTTTTTCAGCTGACCTTGCTCCTATTTCTGAAAAAGAATTGTTTCCAAGCACACTTTTAAGAGTAAATTAATGCTTTTAGCTCTGTGTGTTTAGCTGAATCAGCACAAGTATTGCTGAGCTGATGACACCTCTTATATACCTAAAGAAGCTGAAATCCAGCACTTAATGAAGTCTTCCCTAATCTTTTGGCAAGTGAAATAATAGGTAAAAGTTTTCCTAAGTTGCTGTCATAGGAAATTGAAATAGTATGTATCTATTTTCCTAGCACTATGTTTGTGTCAATACAGTTTCAAACAATCAGTAATACTTTCCATTTCCCAGCGTTTATAAGCCAGCTCAAGACAATTGTGCAGACATGAAAAATCACCATGGAAGTTTCCAGTGGAGCACCAATCTCTCTGTGACATTTACAAAGGAAATAAATGCTGTGCTTTTTCTGAATGATAAAGGTGAAGAAGAAAAAATGCCTTTCTTTTTTTCCAGTTTCCTGTATTTATCTTGTCAGAAATTATTTCTGTGAAGCATCCTCATCTAGCAGCACTTGGGAATAAGAAATCTATTACTGCCAACACAGAAGATTCAATAAACTGGGCTGAATTTACTGGATTTACAGAAATATCCTTCTTTTTCTCACATATCACTGCCAGTGAAACCAAGTACCAATAATTTCAGGATTCACAGTAAAATCCTGAAGTTGTGTATATTCTGAATCTGTGTCAGGTAATGGGGTGTCAGCTTTATCCTGATTATGGTTAGTATGGATTAGTCACCATACCTGAGTATTGATTAGTAGCCATATCTTTGTGCTTGGATATTGAGACGAGTCATTTAAGTACAGAGGGCATCAAAACCCACTGAAGAGACAAAGATACCTCAGCAGTACTGCAATTCAAAAGTTTGGCTCATTCATGTTAAAATGGGAGTGTGACTGTGAAAAACTTGATCTAATGTGCATTGCAAACCAATGCTAAAAGTTATCCTTTCCTTACTTGATCTATGGTATAAACTATAACTTCAAATGCTGCAGCTGGTTATTTTTGTGTCTCACCAGGATGAAGAGTTGTCTTTAAAGCAAAAATACACACACATAGAAGATTTTTTTAAGACATTAATTTCTGCTCTTATGCATGATTCAGATAGAATGTAGACTCCATAATAGTTTCATTCTACCCTATTTTTCCTAGTTGTCTCTGAATTAATATTAACTCCATTGTAGCCCACCATTGCAGTCACGGACCACAGGTTTTTCACTAACTCAACAATACAAGGTTTGAGGGCTTGTCAGATCTCTTCTGGATTTACATTTTCTGTCCTTGAGCTTACTACAGTTTATTTTAGCTAAGGGAGCAAATTGTCCAGTAGTTAGGTAACTTAAGCCCAAGTTCAGCTTTGTGAAATAATCTGATTTTATTCTATAAAATTATATCATATTTGATAAAGTTTTAAACAAAACTTGAAGGTCAACAAGAAAAGAAAGTGGTCAAGTAGACTAAAAACACATAAGTGGAACTACAGCTAAAAGAGAAAGGAACTCCAACAAACCTCTCCCATGCTTTGTTTTTGTTCCATACAGTGATACAGAATTAGTCACAAACCGAACTAACCTTGTTAATAACATTTGGTGATGCAGATGCCTACACACTTCTGTGCATCTCCATCTAGGCAACAGTGGCTTCATTCTCTCCTGGAAAGAGTCAGTGCGGGCCTTGAAAATGCTGCTGCTTTATTTTTCCTCCCTGAAAATGTGTAGGCATCTGCATTACCAAATGCAATGTTTATTTATGGCAAGAGACATTGGGCCCGAAAGGGTTGTGTGGACTCATTCTTTACTGTTTTAACTTGGTTATACAGCAGAGTTCAGAGTGCTGTAAAATACTACTTTCTGGTTTTGAGGGGGATTCTGTCAAAAAGTGTTTGTTATCTTAGAGTATATTACATTTCATAACCTGCAGTTTGGTATTATAATTGTTATACTTCATATACACCCCAAAAATGAAGTTGTGGGTGAGAAAAGAGGGATTTTTTCAGAATATAGTTATTCTCCTGTGTACTGTTCATCAGAAGCTCTGAATAATGCTGTCTGAAAAGATTTTGTATTTCTTGACATTTGACTGACCTAGCTCCACATATTAATCTGAAACACCACATCCCAAACTTGCCATGTATGAGACGTCGCTACCCCAAAAGTTTAATCTGAAGATGCCATTAAATGTTTTTTTCTCATGGTTGTAATTTTCTTTTGATGTTTAACAATGGAGAAGCCCTATATGAAAGCAACATGCTTTATTAGAAAAAAAAAATGTGTTGCTTTCTGATTATAAAAATGGAAATATAACTGCAATATGGAAGTGTAAAACCAGAAAAGGTAGACATAAAAACCTAACAAACTTGATTTCAAACTATGTAAGCAATAGTTTATAATTTGGGGGAATAAAAGGGGTTATTTATCATTTAAATAAAACTGAGATTCATTGCATCCCTTTTGATCATGATATTTTTATAGATTGAGATCTTGCCCTTTTGCAGATTTTTGTCAGAACATGAAGTTCTGGTTGCTACCTACTGCGGCAATGTCCCAAATGATTGAACTTTCAAGTAACTTAAGGAACCTTTCTTTTGGCTGTATGTAATATATGTAGAATGTCAGCTTACTTGATTATGAATACCTTTGATGAAGAAAGAGAGACTTTGGGGGTCTGATTCTGATACTCCTATTTATGTTTTGCCCTTAAACACACTCCACTAGAAACTACAGCATCAAATACTTAATCAGAGCAATTGTTGAACAGTGGCACAGTAAAAAAAATGGAAATATTAAAACAAATTGGGTAGAAAGACAATTGAGCTACAGTTATAAATTTACATTGTAAACATTCTTCAAGGTGTAGTGCCTAAGCTTTTTGCAGCAGTCTAACTTAAGCCTTATTAACATGACATAGAGACTACAAATTTACTAATGCATATTTTCAATCTTTCTTAGAGAACTTGCACGGTTTTATAGTACAGAGAGCAACCTTGCCATTTGTGTGGAGTTTGCTGTGGGTTTTTTTCCCAAATTACCATTTTGCTGTATTTTGACATTTTGGGCATGGTAGCCACCACAAAGGTTAAAATAAAAAAAAAACAACCCTGAGAATGTCTTACTGAAGTTTTATTGCAGTTCTACAAAATGTTATTGGAATGAGAACTATGAGCCAGGTTCTCCACGACAGTAAATTTATAATGATATTAGTGATCCTGCTTCAGGCAAGTTTCCATATTTGAACCTGGAAATCAGAGCTTCTGTTCAAAATTATTTCGTAGTCATAACTAGTGGCAGTTTGTTTCTACATTTAATTTTTTGTATTACTGAACATTTTTCTATGAATAAATGTTTATTAAAGAGTTGAATTTTTCCTACATTTTCAATATTTCTCATTAAATTTCTGATGCTAAGCCTAAAAGTTTTTGTTGTTATCTATACAAATTTTTTTCTTTACGGTATTTCCAAAATGCATATTTTATGTAATGTTGTGAATGTGTTCAATTTTGCATAGCATATATAACAACCTTAAAGAACCATTCCCACAGTTAACAGACATGTTTCTCATGCATGGACAGTACTGCTTTAGAACTATTTCACTGACTGGAAAAAGGCTAAACACATGGATTATCTTTGGAATTAACAAGACCTGTATTATTCACTTTTGAAAAGGATGGTTAGACAAATTTTGTGCCATTCTTCAATAAATTGCGTAGTAGAAGATCACACGTGGTAGAGCAAAATAACTAGAGCTACATAAGAATACTAACAAAGTTTCAGATAATAAAATTTTAACTAGGAAAATGCACAGGCTCATTAGTTTTTAATGGAAATTTAAAGAAGATATTTTCATGTAACTCAGATATTTAAAGTTTACTGTCAGATTTTTTCAATTTAAGCAAAGGAAGAGAGTCATCGAATGAAACTGGTTTTTATCTAAGTTTGTCACCTTGTTTTTTCAGATCAAGTTTTGATACCTCCTAAATTATGTACATTTAATCTGTCTTTCATAAGATCGATTTGATCAGGAAGAATAATTGGAAATGTTCTTTGGGTGTCTATGAACTGCAGCATGATTCTCTGTTTAGAAGAATTTCAGCCTAGTTTGCAGTACAAGCATGTTTGGGCAAGATCACATCAGAATAGGGAGGATGCTGTCATGCAAATGAGTTAGCTTTATTTATCTTCTAGAAGTCTTATTTACACATGAATAGAAGTTATTAAAGCAAGAAAAATTGATGGGTCCAAGACTTTCTTATTCTTCAGAAGGGATATTGTCTCATTTTGCCATGTATCAATTTTCCATTCTACAAAATGCTCTGTTGAGTCCTCCAACTTCACCAGAGAATAATTATTTCTTATTATATTTGTTATTTCTAACAGAAATTGATTTGGCATTGGTTTGGCATTTTTGCATTGATTTGGCACATGGCGATGAAACACAGAACTGCAGAACTCCCTCGTGTTTCTGTAGGACCATCCACCTATACTAATTTAAATGTCTGTTGAATTTGTTAGGAAAACTGCTGAGGTCAATACATGAACTTTACCTTCCTTCTCCCCATGGCATCACTGTCTGTGTAACTGCCTCTCTTTTCAAAGGGTCTCTGCATGCACATGTTCAAAGATCATTTCCATTTTCTTTCATCCAGTTCTTTTCTTCATTAAGGAAGTGGTGCATCCACCCATTCTTTCTGGTCCCTTCATCAGCTTGAATGTACCTCTGAAGTCCTAGACGTGCTGATGTATCTTAAAAGATTTCTGAAGTTTCCTTTCTCTGAACCGTGAAACAGAGAAGAGATGTGAGGATCCAAAGGTGCCAAAGCAAATACAAACCATTTTGGTGTCAGTTTTCCCCTTAAATTTCTCTAGCTGTATCTGGATAAAAGCATACAAATATTTTTTAATTATTTCAGTATTAATTTGCTCAGAATAATTATTTTAAAATATATATTTTTTCCCATCTTTTTTACATCATATCTGTACTAAGGAGATTCCTCTGTCTAAATTTTACATTGAGGTAACATGGTTACACCACTGCTCCTAAAGACAGAACAAAGCTGAGGCTACTTCTTACAAAAGTAGCATTTTTTGTGGCCTAGCATTGTCATATTTTAGGTGGCAAAAAAGCTGGCAGTAAAAACCTTCTTTTAAAAGGAATTTTTTATGTGATGGGTGATGAATTTTCATCATATTACACCTTAAAGATAATAATAAGTGAGATTAATTTTTTGCTCTTACTATAGGTTCATTTTAAAAAGATACATAAACTAAAAAAAAAAATCAAAGAAAATAAAGTCTTTAATTAAGAAAATACATGTTTTGGAGCAGTGTTTCTAAGGTAAGGACTCCTTCCCAGTATTTAACTTTATCCTGTCATTTTCTGGAAATTTCAAAGCCTGCTTTATATTGTATTTCCATAGCAAATGATTCCCTGCTTTGCCTTTGCCCCCTCTGCTTCCATTTTCCTTTCTCCCTCCTGCTCCTGGAAAAATGTGCTCCAGCTGAACTGTCCTACAGATCTATTTTCCATCCAGGATATGATTTCCTCTCTCATGCTGTCAGTCACTCCCTCTTTTGAACTCAGACTTCTGAACATCAGTGCTCTTGTCAATCTGACAAGTCATTGGCACAAAAATATCACATGGTGATCTTTTTTTATTATATTTCCATTCATTTCCTCTTACAAGGGAGCTGATGGTAGGTGTTCAGAACAACTCCAATTTTTTCTTTTTTCTCCCGATTCTTCTAGGAATCCCACCTAGTTAAAAGTCATTCCTCTGTGATCTCTTCTTAATGTCTCACTTTGAGGAAGAATACCTTTTTTTTATTAACTGTTTTAAGTGATCAATATGATCTGTATCTTTCTGTTTATATTCCTTTTTTCTTCTGCAATATCCTAACTAAAATAGTAATTGACTTGCTTCTCACTATATCTTTGTGTTAAGCAGATTGTTTCTCTTTAGGATATCTAATTATACATTCAACTTAATTCTTTGTCTAATGAGATTAATAGTAGTTGCAATCTAATTTCATAGTATTACTTTTGTGTCAAGATGAACTTCAGAAAACCATGTCCCTTTTTTATATGTTTTCATAGATCTGTTCCTCTAAAATTGAGCATGAAAAACACATTCATCCCTTTTCAAAAACCCCACTAGATTTTTAAAAAGCTAACACAAATCTAGACTCACACTAAATTCTCAAAGCTATTAAAATGTGGAATGTTTCATCACATCTGGGAGTAGTTAAGATAATTATTGTTCCTTATATTTTCCCCAAAATCATAATTCGATGGGTTTGCCTGAACATCAGTTTGAGTCCAAACAAAAATTCAGATGGAAAAGGAAACTCACACATCTCAAAACTGCATCAATTGGTTTAGAGGAATCCTTGTGATGCAAAATGCTGAAGTCCCATGGTTTGACTCCTTTCTGGCTCTGTGAAAATAGACAGAAGGAGCAAACTTACTTTACAAACCAGACGTTGTCCAATGGGGCCACTCAAACTTTTTTTTTTTTTAAAACCCGAGAATCCAACCAATCAATAAACCAACGAAAAAATCTACACCCCCAATCCCAAGGACAAGACAATTTTATATTGCTTTAAAAATATTATATGGTTGTCTGTTACTGGGAATTTTAAACTAGTTTCCAGTAGCATGTGCATTTTTTTCACTGAATATCTATTTTGGCTGTTCCAAGCAGCAAACATGAACACATGATGAAACACTTGATTTTCTTCACTTGGAGTCCTATATTATTATGCATCCTAAAAATGCTTGAATATGTTTTCAATTATTTCATACCCACACAAACTAGGCAGTACTTAGATCAGATTTAAGCAAATATGATCTATGCAGACATCACTGCTAAACCAAGGAATGGGCAGTGCAATCAGATTTCTTAAGTGTAGGTCATAAATCCCAATATTGCTATAATAATACAAATTTGTCAGTTTTAAGGTATTTGATAAATAGGTCTGCCTGCATGACTAAGCTGATATTATACCCAAGGGAGACCAGCACTTATTCTCAGTATGGGTTGCAAGTGAAATGGCTAAAATTTAGGGGAAGGAATGCATGTATTCAAAGTCAGTAAATAAATAAGTACATTTGCTTTTTCTTTCTTCCTAGTTCTGTAGGATAGTTTGAATCTCGTGTGTGAAGCTGAATGTGTCAAATTATGAAGAACCTAATGGAAACTTGGTATAATAAAAAAATAGAAGCTATTTGACTGTGAATCAAACAGGTATTAGAAATTTGCTGTACAAGCAATTGTGTGTTATGAATTAAAAAATAACAAGAAAAAACAGAGGATTTATAAAATAAAAATAATAAAATTACTGAATATATCATTGCTGGCTGCCCTGGTGAGAAAGTTTGAGTGGACTGGGAATTGCTAGTCTGCAGGGAGTATCAATGGAGTGGAGGGAAAAGTTAATAGTTTATGGCAGTGAGATATATATTATGTAGGCCTGATACCAATTCTGCCAGAATTTTCTAGGAGGAGCAGATTACAACAGCTAAGATTGCTGTCTTTCAGTTTTCTCAGTAAAGGATTTAAGAGTAAAGCACTGCTTGCCTTCTATTTTTTCTTTTTATTTAGACAGTAGTTTCCTAACAGAATCAGTTATTTTTTAGAAAGGCTTTGGTTAGGAGACGGTTAACAGCAGTGTTAGTACAACTAATTAGTATAACTAATTATACTACTAATAAAGATAAACAATTGAATACTGCTTAAGCAGCAGATTATTAATGTGATGTTCTTCTACATGCAGTTTCGAAACTTTGCAAAAATAAAAAGGACTGAACAAGATTTTATTATTTGATAGAAAGTTTCATGGCATCTATGCATTGCTGAAGGAAGAGCAAAGGTAATCCAAACTGAGTCATTTTCTGCCTGCAGTGCCAGGGCTTCCCTAGCTCCTGAACCAGACACCTGGGAGCTAGGAATCTCAGGAGACCCAGCTATCAGGTTCTAGGGTTCCAAGGCTGCTATCAATTAACAAACTAAGAATTAAACACAACAGTACAATAAAACTAGTTTGAGATCTGGAAAGAAATCTCACACATCCTTTGAAATAACTCAGTTTTAACCAGCTGATTCCAATCATGATGCAAACAGAAGTAATAAAATACAACAAGAGAACAAATTTAAGATTTTGACCATCTCTAAAACCAAAATGTTTTTGGAATTTTTTCTTTGCTGGGTTTAATCTGTCAGTATTCTAAGAATCAGGATATGAAAATTGAAAGACTGAACAAACCACTGAATTTATTTGACTGTATTCAGAAGACTATTCATAAAGTCAGAAGAAATCAGATACTTTTATATTACTGCTAATCAAGGACATTTGTTATTTTAGGTTTTCTCAGATTCCTATTGTTTTTTGGTTTCAGAAATACCCTAGCCTTAACCCTAACCCTAACCCCGCTATAGCGGGCATCTTTGATAATTTATGACACCTCTTCAGCTACCTCTCATGTGAATGTCCCATTGATGTTGCCTTCCTGGGGTGGGTGGGTTTACAACTGAGCCAATTTGTGTAATGGAGGAGGGGTGTTCACTCCCTCTGACCAGAGGTTATGCCGCACACCCAAAAACTCTTCTCCTTCCCCCTTGGCTGGGGGGAACTGTGTGCAAACCTGGCCTCAGCAGATGAGCCTGTGAGCTACAGCCTCCCCCAACCCAAACCCAGCCAGAGCTGATTTTCAGGACAGCTGCTGAGTCTGGCTTTCTTTGTAGAGACATTCTTCTCCCTTAGCCTTGTTTACTTCTTCCTAGACCTGAGACAGTTGGACAACTGTGTCACGTTAAGCCACCAGGTTCCCTTTGGTGGCTTAACTCACAGTCCAAAATTCCAATCAGGAGGCATATTCAGAGATGAGTGAGCTTTGGTGGTCGCAGCTTCTTCGTACAGTTTTGCTATAATGGGCAAAGTGTCCATCATAACAATGTTTAAGCCATTAGCCATAACATTTCAGTCTCTCACAACCCAGAGTTGGAATGATCCCATAAGAATTGTTCAGTCCTAGTCCTAGGCTCCACACAGAGCAACCTAAAAGTTAAGCCATGTATCTTAGACAGTTGTCAAAACACTTTTTGAACACTGACAGGCTTGAGGCCATGATCTCTATGGGAAGCCTGTTCCAGTTCTTACCCACTCTGTCAGTGAAAAACTTTTAAATCCTTAATACTGCTCATCCTATATTTCTAAAAAAAGACTTAATTTCAAACATACAGCGGCTTCAAATTCAGGCATATAGCAATAAAGAGGTTTTTTCAATTCCCCTGTTCCAATTATATAAAGCAAACTGAAAAAAGTAAAGCTTGAATACCATTTTATGCAAGGTGAGAAACACCACATTACAGGAAATTCTATAAATTAACCCAGAAAGTCCTTCCTTTTTGACTTTATGTCTACAACGTTCTGTGTCAATAATAGTGTTATATTTTTCTAATTGAGATATTTTCAAAACACTAAAAGCTATTTAGACTAAATTTTTTGCAGCTCAACCAAAATTCTATGTATCTGGTCTGAGACATATTGAAAATCACCAGCCTGTAAAAAATAAATGCTAATTTACTTTGATCCCTCTGTAGAACCATATGATGAAATATCACAAAATTGTGTGACAGAAATTTCTACCTTAGCTCTCACTGTTATAGCTGAATAATCAATATTTCCATGCTCAAGTTTTGTTCCCTGCTTCATTTTCCAGGTTATATATCCCTTTTCATAACATGATGTTTCCTGAAGAATGAGGTTACTTGTGAGTTATATCTTAGTAAGTTTGTTTGTACTTTTGTTATGTGTTGTCATTAATATCTGTTGAATATATTACGTTAAAATTTGGTAAATGTTTTTATATGGAGCTCTCTTATAGTTTGGGACTCATAGTCTGAAAATCATTCTTCAGACTTGAAACCTTTATGCCGTTATGCCACTGTGGAACTGTAATAACATGAAGATATCATCAAGGTTTATTACAATCTAATTCAGAAATATGTTACTGGACAGAACTCAAAGCACTTTGAGAAAATTCTCAGAAATGTCAATAACCTGGGATTTACAAGAAGAAAAGTGTAGTATCTGAGAAATCCCTAGAGATGTCAGAGAAGAAAGAAAGTTATTCTGAGTAAAGTAACTTCTTTAGTACTCATTTTGCATCTTCTTAAAAATTCCAGTGCTGTTTTAAACATTTTCTTAAACAAATATATATCATAACATCTAAATAGTAACCACAATAGACCTGGGATGGAGTTTTGTAAGCTGTCAACTGGCAAATATTCTGACAATACAAGCAATAGTTGAACCTTCCTTTTGTTAATATAAGTCTCTGAAATCATTGCTACTAGTCTGCACTTGTGATAAGAAATCCCAGTTTTGCACAGCTATTGAGAGTTTCCCCAGGAGATGTATCTCATTAGTTCCAGGGTTTTGATTCCTACTGACCTGTTGCTGGAATGATGTCGTTGGAGTCCAAATGAAGATGAGCAGAAAGGATGGCAATACAACTGTGGTCTTATTAGAAAACCATATTCAACTTTAGATCCAGTATAATTAGGTTTGTTTTAAGATTGTCTTTCCTTAGCGGTTTGTGCCTAAGGGCCTTCAAATAACTAGCAAGGTTGATTAGCTACAAATGAGAGAATACTTCATAAATCAAACATTAAATTATTTTTATAATTGCTGTGAGATTTTGGACCAGTTACACAGTTTCTTATCTGAGAATGCACAGAAAATAATTTCTGGTTCATCTCTGAAAATCGCATTTCTGAAACATTACTGTTAAGATTAAAAATACTATATTCAAATAACAACTCTTACCAATGCTCCTCATAGCTATTTCGTTTGCTAAATATTTTAACTGAGAAACAATTTGCTATGTAGTGCTGTCTATTTTACTTTTAATATGATGAGCCTTACTGCCAAAATTCTAATTAGCTTCGGCCTATCGGCCACTTTTGAGATTAGTTGTACTCCATGTGGCATCCTAACCAACATTAGGATGATTACTGCAGGACTTCAGCATAATATTCTGTCCTTGCAAGAAAGAGCTTACTTAAGAAAGTAAAAAAGAGCATGTGCTTAAAATTTGCTGATGAGCTAGGCTGCTTCTCACAACAGGTTTTTCATTACCAATGGAATTACCAAAAGTGTTAGTCTGAATTTCTCTGATATTTCAGTCACAGCAGATTCATCCATGTATCAACTGGTAACACTTAAATGGGTAAGAAATATGACCTCCATTTCATTGGCCCTGCAAAGAGAAAACAGGAAGGCAACAGTGCAATCTCCTGATATACATGTGAGCATTTTCTTCATTACTGTCAGAACTTCTGCAATCTGAAGTCTCCTGCCCTAGAGAAACACTTAACAGCTTCAGGACCTCACTTAAGACACTACTTGGCAACATCATAAGATGGCACTGTAAATAATATTTGGAAATATATCTTTTAATATGATGTTGCCAAACCAGGCTCTCTATTCCTGTCCTGCTGAGATCTTCATCATCCCTCATAAATCATCTTTACAGCCAAGTTCAATTTTCAAGGAGACATTGACTGAATGAATAATTCCTTCCAACATAAACATCAAGATGAACTATCCCTTCACAAAGTTCAACACATATAGGAAATAAAAAGTCAGAAACTGGGGTGAAAACATTAGATTCGAGCTCATCAATACAGTTTAAGAAGGCTGTCACATCCCAGAAATCATAAAGAATAGGTAAAACTCCAATTACTTAAACTCTACCATTGAAGGAAAACGCCACTCCAAATTCCTCCACCCAAATCCCAGAACACAGCTGATTATTGCAAAGCCTTTGTTTCTTGATTATTCAGCATACTTTTGGCTAATATTTTTTACACCCATGGAATACACGTGCTGGGCATAGCTGATCATTTTTGCATGGGAATTAGAGCCAACAGATTTTGTGGGAGCAGTGCAGGTTGGACATCTTTCCCTTAGAGCTGTGACAGGCTTGAAAGACAAAAAATACTGTGTATCTTTCTCAGTTATGGAAGAAATAGCTGGGAAAAGTTGATGGTGAAGAAAGATCACAAAAGTCAGGAGAGATGCTAAACCAAAAGTCTCCTGAATGTTTGCATTTCCAGTGCTTGAGGCAATGAAGGACACAGTTGCTGAATAGGTATCATTTGCAATGGTAATCTTGTGTTCTGACTAATGTAGTCCTTTTTTCAGCTTTAAAGAGAGATCTAACCCACAATTTTCACTCTGCTTCTCTGTGGCATTTGCTATTCTTTTCACAGCCGATGCTGCATATATGTAAGAAATGACCCATTATTGTCATGTAACTGTTATTGTTGTAAGAATCTCTACAGAGCACAAAGAGCCTGAAAAAAAGCAATGTACCTGCAAACTGACCTTGTGCTACCACATATTAAGAATTTATTACACTGTTCCTTTCAGGAATAGAATAGATTTCATCTGAGCTTTTGCTTTTAATCAGTTTGTTTGACATTAGTTTTGTGTGTCACTTGTAAGAAGAACCATAACAAGGTATGGTAAATTAAATTAAAATAAGGAGAGGACCAACTAGGAAGACAAAGATGCTGATTAATATGATATTTTAAATCAAAATTATTTCATTTTGTTAGTGACATTTTTATCAAATTAACTTTTATCATCTAAAATGCATGTGTGAACATTGACACAATCACAAATCTGCATGAAAATCTAGTAGATTTTCCATCAAATTTAGTAGAAAAGCTTTTGTATTTTTTACTCTATTTGAAGAGAAACCTGAATTATTGTCTCAAAAAACTTGCAGGACTGCTTCTCACTGATCTGATAACTATTTCTCAGATTTTAAAATTTTATTATTATTTTTGTGTTGAACTCAAATATTTTGTGGATACACACCAAAAAGAACTCAAAAAAAGTCCATTGTAATACTTCATCATGTGTTTTGGCCCGTGGATTTCTTTCAAATTATGCTGTTTCAGCAGGTTTCTTGTGACTTGTCCAAACACTATCAGCAAGTGAGTGAAAGCACTCAGGATAGCTTACAGCCACATCCATCATCTTTACTAGCCAAAAATCACTGACAAAAGAACGTCACAGAAACTGATTTAAAAGCTGGGGAAAAAAAACTTGATGTAAACAACAGTTTTACACAGCAGAGAATCCACACTATAAAATACCCTTGCACCTCCAGAGACTTGCATCTAGCATTGTTTGAAGCTGTATTACTTATTTCTTGCCTAAAAATGAGTGATTTTTATGCTGATATGTTCTATGAAAAAAACCCCACAGAAATATTAAAATGATAAAAAGGAAATTACCTCATTAATAGCAAAAAAAGGGAGGCTATTCATTTTATCCCCAGATATCTTGATTAATGGGTTTTTTGGTTTGATCAATTGTTTTGACTGCTCTGTATTGTAAATCTCTGAGAATCACAGTAAGAGCTATACAGAGGGAGATAGATCCCAAGGAGTTTCTGGATAGGCTGCAGAGACAAGATTCTGTTTTGGTGTAGGATTAAAGTTTGGGACAGATATGCGTAATTCATTATTAGATCCTGCCAGATGCATATTCTATATAGGTAGATGTAGAGCTGTTTATTGATGTCTGAGTCTCTGCTGTGACTGCAGTCAGGGCTATGATAAGACTTGAGAAGGGTTATGATGGTTATTTAAATCTCACTTATTCCAAGTGGATCTGAGAATACTGAAATCTAAGGTGTTGGGTGAAATTTCTTCTAGATATTTTGAGAGATCTCACATTGCAATAAAGACTAATGCTGAATTCCAAAACTTTGACATCATTTACAAAGGAGACTTCCTAGTTCTGGGCAGTCTTTGTGTTAGGAAATTTCAGAAAACAAACAAAACCACACCATTGGCAAACCTGTCCTTAAGCAGTTGAAAAAAATCTTTCAGAAAATTTCAGCTAAAATATGATCTTACTATGAGGAAAATAAACAGCATCTGTGTTTGTCTTTTTGTCATTTATAGAGGGTGCGGTATCAGCAGATAGGACAGCTCAGACAGTCAAACCTTGAGCCTTTGAAGTTAAATTCATAGACTGCTGTACATCAAAATCATACCCTGATGATAAGTTCATTTAATAAACAAGTACAATAAATACAACACATACTGTTGTCTCCAAATATTCACATTAGACTTTTAGGAAGAACAATAGTATTTCAAAGTAATGAAAAAAAGATATGGACCTTGAAAATCATAAAATCATAGAGTGGTTTGCATTACAGGGGACTTTTAAGATCATCCCTTTCTAGCCCCCTTGACACCTTCCACTAGACCAGGTTGCTCAAAGCTGCATCCTGGCCTTGGACATGTACAGGGATGGGGCATCCACAACTTCTCCGGGCACCTGTTCCAGTGCTTCACCACCCTCACAGTAAAGAGTTCCTTAGATATTCCTTAGAATATCTAATCTAAACCTACCCTCCTTCTGTTACCCCTTGTCCCATCAATATATGCTTGTAAAAAGTGCTATTCACCCTAGACCCTGTTGTCTACCCAGTTACCTCAATTGAGGGAACTGATGTTAATTGACAATTGTAATACACTTATGGTTGAAAATTCATGTGTGAAATACAACTTTCCTTAGTTAACTAGCAGGGATATTACCTTTAAAAGTGACTTGTAAATTGGGTACATATGGAAAAATCTATAATTTTTGCAATTTTGTTACACATTCACACAGATGCACACATATGCTTTTCAGGATATTCAGAGGAGCTATGGTGAAGCTAAAATTTAGGTGTAGCTATGAGGTTGTTTTGGTAAATTATGCTACCCTGTGAAGCTGAATAAATCATTGGGAACATAATACAGATGCTGCTCACTGGGCTATCAAGCTTAATCTTTTTCTGTCTTAGGCAGCCATACCACAGAGCCACATCTAAATATATTAAATTCCACTTTATAATAATTTAGATTTCTTGCCTTTCTAATGAAAGCCCACGTCAGAACCATTTTCCTCTGATGGTCAAACCTCTTCTAATATTCAGCTTAACCTTCACTATGGACAGTTGAATTAAAGTGTACATACTTAAATTTAACTGAAAAAAAAAAAAAAAAGATTAAATTTTGCAGATAGTAATGCAATTTCCTCAGGAAGCAGCTGGCTCCTGGGCTGGTAAATACTCTCCCCACACAGGTATGGAGTTCACTGTGAGTTAATATACCTGACATGGAGCAGGGAAAATTAGTTCCATATTACTCTGCTTATAGTGCTATACTTCTTCAAAATGTCTGGGGTATCTCTACACTGTCCTGAAGATATTTAAGTGTATTATCAAAGCTTGGAATACTTTTCATAAAGCTGCTGGTGTTAAGTATATCTTTTTCACAGACAGCCATATTGTCCGTCTAAATAACATTTGCTCTAGCAAAAAAAAAAAGAAAAAATCCCAAAGCAACTCTACTCAAAAAAAGATATAATGAAATAAATGTGGTTAAAGAGATGCAAAAATAGAAGCAAAAAATATTTGAAAAGTGTTTCTGAATCAGTTCAGGCAATATATGTCTTCTAGAGCTCAAAAAATGAAATTCAGAAAGGTATTTATGTAATTATAACAAAACAAAGCAATATAATAAGATTTCTTTTTATTTTGATGATGCAAACCCACCAGCAGAAAAAGAAAAATGAATAAAATCCAAGGAAATCACTACATATGTTGCCTTATTTCTTGTAGTTTTGAATTTTTACTGCTTTGATGGACCAGTTAACTAATTCTGTAATATTAATCTGGGTTCAAAATTGTATGTATTTGGTTGTTAATGATTAAATAGCAAATAATTCATAAAACATGACAATTAATCAAATAATTCTGACTTTAAAGGCCCTCTTGAGGGAAAGCAAATTCCTCACATGACTGAGTTCTGTTGTGCCTCTTTTTATTTATAACATGGTCCTAGAATACTACATACAATACAAGATAAACTAAGTTCTGTTTAAGAAGAAATGTCCCCTTGACTGGGCAGACTATAAACACACGTTGAGTTATGTATGAACATTAAATATTTTTATGAAGAAAAAGCCCTTTTTCCAAGTTGCTCTTGTTTTAAATGGCAATAATTTTTCAATTGCATTGATTGATAACTGTTAGTAAAAGAGCATTAAAAATTAAAGAATTGTTATTCATGTATTTCCTCTAAAGCTAACTTAAAGTGTTACCTAAATATTTTTTTCAGTGATTATAGCCTAAAATCAAAGATCTATCTCTTTTCAATGCACACTTTTTTTTTTTGGTCACATTTGTCTGACTGTGAATGAACTTGCATTTTGTGCAGCAGGGACATTGGATCTGTATTCACTGTGAATTTTTCTTAAGTTTGCTCTACAGACTAATGCTCTAATCTTGCCACCATACCTTTGCACTGTCTCTTTCGGATATAAATTCACAGAAGTACTGAATATGTATCATAGACCCCACATATGCTTAGGAGCAAATTTATACATGAGTAATGAAGAGAAAGGACCGATTTTTAGGTTTTGTTGTCAGTTTTATCTGTAACCTTACTCCCTTCTTTGCAGTCTTCTCCCTAATGAATGCACAATACAGCCAGGTCACTGAAAAGTCATCTACTAGATCACCTACTGATTTGAATGGAAGGAAATGGTGTGGATCATAAAGTGGTGCTATAAAGTATGAGTCATGGAACTACGATAACAGAGACTCTATTCCAAGCTCTGCTTTAAGTGTTTAAATCAATGCAGCAGCAGTCTCAGTATTGTCGCATTTCAAAAGTCTGTTCCTTCACAGTATCAGAACTAAAATTTCGTTTTAAGGTCATCTTCAGTTAGATTTACTCACATGTATTTTCTGAGATATAACTTCTATACTGTCTTAACACAGTCTTATGGAGAAAGAAATCAAGTAAATGTTCAGATGTGTGAACTTAATGTTCCTCAATATATTTAAACACATTTACATATCAGAGTAGGTATTGACTAAGGTAGTAGCATAGACATCATTGTGAATCAAGAATAAAAGAGACTAAAACCAGACAGATGAATGTAGAGCATATCACTAATAAAGTGCATAGAAACCAACTTTCACAGTAATTGTGAAGCTTGTCCTTTTATTTTTATTTATGAATTTACCTAAATTTTAAATAAGTCTGTTTAACTAGGAACCTATTTTCAATATTCTAAACAATTTCCCAGTGGAAAGGGTAAACATTTTGAAAGGTTTTAAAATAACAAGCAGATACGTCTTGATTTAAATTGCTTCAATTTAAAACTTTAAACTACTTTACTTTTTTTTCCTATGTTAATGCCAATTATCATAAAGTGCTTCTCCCAATACTCATCATAATCACAGATCACTCTATTTCCATAAATTCTATTTTTAAAGGCCTCTGTAGTTTCCATGGTATTAACTTTTCCTATATTTTAATTTTTAAACTACAATTAAGTTCAGTTTCTGTCACCATCTCTTTCAACAGTATATTAATTTTGTTATCATTTTACACAGTTGCAAGAATTTTTCTGTATTTTCCTCTTTCATTGCAAAGGTATAGGGACTTCTCTTCAGGCCCCAGAGAATGTGACAAATTTGTTATATCTTCTAGGATACCTTAATAAATTATTGATTTATTATCGGAAAAATTTATTGTCCAACTTTTGTTTGTGTTTTGAGAGAAAAAAAATCAGTTTATGTTGACTCTTATGTGAAAAGATAAAGGAAATAAGTTTCGTATAAGGCATCATTTAATAGTGAGTGTAGTAGAGTTTAGGATTTTCTTGCAATTCTGTTCATTAATTTATATTATGTTCAAACCAGCTACTCAGTGAAATTACCAAACGCTTATGACCAGCAGAGATTTCAGCAGCACACAGATCCTCTGGCTTTTTGAAGTTTCCTCTTTCAGAGATTTAACAAGCCATTTAGCTGCTCAAGTCAATCTCCTGTTTTTTTACAGTTCCTTGTAGCTATGACCAGGGAAATTTCTTCTCACTTACCTGCCAGCACAGATTTAAAGGCAGTGACAATAACAGTGAGACCAGTCCAGCTACACTGGCAACCTTTGGTCTTCCACAGGGCTATCCATGCTCAAACAGCCCTGAGCTTTCTCCAGGATTATGCCCTGCCTTGACAAATGTGGAGGGAGAGCACAGGGGAAAAGAGGGAACAGAAACCTTATGGCACAACAGGAAATAAAAGAGATTGTCTTGTCTAGACAGCACATAAAAAGGCTAAGAATGCATATGGTTACTGTCATCTCACACAGAGCAGGAAGGACAGACTGAAGAGGTATTGCAAATAAAAGCCAATATCAGGTACAAACTGGCCACTCGAATGAATGAGTGCAGAGGTTAAAAAAAAAAGATTATAATATCACTCCTAAATCTTACACTTTTACTGTCAGATTTCATTATCAATAAAATTTTCAGTGCAATCATCCCAGGAAAAAAGTCCTGTATTTGTCCTTTAGATCAAAGATAGTTTTCCAGATGGAATTCATATGTTGTGATGCTTAAGATAGGAAAGCACTGAACTGGCGCTACATGTCTCCTCTGGTCCTATATTCCCAAATAATCTCGGTTTAACTCTCCAAACAGTATAGGATGAAAAGATTTTTCTCGGTCATTTCACAGCGTCTTTTGAAAGGAAGATGGTGGGATTTGATAGACTGGCCCTCAGTATGGCTGACACCTGGAAGATCTGAGTGCCATGAAAAAGTTTACAATGAACCCAGACCTGCAGAACTGAGAAGTCCTTCAAGTAACTATGGAAAACAGATCGTTGCCATCCTTGGTTTTGTGAACTCTTCCATGTGCTTGAGGTCTGATGTAATTTCATTTTTTCTTCATTCTTGAGATTAAACAGCACATTAAACTTTCCTAAGTTTTCCCTGTGATTCATTTGACTCATTCAGTTTGTCCAACTCTCATTTGAAGTATAACTGCCAAATGAAAATACAATCTTTCATTTGGAGTCTTAGTAGCACCTTGAAAGGGGACTTCAAATTTTTTTTACACGAATGAAATTTTAACCCTGTATGAGAATGAAGAGTTCACTTTATTTTCCTCTGATATCTGCTGTTTTATGCATTTACTTGGCCAGTAAACATTTAGAGAAAGGATATCTTAAATGTTTATATAATGCCTAGCACAAACTGCTCCCATACCCAGTTGTAGGTTCTAAGACAACTGTAATACATGTAAAGAGTTTGTGAATGACTGATATTTCTATTACTGCTAATGGACAGCATGTTTCAGTTATTTAGAAATTTAAAACCTACTTTCCTTCCCCAAATTCACTAGAAATTGCTGAGGTCTGAGCTCTCCAATAAGACCTGCCATAATTTCAAAGATAGGCACAGAGTACAGAGAAAAATTATTCCAGCATGCTGGATAAAAACTTCTGCTTGCCTGATGTCATGCTCATTGTAATTTAGGTTTCACAAGTACCATAACTTGGTGTATCCATTTACTTTGTCTTGTCTTAGAGCTGCTGTTTTCCATGACAGAAATAGATATGTAGAGTAAAATCTCTTAAACAAGATCACAGACTAAAAACAGAATCCTTTAGGTCGGAGAAGAGCTCCAACATCATCAAGTCCAACCTTTGTCTGAACACCATAGTGCCAGCTAGACTAGAGAACAAATTGCCATGTCCTGTCATTTCTTGAACATTTCCAGGGATGATGACTCTACCACCTCCCTGGGCAGCAGCCTGTTCCAACTACCCTTTCAGTGAAGAATTTCTGCCTGAACCTCCCCTGGCCCAGCTTTAGGACTTTGTCCTCTTATCCTGTCATTGATTGCCTGGGAGAGGAAGTCAAAATTTCCTTGTTACAGTCTCCTTTCAGGTAGATGTAGAGATCAATAAGGTCTCCCCTGAGCCTCCTTTTCTCCAGGCTAAACAGACCCAGTTTCCTCAGCCATTCCTCCTATGACTTACTCTCTCTGTAAGCCTATGGATTCAGCTGCTACTATACTTTGAGATCATTGTGTCATCTGAAATAACAGACTATAGGGGGGCAGGGGTGGTGGCAGTGAGATCATAATGAGCTAAAAATTTAAAATGAGCCATGTCTTCCATTTTCTTTGAGTTAGTGATATGTGCTTTTGATTTTAAAAAGAATATTTTACTTAGCAAAAACTTCTAGTTATTAATAATGGAGGAAAAATAAGCACTTCATCTAGAGAAAAATGGCTTTAAAGTTGTCACTACTTCTTTAATTCAAATGGTTGTAGGTTCTTCATAGCAATGTGACTAAAAGACCTATCACAATTCTCATCTTCTAATTTCCTATTTTTGTTAGTGTCACATTATTACTGTTATTTAAAGTAGAAGGTTGCATTCAATTGCTTAGTAATTACTCAGTTGTAGAGCATTTTTAAAGATTAATGAAAGACTGGTAGACATTGACTGGTAGACATAGGCTATATGGCACAGAATCAAAGTGGAATATGAAGTTAAAGGAGATCTATTGATTTCCTTCTACTCCCAAACATTGCTACTACATTTATATGCATATGTGTTTGTGTGTATATATGTGTACATACATGCACATACATATAGGCATAAAATGGCTTTTTTCTCGTCTGTTTTGTGACCAGTAGCAGTGCAGTCATCCCAGCAACTCTGACAGCGTAGATTTGTTTGTTACCTGTGCTCTGTACAAGTAACAACTCTTTATTCTCACAAGACAGAGGTCTAAAGTAACAGCAGTTAAAATACCAGCTCATTAATGCTGTGTATTGCTATGGATAGTGAAACAGCAGCAACATTGTGCAAGAAAGGAATATTAATAAAAATAAAAATAAAAATAAAAATAAATTAGTGGATGCGTCTTGAAGTGTTTATAAAGCAAAGTTCATCATCATAGATAATGGAACTTTCACATCAGAATATAATGGAGTTCCAGATCTCTTCAGTGTCTCCACTGTCATCTGAGCACCCTGATTAGTAACAAGACTGCCCTCGAGTCACAGGTTTCTCTTTTGCTCTCTGTTACATAAATGAAGATCACAGAAGTTCAGGACCTTAAGACTTCAGGAAGCTATTTCTTAATGATTTCAAACAGCAACATCCTGTCTATTCCATATGTTCATCAGGCATTGGAAAAAATCTTTCAATGGGGAAATTTCTGCCTTGTGGGACCAGAGAAAGATTTAGAATTGTAAAGCTAAGGTTTGACAAGACAGAGATGAATGTGTACAAGGTTTCTTATTTATAAAGATACTAAAGACAGCCATTTTTTCTGTATCATAGTGATTCCATCATGCTGATTCTTTGCATAATATACATAATGTTTACAAGTGAATGCATATATGTATATATACAACATATATGTGGTATGTATTGTACTGAAATATATACAAACATGCAATATATATTTTACAACATATGCCATGTATTATACTACAATAGTGATATTGTTATTGCATATAAATAAATAAAATTGCAAAAAGAAATACAGTTATATCCTAAACTTTTTTGTTCAGACTCAGATCTATTTCAGTCATAAAATCTCCCTAACAGAGTTGTTTTTAAGATTTTCAGACTCTCCATTGTGAATTACTTCACTTCTAGAACTGTATTTCACCAATTTAAATATAATACAGACCAACGATTTCATGAGGACTTTTAGGCAGAAAATAATGACACCAACCATCCACTTTAACAAACTGAATGAGGTATTATACTGCTTTCAAGGCAAAGCACCTGGAGTGCTCTGCTCCCTTTATCTCTGTTCTTAAACTTTCTGGATTAAAGGGTTTTGTCCTAACTTGTTTCATTTAAAAACAGGTTTTAAAGCTCCTTGTGCAAAATTTATTACTGAAATATTGGGGTTTAACTTTCTTCCACTATTACAACTTAAAACAGATATGCTAACACTGAATATAATTGCAATGAGAGTTTGAAGGAAAAAGATCTCTCAGTTCAGACCTGTCACAGATTGACTCATAGAGGTGTATTTCTGTTAACTTTCCCAGAGACATTCCAGATTAACAGATGTAGAAGTGATGCAGCACATAAGAGATAACTCCTATCAAACTCAAGCTTAACCTCTTGATTAAAATGATGTTAATGAAGGAGTCAAACTGAGCGTCTCCTTTTCCACTCTCCTTTCCTACCTGTATTGGGTTAATGTAAGAATAATAGGAGCTTATTCTTTCACAGAGAACAGTGTATGCCCCCCATACTACTT
>NW_008237410.1:364955-393093 GCF_000691975.1 Corvus brachyrhynchos
TGGATGAAAGAGGACTCTGTCACTCTAGATGAAGTCTTCTTTGTTTTCATAACACTAATGCTGTCCACCTCCCTGGTGACATCAGGATATTACTGTGGTGATAAGCAGTACTCATGGACAACTATAGTTCTGACTGGCACAGGGGTCTCTGGCCTGAAAGGGGCTTTAACTGTGAAAGGAAAGGGTTCAAGGGGCTGAGGGTGCCCCTTGCTGGTTCTCTCCAGCACCCCAGAGCCTTCTCTTCAGAGTTGCTCCACCAGCCTGGCCCCTGCCCCATGGCCATGGGGCCTCACCCTGTGGCGGTGCAGGGTGCTGTGTGTCCTTCTGTCCTCTTCAGGGCAGTTTCTCTGGCCTGTGCTTGTTCCCCTGAAGGGCTGCCCTCATCTCCCTCAGTATGAGCTGCCTTACTGTCGTCTCTCAGCTGGGGTGATGCCCAGCTTGGTGAAAGGGCACATTTTTCATGGCATTAGTCCTTCCCACAGAACTATGGCAATGTGAGAGTGTTCAGGATTTAGACCAACACTGCTGCTGACACAAGTGCTCAGACTTGTGACCAGCCTGTGTTTGGATGATTGCTTATGCAAGGAAGGACTGGAAAGAGGGAAGCAACATTTATTGTGATTTTAAAAGGACTTCTACTTCCATCAGCTTCAACAGAAATGTACCATCTTCTAGTGCTACATTTCATTCATACAGAAAAAGAACACTAGCTTCTCTAGTTTTATTTTCCACAGTGACTAAATCTTTCAGTTTTCTCAGATAAAAGCTTTCAGTAAAAGTGTTGACATGCAGATGACACTGCTCCAGCCTCCATGTAGATTATGTGTTGTACATGAACAATGGATCCACACAGTCACCTCATGAAGTGTGGACTCCAGGACCACTGCAGTCACAGCACATGTAGAAGTAGTAGCAGCATGTTTTCCCAGAGAATCCACAGCTGAATAATGCTGTTCTCTGTCTTTAGCAGTTTTTAATAGAGCTCCAATGTGCTATCTTATACCTCAGTCCAGCCAAAACTGGATCGTCCCACTTCTGGATTTATGCTATAGTCAACAAATGAATGCTTTATTCTGACAGAAACTAAAGTAAACTAACCTCAAGGTACAACTACAATCAAACATACCAGTTTACGGACAATGGGCATTGTAAGTGACCAAACAGAATACAGAGATGTTTTGATGAATCAAGTGTTAGGATTTTAATCTTAAATGTTCTGTTAGTGTTTCAGATTAGAACAATATTTTCACCATCTCCTCCATTCCTGTACAGGAGATGGACACTGGTAAAGGTATCTCAATATACATCCAGGAGCTAACAAAATAGCTTGTTGACACAACAGGCTAGACTGAAAATTCTGTAAAAGGAATATCTGCAGGAATCACTAGCCTTCTGGAGTTGGCAGTCATGCTCTATTATATCCTGTATGCCACAACTTCATTGTACTTAATGTTCATCTAAGCTTAGTTTATCACATCTCCTTCTGTTATAGTCTGAAATGCAGCTGCTGTATTTTTAAACTTTTTTTTAGTAAGTTCCCTAATTTACTGCAGAATCCTCATTGCTTCAGTATGTCATGTATTGTTGATTTTTGTCTGCTCTTTTTCATGTAATTCATCTTCCTGTAGCTCCATTCATGATCTATGAGGCAAATCATTTCACCTGTCAGCTTGCAGTGCCTCACAGATCTGCTGAAAATGAACACATGGTAGGCTGAGGTGAAGAAGCAGTCTGTGGTGTGCTTGTTTCTGGGCAGTATCTAAGCTATGCACACTTCTTCTCCATTTATATTGAAAGCTGCTGTTTCATCCTCTGTTCCAATAAAGCAAAATGCCTGTATGAGGTGTTAGTTTGCTGCTGTGTTGCATGCAGTGTTGAAAATAAGCAAAAGAAAACCAGATTTCTTTCCTATAAATAAAGCTTACAGGAGTATTGCTGTGCTAAATATAGATGAAACAGAGCTCTGGATGTGACAGTCTTAATATGATCACTGTGTTTTAGGGACTACATCTGAGAGCTGTCTGTGTTAAGTTAGAGAGCATATGGGTTGCTATTTCAGATACTACCAGTAACATGACTGTGTGTGTTTATATATATAGAACTAGGAAAAAATGTTTCTTTATATTCTACAAATCTATTTTGAAATTATTTCATGAGTGAGTCCAGAACTATGGGGAAATAGATTCTTCTATCTGAAGAGATAAAACCATGGTTTATAGGGCATTAACGTGTATTCATATTCTTGCTTGACCATTTACCAAGCTTTTCTGTAATAGGTAGACATTCACCACAAAATTCCCTTAATCTTCTCTCAGAGCTATTTTATTTCATATAAATGATTGTATGTTCTTTGAAGCAAGACTACAAACTTTCTTGTTCCAAATCCCCACAGAGTGTCTTACTGTCCTTCCAGGTTCTGAACAGAAGGACATGTGACTCTTGCCTGATAAACATTTTACTGATGGCACAAAAGCCAACACAGTGTTCTTATGGGCCACTTATCTTGTTTGAATACTTATTGTGAAAAAAAACTTTTCCCACTTGCTGTCCTGCCCATAATTCTGGCTTTTTTTTGCTGGTGGTGGTGGTAAGTTTTTTCTTTGTTTTTGTTTTGTTTTTTTCCCACTCCAGCTTTGAAAAGTAATTTTGCTGAGGATAGAAATTTTTCTACACCAAGAGTGGCTTTTATGGCTAGGTAAAGCAATAAAAAGTGCATTACAGAAATGTTGATTTGCCACAGTTATAATTTTAATACAGTCAGGGAGACTTTTGTGGTTTTACATAATTTAGGCAGTATATATGTGCAGTATATGTCAATACACTGTGGCATAGTTTTGACTGAAGCATTAAGTCATAATTCTAATACCATCTAATGCCTGGTGTTTAAAGAGACAATCAGCCACTCACAAGAAAGTCTCTGTCAGATAAGAAGTGCTATATAGTTCAATATATACCTGTCTGTGCTTATGGCACTTTTCTGCTTTCTTCAGGAAGACAAATCTTGTTCTTAAAATACAAAGAGTTATCAATGCTTTGAGCGGTACAGAAATAAAAATATCCTTCTCAGAACTTTACTGTAATTGATGTTTATTACATCTGCATACTGCCAAGCAAAATCCAGAAGTCATTATTTTCTTGAGTGCTTTTCCAATATTATTATCATACTTGAGCATAAATTGAATAATAATCAAATGAAATTCTTTTTTTAGTACATGATGCTAAGATAGAGTAATGGATTTAGCAATGATGAAATAGGAATATTCTTCACAACTTTTTATTTTTAATTTGCCTACTTGTGTGATCATGCTGTCTGTCTAAAAGTCACCCATAAAAAGTTCTCAGCAGCCTTAACCACCTACTGACCCCCCTGCCAAACTCAAATATAAGTCTTTCCTTGTCCCATTGCTCCACACCCCTAATAGTTTGTTGAACAGGAAGACTCAGTTCCTTGTTCTTGGAAGTAAAATTTGTGAGAAATCTGTGATCATCCATTTCTTCTCATAGCAGCAAGTTAGCCAGTCACCTGGAAAGGTACATACAGGAGAAAAAATTGGTGTTTACCAGCTCTGTCTCTATGTAAGGATGTTCCATGCAGTATGGTGGGGCACATTACAGGGAGTTTAGAGGCAAGGTACCACAAATCTCCAGGACATCAAGGTTCACTGTTTTGGCTATTTATGAACAATCACATTTGAGCAGGATGATTTGTTGAAGTCAAAACACTTTTTGGAAACAGTCCAGAGACATTTACAATATTTTCAGTGTAAAGGTTTTGACTGAGAACAAACACTCAGGAGAGAAAGGCTTGCATCAAAAAGTTGACCCTTTCAACATGAAGCAAAAATTTTGACACGCTTCCACTTTGAAGTAGCATTTAAAAGGCTTTGTTTTCATGCCAAAGGAGAATAAAACAAATCTGGAAATTGAAAACTGTTGGTAAACCAAAGCACTATTTTCTAGCAAGATCTACTTCTTGCTTTTAACTCGACTAACTTTAATATTTAAAGATATTTAAGTGTAATAACACACAACTTGAACATTAATGTAATATTTTCTTATACAATTTGTAATTTCATTGTTAATATCAAACATTTTTTAGAATCTATCAGGTCACTTCATCATTAATCTTTATTAGTTATTTTTTTAAAAAGAAGCATCTATTGCTTAGATTGATGTAACACTGAGAATACATAACATACAGGAATATTTTAGAACATTGAGTGACAACCATACAATTGGACAGATACATAAGCTAAATAATCATTGCTCAAACACAAAAACTATTGCAGGAGTAAAGGTTTGCAGCATTCTTTTCTAGTTTTTTTAGTCTTTTAGTAGTCTTTTTGTAGTTCTATACTGGCTGAAATCTGTTTACTGAACTGGGTATTACAAAGTCTTTAAAAATCAGAACAGTTGCAGCTGAATGTAGCATTTAGTCATCATTGATTTCTGTGCACGGGTCATCAAAATGCATGCACTGAAAAGATCAGAGTTTGCAAATCATACCTAGTGTATGCCGGTGTACAATTAGTGCTAATAAAATGAAAAGACATTTCAAATTATTTTCACAGTATTTTTAAAAATGCATTTGAAAAGAAAGGAAATCTCATACAGTCACATTTCCATACATGTGCTTCTCATACAGCTTTTTTTTCCTTCTATTTGTCATAATTTAATGCACCTTATTATCAAAAAATTATTACACTTATTACAAAAATTGCAATCATGAACCATGATTTGGACTTGCAATAGGGGAATGTGTCATTTAATTGAATGAAACCCTAAGTAGTGTTTTTATTCATATTTATCTTAATGAATTAATTTACTATTTTTTTTCATCTTGTATGGGTATCAAGAGTCTTCGTACCTATTGCAGAGCCATTTTCATGGATGCTGCTTAAAAATAAAAACAGCTACAAAATATGGTGTGACAGTTTGGGAAAATAAAATCTAGAAAACAGACACAAGCTATGCAATAAACTCTTTTGCTGATCTCACCATGTACTTGGTATTTAATCTTGCTAAAAGGATCACTTGTATAAACTTTATGAGTGATATAAAATGATTCCCCATTTTTCTGTAAATATAATTTAGGTCCAAAAAGTGTCATTGTTAAGATGCATCAAAGAAGTCATGGGTGCTGAGACACTTCAACCACATGTATGTGAGGAGGATAACCTCAGCTACCAAGATCTGGGCAGTTCAAAGATGAAGAGCAGGTGCCATGAATGGGCTAAAACCCAAGAGCAGCAGCCACCTTTGCAGACCCTCAGGTCTGCAGGTGAAGTGCCATGGAAATTGCACACTTACACTGCTTTCTAGAGTCAATCAAAATACTGAAGACAGTCTGATGCTTTCTCCTTAGCACATTCCAACCCGTACAAGAAAAGAAGCTGAAAAACACTCTAACCTTCAGAAATTAAGAATCCAGAAGGAAAAATTTGGTGACCCAACCAGTGAAAATTTTTTACACTGTAGTTGTAAAGTTGTTCCTACTAAATATTTTTCTTAGACAACACTTGGATGTGACAGAAACCCCTGCATTCTTTTCGGAGCTGTTTGATATCAAGTGAAACAATCTGAACAGTTTTATTGTTTTTATACATTCTGCATTAAAAATCTATATAAACTCAGGAATAAACAGCAGTTTTTTCATGCTAACATGCCTGAGATAGAAGTTTCTCTGCATGCCATTGCTGAATTTTAATTTTTTTAAGCAAGTTACTTAAGGAAAAATTATAATTGTCAGTCTTAGCCATTGACTCCATTGCAAAACCTGGATACTTATAACAAGATCATAATATGGCAAACAGGCTTTCCTGATCTTTGGAGTTTAGTCATTCTTAGACAGCCTGGTTAATGGCTTTATTTATGCTTGATGTAAAGTTGAGGTTTTTAAGTAATTAACAGAAGAGATTGAATAACCTGATAATTTATGTTATTCTTATTTTAGAAAAATAAGAAGATAGATATCAGCAATTTTTACAGGTAGTTTGTTTATAAGTGCATTTTCAGGATAAGAAATCATTTGTCTATAAAGGTTTTGGCTGAAAATAGGTTCACTGAGAGGCAAAAATTGGAATACAATTTATAGCATTTGTCAAAAGGTTTGTAAAAATTCCTGTATTGACATTTTAAAATTTAAAAAAAAAAATTTATATGAATGTGTGAAGAGATGGAATGACACAAACAATACAGTTAATATAATGTAGAGACAGTTCTGGTTTTCAGCCTAAAATTTCTGTGGCATTGGAGTGAACTTTGAGCCCTCACAGTAATTTTATAAATGGTAAACAGTTGGATTCAATATTTGTATACTCTTATTCACAAGCAGCAAATGCTCAGCATTATTGTTTATTATTAAAAATAAGTGGACAACTAAGGTCTCTCTAATACATCTTTTTAAAGTGGTCTTTATTTCTGAAAGATTCAGAAAATTCAAAAATAAATTTGATGAATACCAAAGGGACAAGGATATGCAAGATGTGTGTTGCAGAATATGTCCCTCCCCTCTTGTCTTCTGCTCGCTTTTCAATTTCTTCCAAATACTTTGTTCTACTCAAAAAGAAAGTGAGACAGAGAAGGAAAAGGAGAGGGCTAGCCTTGAATTTTAGACTCTGTTCTGTAAGGATAGCTGCAATGTAGGACATCTTTTTTGTAAGAATGTCTGGTTAAGAGGCCAAGACAAGAAATAGGAAAAAAAGGAAAAAAAGACATAGATATAAACTCATGAAGGGAACAGTAGTTAATGAAATCTGCCGAGGTCGCAGGTTCAATCTCTGTATGGGCCATTCATTTAAGAGTTGGACTTGGTCATTCTTCTGGGTCCCTTCCCTTCAGACTGTTCTATGATTCTGTAAAAAACAGAGTTTCTAGATAGGCTCATAAAGGCATGAGGCCTCTGGTGACCTTGGGCAGATCAACAACAGCTTTGTAATAGGTTAAAATGGAAATTAGAATACCCTGGATTTGGTGTGAAAGAGAAAACTTACTGTAGGATATTTGAGGTGGATTACTGAGAGTGCGAAAATATTTTTATGGGATGTTTGAAGGGATTATGGGAGTTTGCTAAATTTATTATAGACTGCTTAGGAGAAGGATAAAATATCAGAAAAAAATGGAGAGAAGCTATTGTAGAAGGCAGTCTTATGCAAACAAGCTGCACTTGAATGAGTCTTGTCTGTGAGCATGGCATGATCTGTCCTCGTTTCTTGGTAAATTCCTGTTTCTATCCTTAAAGAGATCTGTGTGAGTCCCCATCCTCTTTTGTGTGTGTGTATCTGAGATGCTAGCAAAATCAGGTCAGACTAGCTGGAGAGTAGTCTGGCTGGCTGGTACTGGGGTTGGATATGGGTGGAAGCAGGCCTAGGCCAGCCTGGAAGAAGCTAAGGGCTCTCTGTAATTTATATGAGTGTTATTTGTATGTATTTGGTGCATCTAAAGGCACAGCAGTCCTGGCTACATTTACCCACTGATGGTCAGTCATGTCTACTTACATGTGTGTGTTGGGGAAATATGCTCATCTTTACTATTGGCTGAATCTTGTACAGAGAAACACAGCAACCTCAGATCTTCCTGGAGCCCTGAGGTTCATTGGATTCAGTTTTTTTAAGGGACATAATTTATGTTGTCCTTAGAATGGTTCAAATTTTTCTTGAGTTCCTTTTTTTTTTTTTAGAAGTATTACAACTCTATATAATTACACTGAGGATTATTTTTTACAACATAGCGAAGTATTTCTACAAGTACTGCAATGCCATACAGAGGAAAAATGTGGGTTTGGGCTTGCTCCTTCTCTTTTTGCTCAGTGCTTTTTTTCTCAAATTTTAAAATGTGATCTGTGTTTCCCTCATTGCAACTTGTTATTTTCTTGTTATCTTGGTACTGTGGTGTTTCTTTAAAGTAAAATTTAGTTCTTTCCCTTTCCCATTACATTATTGCTAATCTAATGACTAAACAGAGCCTTCATAAATGTAGGCATAAGGAGACATACTTTAATATTTCTTGCATAAATGTTGTTTTGTACAAGTGAAGTAGCAGGATTCCTTTTCAGAACACAATGAATTGGGTGTTTTTCAAAGTCGACATTGTGTCAAAGGTTTTGTATAAGTTTTTATGTTTATATGTTCAGAATTTTGCATACATGAGAAACATCAGAAAATTATGTTCATGGTGATCTATTTTCCTGTTCCCATTTTTCACAGGATGTTGGCGCCTTTATTCTCATTATACTACTGATTACTGCAATACAGAGGGATTATATTCTGCTGGCAAGCACTGACTGATGAAAAGGAGGTGATGGTGTGTGCAATGTAGGAGGTATCTTCCCAGGAGTCATCTCAGCAGAAATTGTGTTTCTTATTTTTATGTTCTGTGACCTACCTATTTTCATACTACTTAGCATTGCACAGAGGCTAGTAATTTACCCTTTAACTCTACCTGGTTATTTTGGAGTCTTGGCAATTTATTTACACACTTGGACATAGATTGATGTATGCCCGTCAAAATTGATGATATTTATGAAAACCTCATCTTTGAAACTTGTATTGTTGGGTGAGTTGTTCAAATGATTTCACATCATAAATCTGTGGGTCTTCATCTATAAATGTGAATCTACTTTGCTGCCATTTAACTCTGGCTTTGTAGAGAAGGAGACCCAAGGCAAAAAAATACTTGGATGTCAGAAACACTGAGAAGTTCAATGAGAATATTCCTTTTTTAAGTTTTTTTGACTGAATATACATTATTTTAACCAGAAGATACTCCAAATTTATGGATGGATACACGGAGATAGAAAGTTACCGTTTCACAATGATATAACGCCTTAGGTTTTAGTTTCTCAGAGCCTGGATGTCTGTGTCTACAGACATGGGTACAAATCGACCCAGATTCCTCTACCCATAACTTGAGTTGACTAAACAGAGCCAGCTTTAAAGTATGCCGGGGTGCCCAAGCACATATATTCTGCTAAGGGTCATGTGCAGAAACACAGTGCACATTGGCATGGTCATAACATTAACACAGCTCTGGATAAAGACAGAACTGTTCAGATGTAATTGCACGGACTCAGGTAAATGCATCCACTGGCAATATCATTTAAAGTGTTTGAAAATACTATCACTTAAACTTCAGATGTTTCTCTATCAAAAGGGTAAAACCTGTATCTTTTCTGTGTTTATCCTCTAGCCCTTCTCTTTTTGACTTGCCCAGAATTACAGACTGTTCCTGTGCAAAGCCCAGTGAAGTCCCAGTTTCATAGGAAACCTCTAAGAACTGCTGAAATGCGAGCAAAGTGATTGTTCTGAGAGCTGGTGTTCCTGTTGTAATTGAAGCAGGTAGGGTAGAGTTGTGAATGCAAGTTCTTAAATTAAAGAATGCTTAAAAATTAAAAAAACCAAACAGTGTTCAAAGTGTCCACTGCAGAACATTTTGATATTTTAGTTCTTGTTTTTTCTAGCAAGGGAGCACACTGACAAGTACTGTAAATGCTCAGAAGAGAAGGAAAAACTCCAAAATGTTATGTATTTTCAAAACCCGGTGTATTTACGTTCCTATACAATACCATAAATTTCTGAATTATTGATGTGATCTGAAGCTTTTACTTGACTTAGTTCACCTTTTTGCTGCATATTTCCATTGTTGTCCAGCATTTTCATGGGAACGGTGATTTTGGCTGCAGAAGACATTATAGCCTCACCATGATTTCTGTCCTAGACAGTGTAGGAGATCCATACTACGGACAAAGCCAACCCACACAAACCCATTTTTTGTGTGTTAATGTGAATGTTAATGTGTTTTCATGCTGTTCTAAAGAACTTGAAACAAATGCTGGATTTTTTCATATTAAAAATACACTTATTATGGCCATGTTATAATCCCATTAAGTATTTCAATACTGCATAAACAGTGTTTGCTGTTAGGCAATTCCTAGAACTGGTTGGTAGAACCAATTCTAAGTTGGTAGAAGTAAGCTACAGAAATACAGGTATCAGATCTGTTTATCTTACTTATTCATTTAAAAGTCAAATGCTTTAAGGACAAAGCATCAAGATTTGTACATAAGACAAGTTATATTCTGTCGTGACATGGATGAAGATTGCATATCATTAACATCCTGAAGTCATTTACAATCTATACTCACTATTGTTGCAATTCTAAATTACAGTCCTTACCTGTAAAAGCCAATTTGAATACAATTGCTTTTTGATGCAGATAATTATTACTTAGGCAAGCAGATCATCTCAGAGAATTCATGTCTGAGTGGTTATAGACAATATTTTCAAAAGCATACAAGTGATTTAGGAGCTTTAGGCTGTTAATTTGCATCATCATAAATCATATAAATAAGTAATCTAAAATAGCTTTACCATTCAAGACAAGCATCCTGGCACATACTTTTGGTTTATTTATTTTTACAATTTCTTTGAATTCATTTAAATAAGCAATCCATGAGAGGGAGGGTGGAGCTTAGATCCTAGAAAAATTAGTCAGGGATTTCCTAGCAGTCTCAAAGCAATAGTATGTGTTGAGTCCATTGAGACTAGTCAAGCATTTTTGCTACAGCATAATAATCCAACCTCAAAAGGTCTTCCCTGGAAGCAGAGGTTGAACTGGCATACTCTAATGTGCTGTTCTATACAGAAATCTGATTAATGTCTAGAATTGTACTAACCTATAAATTTTGCTAATAGCTACTGAGAGTTCGTCCAATAAATTAACCTTTTGATCTCTCCTTTTGGCAGTAAATCTCTTTATAAGTAGGATTATAAAAGTTAATTTAATAATATCACAGGAGTTTACATTTAATACTGTCAGAATGGATGAGCAAACCAGTTTAAAAACACAGAACTCCTTGACTACACCACAACATTTTGGACTAACTTGTTATAACAGAAATGTATTCTATATATTTTTAAACTACCAGCTCTTTTGAATCAATTCAATTCCTTTTGGGTCCACTAATCTATAAACCTCTGTTGACATATTTAAAACTATTTACTTGAACTGAATGATAGAAAAATATCAAAACCTGTTTTTTCTGTAGCATTTAACCATACAGGAGAGAACACAGTGTGTTTTCCATAGTGTAGTAGGATATTCATATGAGTGAGAAGGGTCTCCTTGGACTCTGGTCTGAAAAGTTATGAAAAAAGTGTAAACTTGTGTGTTAAACACTGAAGATAAGAGTATGTGACAAAGGAGTTCTCCAGGTAATACATAACTTTGTAGCAAGAGAAATACAACTAAAATTCAAAAAAAACATGCAACCCTGTGTTTATTTAGGTCTGTTTAATTTGTCAAAAAGTACCACAATGTGACTATTGAAAAACATAACCAAAGAACAAAGCAAAAAGAAAATGATAAATATATTCTTGTGAAATAGCAGTAATACAGAGCAGATCTTTCTTGCATTTAAGCAGAGATGTCAGGATTACTCTGAGTCTTTTTCTTCAATGGAATACAACACACAGTGCATCATACTGGATGCCTACTGCAGGACTCATCCAAGCTGTTTTACTCTATTTATTTTCTCTATTGCAACCAACTATTTTAACAGAGTAAGGCAAGTTAGGAAGTGGGATAGGACAGAATAAAGAAATCAAATACAAACAAATAAACAAACAAAAACCCCAAAATACCCAACCCCCCAAAAAAATCCCGTATCATCTTCAGCACCTAGTTGACCCCAGAAAATTATTTTGTAGGTGTTATTAGGTTCACACTGGTCGATCCCATGATTCATGCCTGTGCTCATAACTCCCTGTGCTCTTGAATAACTCTTCCTGATATTTTTCCATAATGACATTTGCCAAGAACACACAGTATTCCCTAGGAATAAACTCGGGTCACTACCCATGGATGAAAAGAGAAGACAATCCAGCAAAAACATGAATATCAGAAAATTTTTAACTTTTATCTTTCATTCTATTGGTTCTTGAATTCAGTTAAGAATGTTCTGATTTCAAATATTTTTCCTTTTACACTGTTTTTACACTGGAAGGACACATTAAACAATTAAAAATAACTTAGAATGCATTTTCAGTTCAACCTTGAAACACAGCTTCACAATAAACTTGAAGTAGTAGTCTTTAGTTCCAGTTTGGATTAACAAGCAAGCACTGATGTCTTGAGTTATGAATTTTGATTTTACAGGGTAATTCCTCAGGAGTTGCAGGAGTTCCTCACTAGAAATGAAGGTTATCATAAGAAGTGCATGGAACTTCAGCTGGAGATGGGTAAGGAGCCAACCAAAAGTTTATGGGTCAGCTTAAAAGGAAGGGCAGGGATAGGTGACATTATGTGAGGGTCTGCTACAGGCCACTCAACCAGATGAGACCCTCTACAGACAGATAGGAATGGCCTCATGTCCACAAGCCCTGGTCCCTGTGGGAGACCCTGACATCTCTTGGAGGGACAACACAGCAGGGCATAAGCAATCCAAGAGATTCCTGGAATGCATTGCTGATAACTTCATTCTCCAAATGATGGAGCAGCTATCAAGGAGAGGTGCTATGCTGCAGCTTGCTCTCATCTACAAGGAGGTGTTGGTGGGAATGTGAAGCTCAAGGCAGCTTTAGCTGCAGTGACCTTGAAATGGTGGATCCTTAGGGCAGTGAGGAGGGCATACAAGCTCACTACCCTGGACTTCAGGAGAGCAGATCTTGGCCTCTTCAGGGATCTGTTTGGTAGAATACCACAGAGTAAAGCCCTGAACAGAAGAGGGGCTGTTTTGTATTCAAGAAAAAAGCTGGTTTGTATTCAAGGATCACCTTCTCTGAGTGATGCATCATGACAAAGTCAGGAAAAAACACCAGACCACCTGCATGGATGAACAAGATGTTCCTGGAGAAATACAAACCCCAAAAAAGGGCGGAAGCAAGGACAGGCAGTCTGGTAGGAATGCAGAAAAATTGTCCAGGCGGACAAGAATCAGATTTAAACATGGCCTGGGATGTCAAGGGCAGCAAGAACAGCTTCAGTAGATATGTTGGCAAAAAAGAAAGACCAGTGAAAATGTGGGTTCTATCTGTAAGGATACCATATGCTTGGTTATTCAGGATATGGGGAAGGCTGAGACACTCAACGACTTTTTGGCCTTGATCTTCACCAGCAAGTGCTCCAGCCACACCACCCAAGTCACAGTCAAGGGGACAATGACAAACCACCTGCTGTAAGAGAAGGCCAGGTTCAAGACCATCTAAGGTGCAAACGTTCATGGGACCTGATGAGATACATTTATGGGTCCTGAGGGAACTGTCAGAAGGGGCTAAAGAATTATCCATCATATTTGAGGAGTTGCATCTGTCCAGCGGTGTTCCCACTGACTAGAAATGGGGAAACATAACCCCCATTTCAAAAAGGGAAATAAGGAAGACCTGAGGAACTGCGTACTGGCCAGTCTTACCTCTGTGCCCAGCAAGATCATGGAGCAGACATTTCTGAAAACTACAATTTACTATAAGACTTTAAGAGGATAAATGTGTTCTTTGCCATAAAACCAAAACATAATCTTTATAATGCCTCCTTCCTACATATTTCCTATGAAATATCTTTTAGATATTACAAAGAATTTTCTTCAGTATAAGATCAAATATTGATTTGCCTTGAACTTGTTTTAAACTTACACATTAAACTGAAATAAAGATAAGTAACCACCAAAATGGAACAGTTAAAAGTAATTATAGACTTAGTGCATGATGTAATTTCTGTATTTATGCACATGGAGGGACCAGAAAAAGGTAGATGTATAGAAATACTTTCATGCATTATTTCATATAGATGAATATATGATCTTATTGTATTCCATGAAGACTGACTAGGTTTTAAAGTACTCGCTGTAAATTCTTCCATGCATTAATCCCTTATACTAGCATACCAAGGCCATGCAAATAAGAAATTTAAATAATTAAATTGTTACAATTTTGTCAGGAATCATATCCTGATTTAAAAATACTTGGTACCTTACTGCTAGCAAAAGTCTTCCTGCAGAAATTTACCAAACAATGTCTTTAACAGAATCATTCACATTAAAATAAACATGATGCAAAAGGTTAATTAAATCACAGCTACTTAAAACTGTGTACCCCACTTCCTAAATCTGCACTGGCTATATAAGATAACTAGAACTACAAAGTTAAGAATTTGTCCCAGTTGCTCATTTCTATACAGTTTAACATTTGAGCATGTCTAATATAAAATATGAGCATGATTTAGTGATGCACTTAATGTTATGATGAAGTTAGATTAATGTTAACATTTCTGAAAACAAATGGGGATTGCAGGATTGCTTATGATTAAATGCTTTTCTGGAATTGGGAGGCACTATGGGTGTAATTTTCCACTTCAGAGTCATCAAAAAAAATTCATACCATGAAAGGACTTCTTTCCTAACTAATAAGAGAAGGAATGGAGCTGACAATTCTTGCATTATGGTATGGCTAAAAAACCAGTTGAGATATAAATGTAATGTAAGAGATAAAAAAGTAATGGAAATGAATAAAAACAACTGCTGACTGCTTCAGAGTTTGCTAGCACCAAAATATCTCAGGAGGAAAAACTCCAAGCACTCTACCCAAAATAATAATAATAATAATAATAATAGTAATAACAGTAGTAGTAGTAGTAATAGTAGTAGTAGTAGCAGTAAAGGATGGGTAGTTTGTAACATTCAGAAATTGGGTTCAAATTCCCAAAGACAGGAAGGAAAGTCAGTTGTCCTACATCCCAGAAAAGAGGCAGGGTCACTGGAGTAAAATGAAGATAGTTTGGCTGGGGGTAGAGCAAATAATTGTGTGCTATGATACTTCCAGGCCCCTCACAGAGCACAGTGGCAGGTGAGAATCCAAAGCAAGGCTCTGGAGAAGGAAGCACACTATCTGGGCCCCTCCCAGGGCTAATCCGGGGGACTCTCAAGCCCTAGTGTCCAGGTGGGAAATCCATCACTAGGAGGCACTGGGGCCAACTCTTCAGGTTCAACATTTAGCATTGGGCAGGATTTGGAGCCTGAGGGTGAGACACATAATGGGATGCAGCGGAGGAATATTTTGAGATTACACAGGATTTATTATGAGGCATTTAGGGGAGGAACCAAAAGTGAAAAGGGAAGGATTTTTAAGATTTTAGGAGCAACACATACGGGATATAGAAGGGTAAAAGAATAAAGAGGGCCAGCCACATGTAAATACACTTCTCTGGCTGTGTCCTGTGCCTATCCTCTTATTTAATTCCTCTGTAACTCTTTTCCCTCGGTGAGGGCTCTCTGTTTGGTGCACCTTGTTGTATATTGGGGTTTGAGTGCAGCAACTGGAGTCAGACCATGGATCAGAGGGCCCCTGTGTCCATGGTTCACCAACTGGAGTGAGAGCAAGCAAAGTTGGAGATAATGAGCAGGTTGAGTGGCCTAAGAAACCAGAGGGATGAGTCAGTCCTTAAGAATGTGAGGATGCCTGTATATTGCTAAAGGTGAGAGTACAGGGACATTGACTATGAGGCCTGGGGGAGTTTGGACCCACCCTGTGTCTGTGTGTGTGTGTGTGCACACGTGCTTGTACATGTGAGGTGCCAGCAGCAGGTCTGGGACATCCACATGGCAGACTGAGTGTCTGAGTCCAGCTGCTGACCTACCTTATACACAGGTATATGAATTTCCACTAACAGATTCCATCCTGCTCAGCCAGAGAGGACAGCAGGATGGGGCCATTGGTGCTGTGTTTGTGTGAATGATAGGAGTTGATGTGAGTGTCTGCCTGTGATCTGTGTGGGCAGCCATGTTCATGTGTATATATGTGGTCTATATGCATGCAGTGCGCACATGCACTTCAGCCTTGCTTGGACATGGGAACATGGAGCTGCAGCAGTCTCTCCTTACCTGGGCTGATGGATCCCATATTATATATTTTCTCCAAGAGATATCTTCATTGTTTATATATACATATATTCCAGACCAAAAAGTTTGATTTGGTTCAATATGTTAGTTGTGTGAGATGTAGGTGAAAGAACTTTTATATTGGGGAAAGAAAAAATGTCAGTCAAACACATTTTTGTCTCTTCTGTCTCAGAAAATCACTGGCTGTCCTGATCCCACTCCTCATTTTTATTACTCTTTTAAATCCATAGATCTGTGCTATAAGACAGGTTCTGGAAATCCCACCTGCTGTTTGTAGAGTTTCAATTTTTTTCTTTCATCAAGAGACAACTCAATTTATAGAATTTATCAACTGTGCAACATCATCTTAGTTTAACAAATGAGGACATTTTTTCACTGGAGCACTGAAGTTCACTGCAGGTAAACCAATCTAATCACTACATAATCATTTATGACAACAGCTTTATCCCTGGACAGCTGCAAGTCCACAACTTACTCTAGTCAGAATAATATTAGGATAAGGGAGGAAAAGTGTATTTCTTTAGCAGTTCCAATGTTTTCAAATGGCTCTCAGATGATGTTCTCAAGTTAACACAGACCATCATGAGGTTATTTCTCCATTACCAAGGCTAAATATCTTGAACAAATTCTTGTAATCAAGAGATTGCACTTTTTTCAGATTTTTTTATTTTTAGATATTGAAGATAAATGTACTTTTCCATTATAAGCCCGTGTTTTGGAGCACACATAATTTTATGGAGAAATTGCTTCTAGAGAATTTTTTTTCAAGAAAGGCAAATCTTGTTGGATTTTTTTGTCTAGAATATGAGATTTTGGTGTGTTATATTTGATCTGCATCAGCCTGAAATGCATCCTGATTCTCACAGATTTTGGACTTACGGGGTCCACTTATGGGTAGACCACTGCTTTTTTCATGAAGCAAATCTTAACTCTGCTTCTGCTTAGTCAATGCATTGATGCGCATATTTAGCTAAGTGACTATTCCAACTTCATATGTCCTTTTATGGGAGTTGTTTCAAGTTTCGAGGAGGTTTGAATATCTCTAAAAATTGTAAAGTGTTTCCTTTTTTAGCTGTGTATTTCACCTCTGGGCTTCCATGTAGGGAGGGGATGACAGTGTGTGACTGAAGGTGAATGTAATAGTATGTCTGTGTTAACTGCTGATAGTGATATTTTCACACTCAGACTAATGATCAAAGAAGACTACAAGGAGTTGAAAGGCAATATAAATTTGAGCCTTTTAGGCTGCAAATTAATAACTGAAGCTAATCTCATCAGTTATCTCACTATAAAGATTTTACTAAGGATTCAAAGAAAATACATAGTTAGAGACAACTGTATCCTTCAAGAAATTATGAATTGAACCTAAAATTATGAGAACTATGAACACAGAGTTGGGAAGGTAAGACAGATGTGGTGAAAATACCACTAAATTTGGAAAAGGGTTTAAATTTAGGAGAATGAAGCAGCTTGTGTTTCTAAACTGAAGGCTTATGAGGTACATTCACTGTCAAAACAAAATCAGGAGGGCATAAATTCTTTGCATTTCTGACCAGTGAGCGATCTCATTTTAAAAGGTCCCAGTTATATCTCAAAATCTGATCTTCCTTTTTAGTAAAACGAGTTTGTGTTTCTTCTGACAAATGCTCTGTGCCTGGTGCTGCTGCACATACTACCCTTTCCTTGTGGCTATTTGTCTGCACTGCCTTTCTCCTTGGGGAAGGGGCTGTGCTATCTGCAATCCTTCATGGCCGCAATCTCTTATGCAACTGCCTTGAAAAGCAGTGCCAAAGATGATTTTGCATAGCACTTAAAGTATAATAAGCTAAGCCACCAGAAAATTGTGTATTCCTGCAGCTCTGAGATGATGATGACAACTGCTTTCAAAACTCCTAAAAGTGAGAGTTTGTAAAAAGACAAACTAACATATCTTATACTTCTCACCCTGTCTATGGTATGCACTGTATAAGCAAATAGCACATCTGGCAGCTGACATACATTTTTTCTCTCTTTAATTATATGTATTTTCATGAACAGGAAATGTCTGATTGCAGCATATACATCTAATGATGTGAATTTTAAACCAAGTATTTAATACTTTGTCATCAAAAAAGCTTGCATGAGTGATTTGTGATGGGTGACACCCCCAAAATACAAGGCCTATTGAAATTTGATCTTTCCTATCTAAATCAGTTGTCTATGCAGAGCAAGATTTGCAAATTTTGCAGACATTGACTCCTTGCTTCATATGAATTTAACTCTTTCACCTGCCTTTAGAATCTAGTAAAAAAAGGCAGATATTTTTCCAAGTCTTTTCGACAACAAAACTAAAATATTAAATTTTGAGATCCAGTGCTATTTTGCTGTTTAGGCCACATATTCAAACCTCATTGTCTCATTTATTTAGTAGTACTTGAATTATTGATATGTACTAAATAATATTGACTTCATAAAACCTAATTGATCACATAATATAAAAGGTAATAAACTACTGTATTTATTCACTTATTCTGAATTCTTGAAAAAAAACCCCATATGAAATTATTGACTGGCTAATATGTTTAGACAGTTTCTGGTACACAAGATGAATGATTTAGAAACAACTTATTTATCCACTCTGTATTGTGCCACATATATATATTGTTACATAATGGAAAATTTTAAATACATGGACATAAGGACAGTTGAGTGACAACAAAACTATGTCAGATGATGAGCAGAAGCACTTAATATACAGGTCAGTACTTTGTACTAAACAAAGATAAATAGGGACGGAGAAGTAGTTCCTATTTTTCTGTTGAGGGGTAAGTCACTATAAGTCACTATAAGTCACTGTAGTCACTACTATAAGTGACTATAAGTCACTTCCACTTCAATCACAATGACTTTTAAGACTTCTTCATGTCTCTAAAAACTATTTTATTAATAAAAATGAAACTATCTCTTTAAAAATAGAGACAATCTTTTCTGAAATGTAAAATTTTAAAGTGAACTGTCCTTAATCTGTGTTAGTCACTTCAAGAAGTCACTGAACTCTGACTAGGAGCTGAACCCTGGGATCGTTGGGTAAATTCCCTGCTGATGTAAATGTTACTTATGTCAACTATTACAAGTTTCCAGTAGCAGGGAATGTTTCATTAGAAGAGAAATAACCTTTGCTTGAAAAATTAAGACCATCATATTTCTGTCCAGATTTTAACACATCAAGGACTGAGCAGTATAATTATTAGTATTTATAATGTTGATACAATGATAGTAATAACTTTCAGGGTCAGGTTATGTTCCATAAACTGTTACTTATTTCTAAAAATGCAATTTTCTTTTCAATTACTGGTAGATGTCCCAGTTCTGACTAA
This sequence comes from Corvus brachyrhynchos, assembly GCF_000691975.1. Lineage (NCBI taxonomy): Eukaryota > Metazoa > Chordata > Aves > Passeriformes > Corvidae > Corvus > Corvus brachyrhynchos. Next base: position 384,198 of record NW_008237410.1, read on the forward strand.
TGTTCCACTATCACAACAAATACCAATGTCAGTGGAAGATCTTATTTCTCAACCCACTTCAGAATCAGGGTCATTAAAGACATTGAATCCACCAGTTGATTTATTAATATGGTCTTTTGATATAACCAAATTAGGGCATCAGATTCAAGGGCTGGTGATGGCATTGTTATCTCTTTATTTATTTTATCAAGCAAATTAACTTCAGTGTTGAAGTTGCTCAGGAAACAAGTCCTTATTTTAAGATATGGCTAGGAACCAAGTACCTCTACTCTTTTGTAATTTTCAAGATAATTCACCATAATCTTCATCTCCATTTTGTTCATTTGGTTTTTATTATTCTTGGCAGTCTTTCCCATCATATTATTCATTGTCTGCAGGTGATCCACATTTGATTAATATCTTATTAATCTTGCATGCTCTAATGGCTCATTAAAATCCTTGTCTCCCTGCAGCACTCGGGCAGCAGCATTTTTGAGAAAATCTTGGGTTACACTGAGGAGGAGACTTGAAATAACCTATCTTCCTTTCTCTTTGACGAATATTAAAGATATTCAAGGAAAGGAAAGGTAAGGGCAGTTGGGAGAGGGAAGAGGAAAAGAAAAGACAATGAACTATCCATTACATAGTTCCATATACGAAGGCCATGTATATAGCATAACTACATATCAGTCATTCTTAGGATGAATTATTTCAGGAGTGCTTCAGTAATCTACATTGTAGACTCAAATGCAGGAAATAGACTGGGAGCATAAAATCCTACCTTTTAGTGAAAAGGATTCAAAGTTCAAAAAAATTCAAATCAAAGCTCTGTTTAGCTCAGTATTCTTTGTATGACTTAATGTATCATATGTTTAAGACAACCATAAAAGCAAGGCCAAGTGTAGTTTAAGACTTCCCTTGGTATACCCTCTGTATACTAGCCAAGTTTTGTGACCCGAAAATTGCACTCAGACAACCACACTTTGTAGTGATCAATACATCCTCTTAATTGAATAAGTTTAAAACTACTTTAAATCGATTTATGCTGCTGGTATCAAAAAGATCTTTTGGTGAAGAGCTTCACAGTTTTATTAAGAATTTCATCCAAATGAGTTCTATTTTTCTTTAATTCTGTTATTCAATTATTTCATTGAACAACATAGAATAGAATAGAATAGAATAGAATAGAATAGAATAGAATAGAATATTTCACTTGGAAGAAACCTAAAATGATGATTTAGTCCAACTGCTTGACCAATTCAGGGTTCACTGAAGTTAAAGCATGTTATCAATGGCATAGCCCAAATGTCTTTTAAAGACTGACAGGCTTGGGACATTGCTCTCCTCTCTAGGAAGCCTGTTTCAGTGTTTGACCACATCAGTCAATCTCAGTAAAAAAATGCTTCCTAATGTCCAGATTAAGTCTCCCCTAGTAAAGCTTTGAACCTTTTCCACACTTCTCTGGATAACAGAGAGAAGAGAGCAGCACCTCTCTCTCCACATCCCCTCCTCAGGAAGCAATAAGGTCATCCCCCAGCCTTCTTTTCTCTAAACTAGACAAATCCACAGTCCTCAGCTGCTCCTCATAGGACGTTCCTTCCAGCCCTGTCACCTACTTTGTTGACCTCCTCTGGACATGTTCAAGGGCCTTCATATCCTTCTTAAACTGTGGGGCCCAGAACTGCACAGAGGGCTCAAGGTGAAACCGCATGAACAGTGAACACAGAGGGATGATCTCCTCTTCTGATCAGCTGGGGATGCTGAGTTTGGTGCAAGCTGGGATGGGATTTGCCTGCTGTCAGACTACACTCCAATATCCCTTTCTGTAGGCCTGCTCTCCAGCTACTCATCTCCCAATTTATACTTGTGCCAGGCATTACTCTGTCCTAGGTGCAGGACCCAGCATTTTGACTTTTAAAATTTCATCCCATCAATCATTGCCCAATACTCCAACCAATCTGGATCCCACAGGTTCATTTTCCTCATCAGGTCAGAGGCAACCCTTCAGGCCCCAACATATTTTGTCTCTCTAAGGCTCTTCTGTGGTTTAAAAATCCAAAATTTTAGCACAGGCACCAGTCCTGCAGTCAGATACTGACATAACAGTCTCATTTACTTCTACCAAGGCCTTCCCCCATTTCTGTGAAGATTGAAGACAACATTACCCATGCTCCCAAATATTTTAGTACTCTTCTCAGGGCTCTGAAGTCCCTTTTGATTGACCTCAGACTTTTAGCTGTAACATCACTTGTATACATGTGAAAGAGTTTGCATTCTGAAAAAAAAAATATTCCCCACACCACTTACACATATTATGAGTTTTTTCCTACTTCTTTGTTCTACTTTCCAAGCAAAAAATTCTTCTTTAACCTTTCATGCATGTGATTATTCAGCTTAGGGAATTCAACAGTGAGTTTTCTGTTCCTTTCTTAATATTTAATTCTTTACATAACTTGGTAAATTAAGTCAGGGATGACAAGAGCTAATCGTCCCATACTTCTTACTCAGAATGTTTAAAGTGCAGAATATGAAATGGCCTGTGCCACATTTCTGCCTTGTGTCCTAATTGCTGAATTATTTGTGTGTTTAAGTAATCATAGAATCATAGAATGGTTTGGGTTGAAAAGACCTTAAAGATCCCCCAGTTCCAACACCCTTGCCATGGGCAGGGACACCTTCCACTAGACCAAGTTACTCAGAGCCCAATCCAGTCTGGTCTTGAACACCTCCAGGGATGGGAAGTCCCCACCTTTTCCGAGCAACCTGTTCCAGTGTCTCACCAACCTCACAGTAAAGAATTTCTTCCTAACATATAATCGAAACGTATTCTCTTTTGGTTTAAAGCCAGGGTCTCTTGTACTGTCATTGCACATCTTTGTAAAAAGTCTGTCCCCACCTTCCTTGTCATTCCTGTTTTGGAACTGACAGATAAAAAAGAATTCTCCCTGAAACCTTGTATTCTCCAGGTGGAACAATCCCAGTTCTCTCAGCCTCTCTCACTATGTTTCCATAGGTGATCCAGCTCTCTGGACTCTTTCCAACAGGTCTTGTGTTGGGAGCCTGGTTTTGGTAGCAGGTCAGCTACAGGGGTGGTTTCTGTGAGAAGCTGCCAGAAGCTTCCCCATGTCCAACAAAGCCAATGCTAGCTGGCTCCAGGATGAACCCACCATTGGCCAAGGCTGAGCCAATCAGGAATCATAGTAATGACTCTGTTATAACATATTTAAGAAGGAAAAAATCTTACTGTGCAGATGTAATTGTGGCCAGAGAAGAGCAGAGTGAAAATATGTGAGGGAAAAAAAAAACTCCACAGACACCAAGGCCAGTAGAGAAGGAGGGGGAGGAGGTGATCCAGGTGCCAGAGCTGAGATTTCCCTGCAGCCTGTGGTGCAGATTGTGGTGAAGCATCTGTGACCCTGCAGCCCATGGAGAATCACAGGCATGCAGAGATCCACCCACAGCCCATGGAGGACACTCACACTGGAGCAGGTAAATGCCACATGAATTCCCTGTGAACCCGTGGGAAACCCATTCTGGAGCAGGCTCCTGCCAGGGACCGGCAGACCCATGGAGAGGTGAAACCCTGCTGGAGCAGGTTTCCTGGTACAACTTGTGGAGGGACCCACAGTTGGAGTAGGCTGTGCCTGAAAGACTGCACCCTATGGAAGAGTGACCCACATCGCAGCAGTTGGCGGAGAACTGTTGCCCGTGGGATGGACTGACACTAAAGAAGTTCATGAATTGTCTTCCGTTGGAAGGACCCACTCTGGAGCAGGGGAAGGACACGTTTCCCTGAGCAGCGACAGAAATGTGTGTTGAAGTGAACATAGCCCATATTCCCCATTTCCCTGCACTGCTGTGGGGGGAGAAGGTGGAGATGGAAAGGAGGGAGATGTGGGAGGGGAAGGTGTTTTTAAGATTTGGGCTTATTTCTTGTTATTCTGCTCTGATTTTGTTTGTAATAGTATCAGTTCAGATTCCTAAGTCAAGTCTATTTTGCCTGTACTGGTATTTGGTGAGTGATATCTCCCTGTCCTTATCTCAACTTGTGAACCTTTTGTTATATTTTCTCTCTTCTGTCCAGTTGCAGAGGGGAGTGATAGAGTGGCTCTGGGGGGTGCTTGGCATCCAGCCAGTGTCAATCCACCACAGGGTCCCAGAGCTGGACACAGTATTCCAAGTGGAGCCTCACAAGAGCAAGAGGGGAAGAATCATGAGCCTTGACCCGTTGGCCATGCCTCTCATACAGCTCAAGATGTGATTGGCCTTCTGCGTTGCAAGCATACATTGCCAAGCTATGTTGAATTTTTCATCCACATACACCCTGAAGTCTTTTTCCCCGGGGCTAGTCTTGATCCATCCTCTGTCCAGACTGTGTTTGTCCTTGGGACTGCCCTGGCCCATGTGCAGGACCTTGCACTTGGCTTTGCTGAACTTTATGAGGCTCACACAGGCCCACCTCTCAAGCCTGTCAAGGTCCCTCTCACGCCTGTCAAGGTCCCTCTGGATGGCAACCCTTCCCTCCAGTGCATGGCAGAGCTTGGTGTTATTGGAAAACTTGCTGAGGGTGCACTCATGGACAATGTCCATGTTATCAACAAAGATGTTAAAAAATGCTGGTCCCTAAACTGACCACTGAGGAACACCCCTCATCACTGGTCTCCACTTGGCCATCAAGCCGTTGAGTGCAAATATCCAGCCAAGTTTTTATCCACTGATTGGTCCATCCATCAAATCCATGTCTCTCCAGTTTAGAAACAAGGATTTCATGTCGGAAAATGTCAAATGCTTTGCACAAGTCCAGGTAGATGACATCAATTGCCCCTGCCTTGTCCACCACTGCAGTAACCCCAAAACTGTCAGGCCTAATTTGCCCCAGTGAAGCCATGTTGACTGTCACCAACCAACTAATTATTTTCCATGTGCCTTAGCACAGTTTCCAGGAGGAGCTACTCCATGATCTTGCCAGGCACTGAGACCTGTAGTTACCTGGGTCCTCCTTATTTCCCTTTTTAAATAATATTTCTATGGAAAATATGGTTTAAACTTAAATAAAATATAAAATAAAAAGTGTTTTGCTGAAACTTGATCCTAAGTGAGCACTAGCATCTTTGATGAAAAGCTAAAAAAATTTTTTCTCCCATTTAATTTCATTCCCAATACTTTTTTAATTAATTATAATCTAATTTTTGAATGTTGCTTTCAAACAACTCAAAATTATAAAAGATAGAAAAATAATTTAAGGTCAACCTGTGCCCATTCTAGTTCTCTGTCTTGTGCCCAGAGCATATGGCTGGGAGTCTGATCTCTGCACACTAATCCAAAATCTTGTAGGAGTTAATGAAATCTGATCCTTACACATTATTTTAATGTTTTAGTGGGTGTGATATGCAATCCATATCACTGATATTTGTATCAAATAAACCCTGTCACAGACAGTCAGAATGATTTATCTTTGACAAATGTCCCACTTACATGTTCTCAACTTGTCTTCTGTACTGAAGGATATTTTGATCTTTGAAACAGTATGTTTTGATTGTATTAGTCTGACTGTCGTCTTAACCTACAGAACAGCAATATTGTCATTCCACTGTTCTTTCCTGATCTGAAGTGTCTAAAACTGTGATTGCAAACTGGTGTTTTGATTCTCTTTTTATGGAGAGAGAAATCCAGTTGCCTAATGGATGAATAAACAGCTTTAAGAATTTGTGATGATTTTTTTTAATACAATATTTGAAATTTCATGGAGGTACTCTTCTTAGAATAATCTACTAGAACTTAATCACCTGCTGGAAACTCTGACACATTTGGATCTTATTAAATACATAAGTGGATAAAAACCTCTTTGCCTTAGAACAGTATTACGTCAGTAGTCTTAACCATGGTGTGAGTCTTATCTGTCTGGCAGAGCAGCACTGCATTTAATATTACTGGTAATTCTGATTTACTAGGACAAATAACATATCAGAAGATATTTGCATCTCCAATTCTGCCAGTATATTACTCAGTGATTCCAGTGTCAAATACTCCCTGAGTCATATATTAAGACCCCTAAATTTTGATGGCCGGGTAACATGTCAGCCTTGTATGCTACATATCTGAACTCCCACTCTAGCTCATAGACTTGGTATTGTCACTAACTACAGAGTCTGCAGATGATGGAAGCTGGAGGCTGACATAGCTCAGTAACTAAAAGCTCAATCTGAAATAAGACTTGAACCTGATACCTAAATATAAACATCTAGTGGTGTTGAGACATTCTGGGATCATTTATGATCTGAGACACAGGTTCATACACAGATGTGTGGCCTACCTGCCAGGTCCATGAACATGTCTTGGATATCCATTGGTATTGCGCACATATTGAGACAATCAAATTGTGCTTCAGCTGGCTGGCCCAAAGCAGTCTCTAGAATCTATTAACTATTTTGACCAGGACCCCAATTCAGTTGCCTAAACAGTCGTTGTAGTGAGACATTAAATATCAAACACACTACACCTACATGCACGGTTTCATTTTATGTGTCTGTATTTTGAAGCAAATCCTTCCACATTTGTTTGGGGAGGAGTAGCTGATTCTTCGCTAGATTTTGTTTCCTGGCTGGAGGTACATCAATTTCCGACTGCTGGCACATAGAGACTTGGAAGTAAAAAGCTGGAGGAATGGTTGGCAGTGCCATCATATGAGTCTTACTGGATATAAGAAGTTCAGAATTAATTTTTGAAATTAACATTCAGGCTGAGAACTGAGTAAGATGGAAATACCATGAACGGCTGTTTGCCTCGTCTTTTGTCAGAGGAACAGAAGCTGAACTAGCTGAAGCTTGAAGATCATTTCCCGGACTGTAGTGTCACAAGAAGTATTTGTGGTGTAGCAGACATTTTAGAGTAAACAAGCACTAAATGGAAAAAAAATCTGAAATTTCAACGGAAAATGGCTGTTTTTCTAACCTTTAGGAGAACTGAACTAAGTATGCTTAGTTGAAGACAAAAAGGCAATAAATAACTTGCACTTTTGACAGTTCCTACTGCAGAACTCTTAGCTCTGTTTTAGACCACTCCAGCTTGCACTCAGTGATGAAACATGAATATTGCTTGGGAGATTTTCAGCATGAATCAATCCCAAAGAGCAAACAGCACAAGGCTGAACCAGGTTTGCCTCCCTCCAGCTCACACAGAAGAGTTTATACATCCAAATGTTCCACCTGTTTTCCTGACACTCCACAGAGCACACTGCAGGCACTATAGTTTCACAAGATAAAAGCTATAATATAGAGTTAACATTGCTTCAAATAATTTGAGCAGAGGAAGATATGTTTAAACCACTTAAATATTATGTGGGGGTCACAAAGAAGGCCCCAGTACAATTTCTATGTTTTGAATTCAACTACTTCTCTAAAAAGGTAACCAGACCTAAACAGCAGGACTGTAAGTCAGCCCACACAATTCAGTCTACAGCCAAGGCCACCCCATACCTCTCTCCTGTTTAGCATACAAATTTTAGTACTACATTTATTCTTATGTTTTATTTTCCTGTTTATACAGTTTTTTAATCAAGCTTTTAGTCATAACAGGTTTTTTTTGGTATCCGATTTACTTAAAATAAATGTTCAGAGAAGCTAGCAAAAGGGAATCCCTTGTCACTGAGTTATCTTTTATGCATTCAGGGAACACTGAATTTCCAATTGCATAAACAAGACAACCTCTTAAGGTTTATCATACAAAGTAGGGATGTCTTTATTTCGGTGAACAGTTTGGAGTTACTATATTCACACCTGATAACTTTTTCTTACCCTGATATTCTCTTCAATGCCGATATATTTACTCTCATCCCACCTCCTGGAGTCAAATTTTCATGTTTGAAAGTCAAAGGATAGTTAAATAATTTACTTTAGGAAGGAATAATGCATGACAACCTGTATTGAAAACTGAAGGTGTTATATATGCTGGGAAAAGAAAAAAAATTGCAGCAATTTATTTCTGTTTCTTACCCATTTTATCAAAAGGTAAGTGTTTAAGCTAACAAAAAGGAAATATAAAACAGTCTTGACAGCAAACAGTTTAAAGCTAGAGTGGCTATTCATATATTAGTGCATATCTGCTAGTATTCTTACTCAGAGCATGGGATTTATCTCACCATCTGGCTATCCGAAATCTGGTTTAATTTAAGTTTGTAGTTTTTTCTTTATTTATTGACAAGTGAGAAAATAGTCAATTCCAGAGGATGAATCACTCCATGCCAGGACTATATATGTATGTATGCATGTATGTACGTATGTATACATCTTTTGGAAGGGCCTAAAGGTTCTTTCCTTTAACATGACTTTAAAAACAAATTAATTAAGCTAATGTTTGGACATCTAAAATGAAGACAGCTCAGATTAACCATGGCCTTCAAAATACATATGGTTTCTTTCTTACCCTTATTTTTTCTGTTTTCTACTTAAACAAAGAAACCTCTCTCATACCAGGCAAATTGGTAATATTCACTACTATTCACTTCAGTCCATAATGAGAGACTGGCAAAAACTGCAATAATTCAACAGTGAAATACTTCTCCTTTTTTGTACTGAAAAATCAAACTCTGAAAAAAAAAAATTCACCCATGTATTGCCATCTAGACATGGAAAACATCAAAAGAATCCACTTAGCAAAAGAACAAAAACTCTAGACTGACAGCCAAACTCAAAGTTGCTAATTGAACATAGATAGTCAGCTACATGCAGAGGGGACAGACATCTGACTTGAAAACACTATTCTTCTTGGAATTAAAACTGAGTTTAGAACACAAATTTTGTAAAGGCCTTAGTATTTGACTTGGGTCGGATAAGAATGTCCACCTACTTGGGTAGAACTGTAATATTTCCAAATAATGAGCATCAGGGTCTGCTGCAGCAGCTGCTGGAGCTGGCAGTGG
>NW_008237410.1:393162-404316 GCF_000691975.1 Corvus brachyrhynchos
CAGCGCCAGCTGCTCCTCCCCATTGGTGCAGCTGAACTGAGAGAGAGGAAAATAACCTTCAACTCTGAATAAAAAGTCTCTGTAGATGACACCCATTTTAATTATTTTTTCTACTAAGCTACAGAGTCTATTGTTTTAGCTACCAACAGTTCTTAAAACCAAAATAATTCATCTCGTTTAAAGGAATTCTTTTAACTATTGAAGTCACTCTGTTCTGCTGCACCTTTTATGATCAGATTGCAGTCTGTTCTCTGCAGAGTAAGCAGAGAGAGCAAAAATTGTATTGGTTTGGGGGTTTTGGTTGGATTGTTCTTTTTAGTTTAGGGTTTATTTTGATTTTTTTTACTGGAGGTATATAAAGATTCTAGTTTTACCAAGAAACATGTAAAAAAGAGAAGTAAATACTCAACTACTACACGTTAAAACTGTACTAGAACAGTAGACTACAATGTACATTTCTCATGTCACTGCCTTATTTTTATTATGTATACCATGTTTTTTGGAACAAAGTAGTCCTTACTGATGAAAAAATTCTTCATGTGACAATTCACTCCCTAATACAGTATTTGCTTAAAATGAGTTTGCTTAAAAATGAGCTAAATTTTAACTTCTTTTTTTATAATTGTTTTGGTTTGCTTTTTCTTTCCTTTTTTGTAAGTTATTCTTTTTCTTTACATTAACCTATGAAAGTACTTGTCATATGTTTCATTTTACATGAAGTTAAGAGACTGAGCCTCAGATTACATGAAAAGACAAATAATTAGATTTTTTTTTCTATAATACCTGTACCATTTGTTTTTGACCATAACAATTTGCTTTAGAAACTATTCCTGAATTGTCACTATTATAATACTATTGGGTGACTACAAAAGAAATCTGACTTTCCACTAACACTTTTTATCTAACTTTCCAATGCAATTCATCAAGCTAACTTGCAACTCCTAAAACCATTTGAAATTGATAGGTGAGCTATGACAAATCTCTTGCTCATTTTCACTGCCTTGCATTCAGACCAATTCGACTTGAACTTGTGCTATGACATGCCAGAGGAAAAGGGAGGAGAAAGGATAGGAAAGGGTGAAGCTTTGGTAAACGCAAAGTCTGATTTACTAATACGAAATACTAGGGAAGAGTTTTGTTCTGTTTTCTACAACTTAGGTGTTATAAATCACTAAGTGAAATAACATCATACTCTGTACATATAAAAACCCCATCTAGATAATGTGATTTCATTGTGTATGAAGTATTTAATAATTTTTAAAATGCTATAATAAAATAGCATTTGACCTTAGTCTGGTGACAGTATATTAGAATATTTTCACATCTTGACACCAGTTTGGAGATTTTCTGTAAATCTGTTTGCAATTTCATTAAATTCAGAAGTAAAGCAAAACAATTGTATTGTAACAATTTTTAAAAGACAGGAGTTATTTCATAATAAAGTGAGATAAAAAAATAACATCAGTTTCTTCTCTAATAGTGATATGAAAGTAATTATATTCAGGAACACCCTTTCAATGATTAAGTTATAAATTTTACTAATCTTTGGAAAGCTGAATATTTAAAACCATTATTCCAAATTATTCTTGCCCAATGTGATGAGAAAAAGTATTGGTAAATTTCTCATAATTTCTCATCATCACTAAACTTCCTTCGAAGATTCTCATATAACACAACAGCAGAAAAAGTGCAAAGGAGCATATGGGTGAGGACAGAGAGAAGAAGAGAGAAGCTATGCAAAAGTGAAGTGTCAAAGCAAAGTTCAGCCCTGGTCTGTTCAGCTGATAAAGGAAGGAATCACGTGGGTAAACTACTCATATTCAGATGCATACTCAGATGGCTGCCTGACCATAAGTCTTCAGGCTGTACTGGGAAATATAGATATATGTCAGTATCATTCTTTTTTTTTTTTTTTTTTTTTTTTTTTTGGTGGGTGGTTGTTTGCTATGACTTCACAAACTGGCACTTAGAAAATCACATGACACCCTGCACAAAAAAACTCAGAAAATAAAAACAGAGTATTGATAGTTCCTGTTTTTTTACCTGAGTATTCTGATTTCTTTATATGCAGAGTGATTGAAAGATGACAAGGCCAGAGCTGCTGCACAGGCAGGTACTATTACTGAAATAAAGAATAGGAAAGCAGTTAGAACAAGAAGGAGAAAATATCTCCCATTTCCCTGAAATGTGTTATGACTTCAGTACCTGTGGGACTTTTTTTCAGAAGTTTTAAGACTTCCTTATCAATTCATTATTGATTGCATGTTTAGAGTTCAATATTTTGAACAATCAAAAAAAGATTTTTCATAGTTTATTTTCTCAATAGTCTTGCTAACAATGTTTTTGCTACCAATTAAGTCTTTTGAAATGTCATTCTCATCAAGACTGAGATCTTGAGGCTGGAAGAATTTAGGATGCTGTAGGAGGTGAGAGTAGCACAGCACAGAGCAGAGCAGAAGAAAAGGTCATTATATTCTAGTGCATCCTTTAAGATTCACTGCAGTATTACAGCATGCTGTTAGTGTAGTTCTGTTGGGACATGATCAAAACCTAAGTTTTAATTCAAAACATGCAGTTTAATTTTGATCATGTTCCAAGCTAAATTACATTAGGGGAGTATTGTAAATAAACCAGTTTTAATGGAGGAATGAAAACATGACAGCTTTTGCTTCTGCCCCTCTCTCCATTACATCATTGGCTCTTCTATAGTATTGAAAAGCTGGAGTGAAACTGAGCTCTTCAGGATGCCAGCTTCACGATCTCTTCTACTTAAAGTTCAAAAGAACATTCTGGCAAGTGAACAAGTGCTACTATGTCAGAGAAATGTTAAAAACAACAATAGTAAGAGAGTGGAGAAGAGCAGCATGTCAATGTGACACTGCCAGTCTTCATTAAGCTGAATCCTCAGAAGATTTCAAGGGCTGAACTACAGGAGATACAGGAATTTGGCCATATGCCTTGAATTTCCCAGTGCATATATTTATAAAATGAGTCCTTTAGCACAGTGTATATATGTTGGAACAGTCTGTTAGACTGAATTGGACTTCTGCATCAATAATTCTTAAATTGTCTTCAAAATACCAACCTCACTGAGGGGAAGTGCATCTGCTCATGTGACAAATAGTTCTATACAATCTAACTAGGGGATACTTCTGTCTGAAAAACAAATCAAATTACCAGTGTCATCTTACACAAATACTAATAAACTTTCTATAAAACATAATTATACACTTTGGTCTCTATTTGCCAAATTTCATATAAATTTAGATAATCATAAATGTAAGATATTTTTGTTTAATTTTTTTTTGTTTTAATAGCAGTGTATTTAGAGTCCCTCCAGCTAGAGATAGCTGCAATGCAGCTGGGATATTTCCACAGCTACGATGATTCATGCCAGATAGTCTTCAGCCAGATAGCTTGAACACTGTGGCTGGCAAAGAAGACAACATAGATCCAAGGATCAAAGTCATGTACGGATTTACTACCAAAATATAACTAATCAACAATCAGTGAACTATAAATTTAGGATTAATATCAGCAATGCAGGAGATGTACCACATTATCAGACCATTGCAAAATGTTATACACATAAATAAATACCACCAGGTTCCAGTATTTAAAGTATTGCTACAAAGTAAATGGAGACTCTTTTTACTAGGAGTCACAGATGAGGGTAGATGGGTAAAAGTTACTCCTGGGAAGATTTCTACTGAACACAAAGTAAATTTTTAAAAATGAGAACAATCAGCCATTTGAATAATCTCCTCAGAGAAGTGATCAATTCCCTATCAGTGGACACTTTTAAGACCCAGCTGGACAAGGTGGTGGTACATCTTGTCTAGAACCTGCTTTTTTCAAGAAAGGTCGGGTCAGATGATCCCTGAGGTCCTTTTGTGACAGACTGAAATGATTAATGACTTAAACATCAGATCAGCAGAGGACTTTTGTCCACTGTAGCAAATGGTGCAAAGAAGCGGCTGCTCATCTGGGACCACCAAAGCCCTGCTAACCACCCAATATGCCTGCTAACTGGAATTTGGTCTGTGATGGAACTTGAGGTAAGATAAAGGTAATACTATTGTCCAATTAGCCCAGATCTAAAGAGAAGTAAACAAGGTTGGGGAGAAGAATGCATCCACAAGTGTGAGAGACTGGAATGCTAATGTCTCAATCTGCCACCTTAGGCTACAAGCTGGTGCTGTAAAAGATAAGGGAAGAGGCTGATAAGAGGCAGATCCTGCAAGACCAGATAATGCTTTTTATCATGTCAAAGTCCTTACACAAATGGCTCAGCTGTGAGAACTCCCCTCTGGAGAAATAATGGGACATTGACATGAGAGGCAGCTGTAGCATATTGGGTGGTGTCATGGACCACTCCCAAAGTGTCCTGTGATCCACAGCATTTCCCAGGGGAGGTACCTAGGTGTTCCACCTGAACCTGAGCTAATAAAATGCATGAAATCTTGGTCTTTTGTGGACTTCTCTCACCACCTGATAGATCCAGCCTGTGACCACCACTCCAGAAAACAGACATTGAAACTGCAACAATCAAGGCTGGTTGCAAGGCGCCCGGGTGGTGACATTTTTCTACTTTTATCCTTTCCTTCATTTCCCTTATACATTTCCTTCAGTGTTACTTTTATGCTTTTATATTGCTATGTTATTTTAGATAATAGTAACCAAAACATCTACATACTTGCTTTCCATTGCAACCAACTTGTTCTAAAATAAACTCTACATATATATATGTATGTATTTATAAACACCAACCATTCATTGTGAAGTGTGAAGTGTCACTTCACTCTAATCTGCCCCAAGGGATTTGTTCCCAAGAACCTGGGTTTGATGCCTAAATATTTTCTCTATTTATATATATTTTTATATATTTGCAACTTTGTAGATTTTAATATATAGCTGTATAATTTTTAACACTTTCATACACTTCAGAATAGTAGATTACCCTTTCCCACACATTTATGCCACCTTCTTGGAATTCTGTTTAGTCTTATTTTCAAAAAAAGAATTTCTAACAAGGACACCATGTTTTGTACCAGCACTTGGGAGACATAAAAAAATATAGGGCTAAAAGCCACTGGGAAGTCTCCAAGAGGCAGGCCCAAGGGTGGGTTACCAGGGCAGCTGTTCTCCTATTGGATGTACCTGCTAGATAGACTAATTAATTCATCTTATAAAAATTGTAGAAGTTCAATCCTGAGTGTGCGCATAGCTATATTCATGCACCTGAAAGCTTTCATTAAAGAACTGCACGTTATATTACCACTTTAACATTGTTTGGAAAGACTTTCTTTCAGTTCTAGGCAACAGGTTACCCTCACCTTCTCAGGTGGCTTGTAACACCTTTTCAACCTCATATTCTATGATTGCTACACCCCCTTTTATTATTAATCCCAAGCAGTTGCTTCCCCACAATCACAGTCCATGACAGGAGTTGCAGGTCCCCCTTCTTCTGGGCATGTGGGAATGCTTCCTTGCACACACCTGCTCTAGGAGACCTGAGTGCCCTGGCTGCCCTTCCAGGGATGGGTAACAGCCCCAGGAGCTGAGCACGCATCCCTAGGGTGCAGGTGCTGGTCCCTGGGTTATACCTATGGTGAATGTAGGTGAGCTGTGGCAGCAGCTGGGGATACCTGTGATGTGTCCATGCTGACAAGCCCAGGAGGAGCCCGCAGTGCTGAGTGGCCACATCTGGCAGGGTCACATTTCCTGGTCCTGTCTTCTCCTACCTGTTATGAGTCCATGTGATTTGCTTGGTTTTGCTAATTCCTCTGTTTCAAAAACCTCTGTAACTCTTTGGATAGCTTTTAATACAGTTATTTTCCTCTTCAGCATTACCAGTCTGAGTTGAAAAGCTAGCTTGGTGTCCCACTCACACACGATAACACATGTTCCTGTCCTGCTGTCTGCTTTTGCAGGTGTACCATGCAGACCATGGTGAAACCACTCCACTGTGACGGTGCAGGTGGCTCCAGCCACTCTGTTTCCTGAGAAGAACTCAGACAACCACCTGTGGTGGTCAGCAACCCAAGTTTAGCATGTAATTTACAGTCATGGTGAGAAACCATGATTCCTTTATTTTGCCTTTTGCATGTTTTCTCCCAATTGGTTAATATTGTCCCTTTTCTGTTTTAGGTATGAAGTTATGTATATTCATTTCCCTTCTTTAATATGTATCAGTTCTAGAAAGTTCCTTGTTCCTCGACGCCCCATTGGATCCTTCCCTAAGTCCCACCTATGTGTTTTTCCCACTGGTTCCCTTCCTGTCAACCCCGCCTACTTGCCTCTATCCCATTGGCTGTGATCCCTCTCCCCGCCTATTCCACACCCAGTATAAAATCACTGGACACTCCCACCAATTGGCCTCTTCATCCCTGTCATTTCACAGAAATAAACCTGTGTGGAACACATATGGAGAGTCTCCTCTCTTTACTTCTTTGCCTTCGCCTGTGTGCCTGTAAAACAGCGACAGGAAGATACAGCCCCTTTTGGGTGAGGAGCTCTGCCCCTTTTCATTGTGTGTTAGGCACTGAGTGCCACCTTCCAGAGGGGTTTCACTGTTGACCTCTGGGCTTCTTTGTGTTGGCACGCGAGGGGTAAAACCCCCTTCTGCCAGCTCACAGTGGCTGAAAACCCCTCCACTCCACCATGAAGCTCAGCATGAAACCGATCCAAGAATCAGAATCAGTGCTGGGCTGAGCACCTTTTATAAATCAATGTGCCAGAAACATTTCATACCAGAGGTTTTAATCTTCAGGGGACTTGATTCCATTTACCTAAAATAATTTGGCTTGCAATTGCATCTGAACCTTTAAGCACTACTGTAACACAGACAATAGTCGTATGAAAGCAAAGCTCATGCAGGGAGTTTACTGTGGCTGTAATGAAAAATGCATATGCAAGCCATGAATGAGGTCAGGTGAAGATTTTCCTTTCAAAAGAAATTTTGGGTTGTTGGGTTGTTGTTACTTTTTGTATGTTTTGTAACTTTACTGTAATCTATAGTACACTACTGACTTCAAGAACAGGGTAGCCAGCAGGACTAGGGAGTGATTGTCCTGCTGTACTTGGCACTGCTGAGGCCACGCTTCAAATTCTCTGTTGAGTTTTGGGACCCTCACTTCAAGAAAGACATTGAGGTGCTGGAGCATGTCCAGAGAAGAACAACAAAGCTGGTGAAGGGTCTGAAGCAAATTTTATGAGATGTGGCTGAGGGAGCAGAGGTTGCTTAGTCTGGATTAGAGGAGGCTCGGGGGAGCCTCATGGCTCTCTACAACCACCTGAAAGGAGGCTGTAGTGAGTTGGGGGTCAGGCTCTTCTGCCATGTCTCAAGTGAAAAGATGAGAGGAAATGGCCTTAAGGTGCACAAAAGGATGTTCAGATTAGATATTAGAACTTTTTTTTCTCTGAAAGAGCAGTCAGGCATTGGAATAAGTTGCCCAGGGACATGGTGAAGTATATGTCTCTGGAAATGTTCAAGTGGCATCTCTATTTTGCACCTGGAGATATGGTTGAGGTGTGATCATGGTGGTGCTGGGTTGATAGTTAGACAAGATGATCGTGAAGGTCTCTTCCAACCTTGATCATTCTGTGATTCTGTGACATCATCACCAAGCTCACATTGTTTGAACAGGTAAATAATTATATACATACCTAACACTTTATTGAAATTCATATGCCCAACTTTAATAAAGCTGACATAAATATGTATACCCCTCAAAACCAATAAATGTACAAAGAAAATATTAAAGTAACATACAAAAAATGAAGAAGAAAATATGAAACATGGAGTACAGAACCTAAGACCTGCTCACATTTATTTACTTTGGTAATAAGAAGTGGATTGCAGAAGAACACCTATCTGAACCTAAACAAACCTAGCTGAACATGCTAGAAAGCACAGAACACAGACTGTTCCTACATTTATTTAAAACCCCATCCAGTGAGAAAATTGGATTGCTTTTCCATTCTGATTGAAAAAATGAAAGTGTAGCACCAGGGAAGTCTGATGTGCGCAGGTTACGTGGTAACTTTTGTCTCCCCTCTATCCATAAATAGAAACGACAAATTCAGCCTCCGTATAGGTCAATGTGTCTTATTTCACACTGAACATCATTATAACATAATCTAGCTTTTTCCTCAGCCAGTTATTGGTAGGCTATATAAAATCATAAATTCATTTATGTTGAAAAAATCTCTAAGATAATTCTAAGATAGCCTAGCACTGCCAAGTCTTAAGCTTTAATACCTACAATACCAGTATTCTGCAAATGCAGGAGTAGGTAATGGTAACTGGAATAAATCACAGGAAAAAACCAACAAACTCATGCAGATGAAAAGTATTGCATACACCTACCTGATATGTTGGTTCTGTTTATTACCCGGAATTCACCTTTGCTTCATGGCCCACTTTTAAAGTAGATGAAAGATGTACTTTATTTATAGCTTATATTAAATGCTGGTAAAATACAGCCCTTAGCCACTGTAGAGTCATTAGAATTGATAAGGTCATCCCATCATTAAATGTAGCAGCAAAACCAGGCCACAAAGAGCAAGTCTGTTGTAATGAATCTTAGCTATTATCATATTTTCAGAGATAAGGGTCTTTTAGAAGTGTTAGTGCTTAGATGACTGTCCTATTCATTTCTTTTCTCATTGGGTGCCAAGGATATAGGGCTTCATCTGCACATGTAAACAAGGTAAAATAAAAAGAACACTGCTCCACTGTGTGATCATTTAAAAACCAAGTGTACATAGAGTGTTTGCCTTTTAAAAAATCTTTCTTAGTCACAAAGGAGTTCAGATTCTTCATACAGAAACTACAGTCTACAATTATATCATAAATAAATATAACTTTTACTCAAGTAAAATTTCATTTATTTTTTTGAAAATTTCACTTAGTAACTGTTATGTCAGAAAGAAGATGATGCTTGGCTCAATGTATCTGGGTTTAATTTCTAGACCTGATATAGGCAAGAAGTAGAATTCTGAATATTTAAACTCTTTGGGATGACTGGAAGCCTATTCAAGTCACTACAATCTGTACATTGATCTGAAATATTTCAAGTCAAGTCATCAGTTCTTCGGCTGCCTGTCTGTAAAAAAAATGAAAAAAATATGGTTTTTGTATTTCACAGTGGTTATGTGAGCAGACCTGTGAAATGCACAGTTTAATAAAGTAAATTCAAGACAAAAGTGATTCAGAACATTACATGAACAAATGCATGTACCATATAACCTACACAGCTAATGGAGAGAAACAATCCTGCCACCCTCATTAGACACACAAACAATGTTGCTGAATTTAGATACTGCTACTGCTTCTTGTATGTAGCAAATTTTTATGTGACTGGAGCTTGGATATTCAAACTGCTATTGCTACCGATGCTGGTAATATTATGGCGTTCATAATACGTGTTAAGAAAACTGAATGCAAGCAATCTCAGTGCAATCAGCTGCAACAATTTAAAATATTAGATAAATGTAAAGCATCTGGGTACAAAGGAAGCATCTTTCAAAAAGAATACTTTGGGGTTTTTTGATAAAAGTTGAAGACTAATTAAATAATTTTCCCTGGACAAAGTATAAATAACTTGCTGACTAGTAGTGCCACGCTAGATGGTCTGCCTGCTGTCCTCTTCCATAACCAAGGTAGCAAGGCCTCAAGCAGTGTGTGGAAATGGTCAGTTTACCAATAATGAACTTTATGAAAACCAATGTTTTAATTGGTCAAAGATCACCTACCAAGTGTAAAATAAAGAGGTTTAAACCTGAGTAAAATTTTATATGGAAATTCTTGTCATTTGTTATTTCATCTTCAAATTGTTTCAGCCTTCCAAACGTGCAGACAGAATTGTGCAGATGTTTTTCTCTTCTTTCACAGCTACAAAGAGTTTTGTGTCCCTTGTATGGTGCTTTACTCTTCAGTCAGTATAAGATTTCCAGCTATACTACAGCTGTTGATTCAATCACTACATTTATTGAATGAGATTTTTTTCAGGGTCTTATGAAGTGTGATGACAAGGTATTTTCAGACAAGGCCTAAAGCATTACTTGGGAAAAATTATTTCTGAATTGAATCTGATCTAATGGTCTAAGATGTTGCTTTTTTCTTCATCCCAAAATGAGTTCTGTAATACTTTCCCCGGCACTAACAACATCCTTAGAAAGGTATAATAAACTTAAAATAAAAAGGAATACTAAGAGAGGGGGGAAAAAAGGGAGGCAAGGGAACATATTTGATTAAATTTTATAAGCAGGAAACCTTTTTTTTCCCCCCAATGATCTTATAACAGTGTTTACATAGACAATAATCTTATTTAACTAAACTGATAAAACCAGATACCGGTTTTATCACAAGCATTAGCAAATGTCTCCCTAACTTCAGCAGACTGACAATACAAGGCTGATCCAGCCAGCTAACTGACCAGATTTCACAGTTACTGAGGAATGGATAAGGAAATATCCATTCATTTTCTCATAAAAGATATGCATCATTATGTGAGTACCATGCTTTACTAGACAGTATTTCAGGTTTTGGATTAATCAATTATTATGGTACAACATTGTTACTACTTGTAAAGCATTTGTGGATTCTTGCAGAAACAGGCATTGGTGAGCTGCTACACATGATGATCTGAAGGCATATCTCAGATCAAAATCTATTTTTTAACTAAAAATTGTCTACCTTTAAGACAGGCTAAGCAAAATTGTGTTTTACAATTAACAAAAACTAAAATTGTTAAATCAAGCCAAGTAGCTAATCAGTAGCAGAGTGAAAAACAGTATAATTTGAATTTTCTCTTGTATATGTGTCATGGGTTAGCAAGCATAGTCCCGGAAGTGATATTCTTGCAAAGGGGTGCTTACAGCTTCCTCTGTGACCTGATAGAACCTATCAGCTGGCCAGTTTGAATATGGACAATACTTTAAGCCACTTAAAATTGTGACTGCCTCTGTGATCCACACAAACCCCAGGGAAGAATCTCTCTCTCGTTTCCAGCACTGGGACAGGTGGCTGCAGGCCCCGTGCCGGGGCTGGCGGGCCCGGCCCAGGCCCTGCTCGGCCCGGCCATGGCTGGGCCACGGCCATCCTGGAGCTGATGGGCCCTGTTCCACCCGTGGAACCCTCCCACTGCA
>NW_008237410.1:404758-512527 GCF_000691975.1 Corvus brachyrhynchos
AAAGCAGTTGTGGGAAAAGCTGCAAGTCGGCAAAGGGACTCACATGCGAGCAGAGAACCAACCCGGGCGGCTGTCTCGTTGTGATAATGTTTTCATAGCATGGGCAAGAGAGACTCCTCTTCCTAAATGGACTGAACAAGGTTATTATGGAAGTGGTAAACAGACTGAACATCTCAAGGGTTGTCTTTCTACACTGTCGGTGGGAGAAGGGAGAAAGGTGGGGGGGAGGAGAAGTGTTCTGAAGGTGTAGTGTGATTTTTTTTTTTTTTCTTCTTTTAGGTCTGTTAATAAATTTCTTTATATTCTTTCAAGTTTGGTGCCTGCTTTGCATTTCTCCTAACTCTTATCTCACAGAAGATAAACAGTAATGCGTATGTTAAACCAAACCACTACAATGTGCTAGGTCCCCTTCCCTGGCTGCTTTGCAAGGGATATGATCTTTGCACCAGGTCCTAGCTCCCTACAGAAAACCATTCATACCACTGAGCTCTGGAAGTCTTCTCATTCATTTCCTTCAGTTGGTCAAAATGTCAGTTGCCATATACTCATCCAGCTCTGGAAAAAGGAAAGATAAAACAGTTCTCTTAAAAGTCTAATACTGGTGAACAGCTCTCAAAAGTCTTAAAAGACTTGCATCTGGCTGTATATATAGGAATATGCAGGAAATTAGAGACCATTATGATGAGTGTTCAAAAAAATTCTGGCACTTTTCCAGACTGACATTCACTAACAGCACATCTTGTGAATGGGTAGTTGTTGCTCATTATCAGGCATGGTTACTGGATATTCACACAATTATTGCTTAACAATCTTATTTACATTACCTGTGAGTGCAGCATAATAGTATATTGCAACACATAGAAGCACGGTGGAGCTGATGCCGTGTGTGCTGATCCCTTTAGTCTTTGATATTCTTAGCCATGGTGAAGGTAGTTCAGTTTGAGAGGTCTTTCATGAAGGCAGATAAAATCCATTTGAGTGACTCCTTTCTTTCCCATCTTTCCTCTCTCATGGCTGGTGTGTTTACAGTCATGTCCCTTCTCAGAGCAAAATTATCTCATCTTTTCCTCACATAATTCATATGGTTTCAGGAATGGGACTTGTTCTGTTTCTGCAAACCACTGTCTTAGTAGTCCTGTGGATTACTCAGGTTTCTTTGGGCATCTTTCCTTCTTGTTTTGCACTTTTTTTGGTTGGTATTTTACTCATCCTTTTTCTACTTATACATGTATTCCTGTGCTTTAGCTGTGTAAATGTCCCACAAGTGATTGTTTGCCCCTTTAATGTTTAATATATTACATTGAATATATTTATTTATTTCAGAGGTGGAAAAAGATGATCAATTAAGAAAACAACAATCCACTAGCTTTCCCATGCTAATAAGCAGTAACTATTAGCCTCAAAAATCATGCCTGAAATCCTTAGAACCAATGAAGAAAAAAAAAAAGATGAGTGAGATTATTGATTAGAACTGTAGTAGACCAGCCTTATTGTTACTTATGAAGAAGAAGAATCTATTACTCCTAGACCCATCAATCTAACATGAACAGAAACTGGAGAGCTTTGCTGAGAGGGGAGTCTGGAAAACTCAACAGAAAAATGAGAGAAGCACCACATAATATGATACAGTCTTGCAAGGGCCTAAAATCTACTGAACTCTCTTCAATTTTTGCCAGTGGCTTTGTGATACCTTGGTGACCTTAAGATTACCTCTTCTTAATAAGACATACTAGATATTGCTTATGATCTCAGTACAGGTTTTTATTTTATACCTCAATAAGCATTTTGTTGCAATGGGTTTGTAAGTAAAGATTTAATAGAAAAACTACAGGGAAAGGATGGACTTACTCCAATACCACTTATACATTCACATACATTCGCATATTTCATACATTCACTCTATATGTGAATATATGAAAGTTCAGTCCCACTGCCTGAATTACTAATATTTCAAAACAGTGCCAAACTTAGGAAGCCAGCATTATCCCTCAATAACAAGGGTCAATAGGGAGACAAAGATGAGCTTATTGGAGAGAAGACATTTTACCTGTGGTAAAATTTCCTAAGAAGACAAATGCATAATCAGGAAGACTAGAGTGTAAGTGAAATTTTACCACTGTATCAGGAAGTATAGGAATATAACATGTAGCAATATCTCAGGGAACATTCACTGGGCAGTGATGCTGGAGAAGGGTAAGCTGCAGTTAAATGGAAGAAAGAATTTCAGAAACAAAGCTGTCTGCTGCTGGTTTTCATTGCCCATGTGGCACTGGTAAAAACTGGGATTATGGCAGGATTACAGCAGGATAGGCAGAGGAACACTGGTAATTCTGCTTTCTCATAATTAATTGAAAGAGGCAGTGTGATCTTCTGGGCACAGGAAGAAGAATATTTTTCTGGCAGGCTGCCCCTCTCCCTAACCCACAGCTGCCTAAAGTTTTGCCTGTCTCTACTCTTTACAGAAAAGGTTGCTGGTTCCAGCAGTGGATGGATGCACAGAGTCTTGACTGCCAGGTGGGGACAATCGGAACATCAATCATAGCCAATTAATCTCTTTTGGACATTTCTGAGCTTGGAGACTATTTTAACAGAGGAGGAGGCTTGTTTACAGTCTCCAGGCTTTTCTAGTTCTGGGAAACAAGCTGTGTGCCATAGCTTTTAAAAATCACTACTATATATTTATGAAATAAAAAACAGTGTCTAAATAAATGTTAATCAGAAAATTCTGGGTTCCCTCCTAGCTTGCAGATTTTATGATGGATGATGACTACTTCTTTTATTAAAAGCCATCCCTTCTTTCTCTAAATCACTTAACCCTGTTTGCTGGTGGACAGTTGCAGCTGTACAGGCAGTGGAACAATTTTGCACCTGATATTGGACATTCATATTTTTATGTAGACTCCTGTCACTTGTTCTGCAAAATCTTTAGCAGAATAAATTTTTCAAGAGTATTGTGTTATAAAATCTTGAGCAAAACAGAACATGGCTGAGGAAGAAAAGAGCTGGACTGAAGCAGATATTAAGAAAGTTTTATCTTGCGATCTTTTGATTGGAGACTATCAATTTCTGATCCTCTTTGTCAATAAACTTGATACCTGCCTTTCCCTGGGAACAGGATATATTTGTTAGGGGTTTTATTTTTGCCAATCCAGAAATATAAATCTATACTTTTCAGAAGGAGAACCTCTTCAATTGAATTTTGAATCACATTTTGAACAATTGCTTCAGACATGAAAATACAGTCTCATTAGAGGACAATTAATTTCAGCTTGGATTTAGGGCTTTACTTTGTCTCTGACAGACTGTCCAAACAGTACTTCCCTTTTAACACCAGATGCAGTACTGTTGATTTAAAGGACCATATTCAGATGGAACTATATATTTCAGCAAGACATTACTTGCATTACTCATGGCAAACTAGTGAAACAAAGATTTTTAAACATAAAATTTAGTTTTCATTATTTAAACTATTGATTCACTTTTAGCATATCATCCATCTTGGATAACAGAAGCCTGGTGATCAATTTTGTAATTTTTCATAACAATCTTTGTCTTGCCCAATGTTTGTACTCCTTTTTGCTATTGTGTTGGACATGAACTGAGAGAATAATGTTGTTATTTATTTTAAATAAAGCATTTCAGTGTTTTGAAAGATGATGGACAAAATATATTATCAAGGTAACAACATAATTATCTAAGGCAAAATTTTAAAGTAAAACTCCTGACACTTTTGCAAGTGTTCTTTCAGGACCTGAGAAAACAAAATATCAGTCCTACACCAAGTTGCTTCACAATAATCACACTATTCTGTTACAAATTCTCACTTTGTTGGCTTGGCTATCACAAATTTCAGAATCAGCTTAATGTTCTTCTCAACAGATGCTAAATCCAGCATCCCATTTTGCAATAAACATGGCACTAAAAATCTCCCAGCAAAAGGAACAATACCTTTTTTTTATATATGCATATATTTTTATATATATATATATATGTTCTTATGTATGTGTGAATGTTGGGAATTGATCAGTTCTGAATGCTTTCTTTAAAATGCAAAATTTTTTCTACCAGCAGAAGTCTGAATATGTATGAAAGGAGATTAAATAAGAAAGCCATAAACTATGGCAGTCTACTTCCCTTTTTCACCACTTTGTTTCCATGAGAATGGAAATGTGGCAACTGTATTAATTCCAGTGCTAAATTAAAAAAAAAAGCAAAATGTAGTTCTTTAGGACTGTGTAATGGAAATACAGGTATCTCAAAAGCTGACCGGGTAATCCAGTGCAGAGTATAAACATATCCCCTTATAATTTATTCAGAAGTTAAAGAGAACATAAATCAAGATGATCACACTGGGTAGTTATTTTAATAAATTTAGTAGATAGTACAGGCCTGCATGTCATCATGCTTCTGTGTACTCTTGGATTTACCATGTAAACTTATCTACCCTGAAAGTCTATCCCAAGCTGTCACATCCTCAGGTTTAATGAAAGAGTTGACAATAAAGTGAAAAACAAAAGATTCAGTTACCTTAAATTGATCCATGTATTTACAAATTATTTATCTTCAAATTGAATTATGGCATTTTATGAAGCTTCTAGAAGATAAGCCAGTAGGTTTTTATTTCTTTAATTACGCTGCTCCACCCAATAAAGAATGGGTTTCTCCCTCTCCATTTCACAATTCTACCCACTGTCTAACTTTCAAAATCAGGCAAATTAAAAAATTCTACACAGTCCCTACAACAGTGTTTAATTATGTTTTTATTTTTAGTATATTAAACCAAATGTATCTGAGGTTTCACAAATAAATTGAACCCTTACTGTAATCTCTGAAATGTGTGGCATTGTCGCAAACTTAATGAGACTGGAGTATTTTCATCACATTATGTGCAGGAGCATTTTCAATAAATTTCATTTATTGTTATGTATGAGTCATAAATTATTATCAAATAAAAGTCTTCTGTTTTTGATAAAATGTTTGAATGCATCTCATCATAAACAAATGCATGGTTTTTCACCTGTAGTCCTGAATGTGAATAACCTTGGGGGCAAAATACAATTTTTTATTACATAGACAATAATTCACTCAATCATCATGAAAAAATTAGTATATGAACTTAATATACCAAGTTATAGGTATATTATTATCATATATTGTGCATCTTTAATAGATTTGAAAAAAAAATCTCTTTATTTGTGTGATGAAATTTTCTTTTAGTATTACATACATTCACAGGTCATACATCTCTCTTAGGAAAGAAATATATTTCTTCCCTCTCTTTTTTCCCTCATCATATAGTTCCATACATAAACAGGAGGTCATGCTAGTAGAAAATGTAACAAATTCTACAAAATAATTCAAACCAGATAATTTTAAGGAAAATTGGACACTTAGGATTTTTAGTTTTATTTCTAATGTAAGTCAAGGTATCATTCCAACAAATTCTTTAACAAGTACATAACCATTGTATCTGTTTCAAAATATTTTTTCAATAACAGAAAAGTAACTTAATTACTAGACAAGTTCTTCCATTAATTTTTTTTTAATCTCAGTTTACTAACTTCAGCTTTAAATAAGATATTCTCATGGCTTTTCTTTATGGATTGTCAGAAAAAATTACTATAAAGAAATTACTGTCCATGATCCAGTCACCATTTCTCCATCCTCGGCAACTAAACTGCCAGAACTGTGCACTCTACCTTTAGGATTAAACTACTGGTGTTAATAA
This sequence comes from Corvus brachyrhynchos, assembly GCF_000691975.1. Taxonomy (NCBI): domain Eukaryota; kingdom Metazoa; phylum Chordata; class Aves; order Passeriformes; family Corvidae; genus Corvus; species Corvus brachyrhynchos. The sequence goes on from NW_008237410.1 coordinate 410,487, forward strand.
TAACTGATTGAAAGAAGCATCAACACTGACAACGTTGCACGGTTGTGTCTGCCCTGGGGAATTTTACTGTAGCAAGGCAAATTCTGCCTGCTACTGGAGCTAAAGTCTCTCTTGTTCCCACATATGCTGAACACAAATACAGCAGTAGGTAGTAAAAATAGCAAATCTATATCACAGCTAATAGCTGTGGATAACTATAGACAGTTTGCAGCCCAGGACTTTTGCAGAGGTGGAGGACATTGTTGCCACCTCCTTTTGTGGTGACTCTTCTTCAAGTGGTACTGATGCCTTATCCGGCCTCCTAGAAACAGAGACTAGACAGGAGTAAGGGAGCCTCTTACTAGCAAATAGACTTTGCTGAGTTACCACGCAAAGAAGGATACAGGTACATACTGGTATTGGTTGACACTTTCAGTGGATGGCCTGAAGCTTACCCCCGTTGTACTAACACAGCCAAGGAGGTGGTGAAAGTTTTGCTTAATCATATAACACCAAGGTTTGGGCTTCCTTTGGGTATGCCTCGGATAGGGGACCACATTTTGTTGAAAATGTGATTCAAGAGGTTAGCCGGATTTTGGGAATTGCTTGGGATCTTATAGACCCCAAGCAAGCAGTAAAGTGGAATGCATGAATGGGACCCTTAAGGCACAAATTAACCAAAATTTGTCAAGAGACATTCATGACATGGGTTCAGGCCTTGCCTATGGCTTTACTGAGGATCCCCATACAGCTGAGGCAGAGGGATAAAATCAGTCCCTATGAAATATTGTATGGCAGGCCATATCAAATTCCACATGTTCCAGGTGAAATTCACATGAGGGGAAAACTTGATTTGCAGAGATATCTATTGGCTTTAGGTTCTACTTTGCAGAATCTCCAGAATTACATTGTGTTATCCAGACCCATACGACTGGACACCCCTGCACATCCCTTCCAGGCTGGAGACTGGGTCTGTGTTAAGTGGTGGGACAGTGATCCTCTGCAGGCCACATGGAGAGGACCATTACAGATTTTGCTGACCACCCTCACCACAGTCAAAGCTGCTGGCAAAAGACCCTGGATTCACTACTCCAGAGTAAAGAAGGCTTCTGCTCCTGAAACAATGGAGAAAACAGAGACTGATACAAACGAAGATGATGTAGTAGATATTTTGAATATTTAGAATAGAGTCTCAACAAGGTAGAGGCCCCCTCTAAAGGGGGGGGTATGATGCCTTAGGTTTTAACTTTTATATTTTTCAGATTCTGTACTGCTTAGTGTGTAACTCTGAAGTTTCTTGTAGCCTGTTAATTTCTGCTCTCTCGTGCTAGGTAGACAGAACAAAGCCTCTCTGGGCCTGCTCTTCAAGGACATCCAGACTGTCCTAGGCCCAAAAAGTATAAACCAAAAGGCCTCTAAAGGGGGGCAAGTGGAGGGGAATTACATCATTAAACTGAAGCTTTAATTGGAGAATTAACCCTGATATGCAAATGAACCAAACCTATAAAAGTGTGAAGAACTCGTGACCTGTCGTCCATCTTGGGGCCCATCTTGGCAGTAGCCTCTGGCTCCCCAGGGGGTACCTTTGGAGGCCTTTCCAATAAATACCTGCTTTTATTCCCTTATTCCTGTCTAGTCTCTGTTTCTAGGAGGCCTCTTAAGGCATCAGTACAAGCTGATCCACCCCTTTCACTCTTCTTTCTACTTTGGCACTATGTCAGCAGGCTAAATATGTCAGCATAACCTTTTCTATGGTCATGTCATGAACTACATCCAAGCACAGATCTGGTTAAAGAACATCCTCCTGGGCACCAAGTACTGTGCTGTGAATCCTACAAAAATAACAGAAGGCTTCAGAAATGGGCATTACAATGTTGATCATAAAGCTTCTCTGCTTTTTTTACTGCTGGTTTACATTCTGAAGGGCTTCACTTCCTGAAGTGCATCACTGCTGTGTCACTTCCTGTAAACATTTCCACTCTGTGAATGTTGGAGAACTTTGGAAAAATGGCAGCAAGCACATTTGAGTGGGAGGTGCTGTTGCAGTCTGTGAGGTCCATGTGCTCAGTGGTGTGCTGTTCCCACTGAATGTTGTCTAGTGGATGCCAGCAGTAAGTGCAGCACTGGCTGCGTTTCCCACACAGCTTGGTGTGACAGAGCCTGCTGATCCATCACAACTTGTCAGCACTCTCACAGCATACCTAATGAGGGGGTCTGTGATAATGTGGAAGATAGGCTCTTCCTTTCCCATCAATTGATCTTGCAATTCTAGGTGATTTGTCCTTGATGCTTCTTGCAGCATCTTACAAAGCTGCAGGCTAAAATAGCCAACAAGTTTTTCTTCTTTAATGTAAAGGATGCCTGGACTCAAACAGTAAGACAAATATAATAACAAATGAGGTGTACTTAGAAATCACACATTGGACACTAACCTAAGGAAACAAAGCTTAATATATTTCTGCTGGGATTTCTCTTTTATTTTCCAATAACAAAGGATTTTAGGAGAAATTTGTATGAAATGTAAGTAAAATAATAACTTTGAAGATTTCAAATTCATGAGCAAAAGGAATGAAAATATTTGAAGGAGAAAAGTTAGAAACTAGAACTCACCCAAAGAAGTAATTTGTACACAGATTTGTGAATTTGTTAGACTTGTGAATTTTATTTTTTACATGCCTGTACTTGAAACTGCCACTTTTTTTTCCAAGTAAAATTAAAAAATAGTTTGACTTGCTCTTGCTTCTCAAAACCTATTCATTTCCAAGCATTAGCAAACTTCAACTTAAATGGAAGGTGATCATTCATGTAATAGTTTCCTTCTTCCTTTAAAGCTCTTACAGCCGTTGGTATACAAAATTTTTGATAGGAAGAACACTGGTTTAAGAATTAATCTGAACTGGGCAAACATAGAGAGTGGGGAGTGAGAAATATGAATAACTAGATTGGTTGTCTGTTTTGCTCAGAAATTTTAAATGACTCCCTCTAGCCCTTAAAATGCCTCAGGAATACAGTCAAGGAATAGTAAAAATGGTTAAACTGATGGATCTTACTCCCTCTATTTCTACTACATCATCACCACCATCTCAGCTGCTGCCAGTCCCAGGCAACTGAAATGATCTCTTTTCCATGTTTTTTAATGTCAGCGTAGATTCTACAAAACCACCAATACAAGATGCCAGCCTCTTCCACTGATGTCAGGTACCACTCCTCAAGGTCAATTTTGTCTTCTTAATGCTGCTGGGTTCACTTCTGGAGTGGCATATCTAGGCAGAGGTCAGAGCTTTCATTAGGAAACCCAGAAGAGAGCAAGGAATATTGATAGACTTCATTGTTTCCTAACAAAAATCTTTGTTGCTTTAAGTACTGTGCAATTTTCATTGCGAATTCAATAGCCATTAGTTCTATATGATGTTTTAATAAGCTATAAAAGGGTAAGGTTTTAATTGCTAATTAGCAATAAAAATTGATTTTTTTTTGCCTCACTGATCTCCCCAAGACAAGACATGCAGGCTCTTTAGCCCAGATTGTCAGCATTTAATTTCAGCTGCTATCTTCTTTCCTTCTCTCACATTTTTTTCCACCATCCAGCTCTTGTTACAGCCTCCAGTTATAAACTGGAAAACTTCCAACACTGAAATTCATATCTAGAGAGAAAGCTGCAATGGGGCCAGGAAGAATGGGAAACAGAAGTTGAAATAAAAGACTAATGAAGGATAAGCATCAACAATCAAAATTCAACCTTGGTTTTAGTAATGACTTTTCAATAAAGGGGGTCTATAGTCTCTGAACTATGCCCAGCAAATATATGTTAAATAAAAATGTCAAAAAAAAAAAAAATACCCCACATAAGAAAAAACACGTCCCCAATATCTTTCAAGAATAGCTTTTAGGGTAACAGTATCTTCATCTTGCTTGTCCCTAAATTTATTTAAGTGCTAGCTTTTCTGACTGACATCAAGATACAATGGACTTGTAATTTGACTCGTAAAGTTCCATTTTAATTAACTGGGAAAAAAAGTTGCTTTTCTGTAACTTTTGGAATCACATTATTTTCAACTAAGTGTCCCCATGGAAACAAAGTATTTCCTTCTGCTGCAGCTTCCTTTCTTGCTTTTTAGTAAATCAAAAAGTTATGTAATGGTTTTACTACCATCTATTGCAACTTTGACAGACTGTTTTAAAGCTACAGATGTGTCATGAAGAATAGCATTATAAGAGAACCAGCTTTATGACAAAGATGTTAAAAAGACAATAAATATAATTAATTTAAAGCTTTTAAAACAAAATGTAAGTTAACATATATATATGTGTAATTTTTTTTGTATTCTATTTTTATTTTACCTTTAGAAATAAAACCATGGTTTAGTTCAAATCTGGAAATAAAGTGTTTCAAATTATCAAAATTTTCAGAAAAATGCAAGTACTGATTTTAAGCCCACTTTATCAGCTTCTCCAGGATTCTCTTTAAGAAGCCTGTACTAGTTTGAAAACAAGCCAGTGGGAAGCACCAAGTCCGAATAACAATTTAATAGGGAAATAAAAAAAAGGCAGAAAACACTGATTCAAACTGACAGAGTCAGGATACAACCTGACACCGTGTTAGTCAGGGTGGTGGTAGCAGTCCGATAAGATGGTGGCTGCAGTCCTCCCTAAGTGGTGGATGTGGCTCTGTCGAAGCAGTGATCTTGTAGAAAGGGTCTGCTCTTCCTCAGAAAGTTCAGTGGTGGCTGTGTAGCTCCTGTCCTCTGGGAATCCAGTGGAAAGGGTGTCTGTGGTGGTTGGAATCTCAGATTATATCCAAGATGGAATGCTTGGTTCCTCCCTCTGGGTGGAGCATCTCACAATGGGATGATGAGTCATCAGTCCAGGCGTTGATGGGCTCATTAACAGAAGATAGTCCAGAGGGAGGAGGCAAGGAAACACTGCTCCACCTGGTTTCAGCAGCTCATGAGGATGGTAACAGAATACACTGCAACCCAGGACGAAGCCTTTTCTCACTCACTCCCTGTTCTTGGTCAAATCACTCCATGTTTCCCAAACTCCTGTTTTATAAAGTGAATAAAATATTTACTTACTGTCCTTAACTTCCAAAGGGCTTTCTGTGGGTTAATTACTTCATGTTTAACTTTGAAAATCTAAAGTGTTATATTAGTGCCAAGTGTTATTATTATGAAACCTACTAAAACCACAATGCATGATCAGTTAGATCAGACCAAAGGATGTGTAGCTGCAAAGGATCTAATTAAAAGTTTATAAATAGAACTATTGAAAGGAGGTGAACTTTGGTACTGTCTCACACTTAAAGTGCACAGAGACCTATTAGTCACCACCATGCCCTGTATTCCTCATGTCACAGACTGAACAGCCAGAGGTTTGAAAAAAGCCAATATTTTCTTTATTTGTTTAAGAGGGTATCAAGCAGACTGGAAAGCTCTTCTCTACAATATCTACAGGCATTTATTAAAAGTGCAATGTGAATGTGGCTAGACAAATGGAAGAAATACATCTGAAATACAATAATAAAAGGTATAAATGATATTTTGACTACTCAGAAGGTGATGCTGTTTTCTTCTAAAACCTAAGTCTGGAACCTGAAGGTGGTCACTTGTGAATTTAGCAACAGTGCTTTTTAGTGACAATAGAAGCTCATCTTATATTGTAGCATTTAGGTTAATATTGTCAGAAAATTGTCTTTGTCTAAATCAGGTCTTTCTTCTGCTTCAGAGATAATAACGTGGAGTATTTAGCTATAGTTTTGAAATTGGGAAAATATATCTATATCTTTCAGCATTTCTTGTCACACTGATTTTTTTGGATACAAATTGGAAGGAGGGAGGATTCTATCCATAAAGATGTATTTATACTCGTCATCTTTTGAACTGCATTTAAATATCTATCTAGTTCTTGGCAGTATATTCATTTGCTAGGAGAATTATCAGGATTCACACATTTCCTGATAAAATATATTTATTTTAAAGAAGTTAAGAATTACAGCTGTATTAAGAAAACCAAAATATGTTATTGAGGTTCACATTTTCTTTTTACACTTGCCATGCTTATTCTTCTTCACATATTTGTATGTCTACAACAATCTGTATCCTCACACCTATTTGTAAACTGAAAGGGTTTTAGATGCAGACATATTCAATACTGTTTTGTCAGGAAATAAGCCACCACTCTTACAAATTTCTAGTTTCACTTTAAAGTAATTCTACTAATGCTAGGTGGAAGAAAATTGGGAGATTATTTAATTCAACCTCTTGCTTTAAATAGGACTACTGTTACTGTCATATTATCTAGGCAATATAGAATACTGCAGGCATCCATAACTTTGAATTAAATATACTACAGTGACATATAATCTTTCCAAAATTAATCACTACAAACTGAAAAAAAGAAAAGATTTATAAAGTAGTAACTTAAAGGAAAATACTGATGAGACATCAAAGCCAATTATTTACAGCAATGATATCCCAGACATTGAAAGTTATTATTGAGGATATATATCTCTCATCTTACCCATTCATTTGTGCTCAAATCATATGCTCTGCAACTTTTTACCTAGAATCAATCACACCAAAGAGACAAACTGAACATTTTTTTAAAAAAACAAGATTATCAAGTCACTTCCCTTATTTCTCATCCCTTTCATTTTTTGAAAAGCATCCTAATTTTCAGGATGAAGCGTGGTGTGGTCAGGAAGAACATGGTGAATCCTTCTACATATCCAGTAATTATGAACTCTGCTCTATCCCAGTATCGGTTTTCTTAGCACTTCTCTATTTCTTACACTCTTGAAATTGTATATTACTTTAGCTACTGTGCACTGCACTTTTTCTTACATGAAACACTTTAAACTATGTTTTACATGACATTTGACATAGAACTTAAGCAGTGGTTTGCTAACTTCTTCCTTGATTTATACTGTATTCTTCTTCCAAGACAGTAAATATCCTGTTTTCAATCTTCATTACAGGAACATATTAGGTTGAAAGTTCTATGTTTGTTTTTAAATTTTTTTAAAATGCTAACTCCCTTATCTCTCTCCTGCTAAATACCTCACAGCTTAACAGATAATTTTTTCATTGCGTTTTTAGTTTAAATACTATTCCATTTCTTATTTGAATAATATTTATCATTTTTAGACAATTCACTAGAACTCTCCAAAGCTTTTAATTCACATATATTTTTTACCTTTGTGCATCTATATTAAATGAACATATTGTGTTTTGTACCAAAAAAAATGAAAAAAACCAAACCCAAAGCAAAGGTTATTCTTTATGATTATTATCACCCCAAAACACTGCCACAATTTTATAATAAAAGTTCAATAACTGTTTGGCTGAGATTTTAAAAATTATTTTCATATGATATTTTGACATGTTGGTTTTTTTAATAGACTTGCCCTGAGTATCTTAAACCACAGAACCTTCAGAAAGTCCTGGGACATTACTGAGGAATTTCTATGGGTTTCAAATGTTTCTTCTTGGTACATACCTGCTTTTGCTTTAAAAGCATCAGATTATAGCATAATTATGGATTACACTACTGTCCTGGGTTGCAGTGTATTCTATTACCATCCTCAGGAGCTGTTGAAACCAGGTGGGGCAGTGTTTCCTTGCCTCCTCCCCCCAGACTATCTTTCTGTTAATGGCCCATCATTGTCCTGCTGCATGACTCAGAGATAACTCCCTCGGACTATCTTCTGTTAATGAGCCTAATCAACACTTGGCCCCATGACTCATTACCCCATTGTGAGATGCTCCACCCAGAGGGAGGAACCAAGCATCCCATTCTGGATATAATCTGAGACTCTGAACACCAGAGAGAACCCTTTCCACTGGATTCCCAGAGGACAGGAGCTACATAGCCACCACCGGACCTTCTGAGGAAGAGCAGACCCTTTTTTCTACAGGATCACTGCTTCAGAGGACTACAGCTACCATTCTACCAGACTGCTACCACCACCCTGCCTAACAGGGATTCAGGTTGTATCTTGGCTCTGTCAGTTTGAATCAGTGTTTTCTTTTAGTTTTTTTACTTTTCTTTAATTTCCCCATTAAGTTGTTATTCTGACTTGGTGCCTCCCACTGGTTTGTTTTCAAACTAGTACAACTATTAATTTATTATGAAATTTTGCCAGTGGCATTTGAGTGACTCTTTTCAGTGCTAGGTCTTTAGAGATCTAAAATAATTGGTTGTCGGACAATTGGTCCTCTTTGGGCTGTCTAGTGAACTACAACATATCAGTGTTCAACACTAAGGAAGATAGCCATGGTAATGCCAGTAGACCATTTTGTCCTGACCATTTTACCTAGAGGTTAACGTATTATTCTCATGAAATGCAATTTGTTAGAATGAGAGAAGGCAACTTTTTCTGTAAGTAAATAAAGGCTTTGAGCGTTAGATAGATTGCACAGAATGTCAAGATAATTTACTCTAGTCAGTGGAACTACGAAAACTCACACAGCCATTGTGATGTTCATGATAGATACTGACTATTCCCAGCTTCACTGGAGGTCACCTATTGTTTTTGGTCCTCTTTGGGCTGTCTAGTGAACTACAGCATATCACTGTTCAACACTAAGGAAGATAGCCATGGTAATGCCAGTAGACCATTTTGTCCTGACCATTTTACCTAGAGGTTAACGTATTATTCTCATGAAATGCAATTTGTTAGAATGAGAGAAGGCAACTTTTTCTGTAAGTAAATAAAGGCTTTGAGCGTTAGATAGATTGCACAGAATGTCAAGATAATTTACTCCAGTCAGTGGAACTACGAAAACTCACACAGCCATTGTGATGTTCATGATAGATACTGACTATTCCCAGCTTCACTGGAGGTCACCTATTGTTTTTAAAATGAAGTAATTTTTTGCCAAAAAATATCCACTATTATGTAATACCTGTGGTAATGTCATGACCTATATTTCTTATGTCATTTAACAGAATGTAAGGAACCATATTTAGTCTAAATTATTATTATTATGGAATGAAGAAAGCACTATTCAAAAGCCAAAGTGTGTTCACAGAAAGGCTCAAATAATACAGTTACCAACTGAAATATCCCTGGTTAAACCACCTAGCATTTTATGCTACCAATGCAGATTTTTGTCTGTTTTAGTCAGTTTTAAAAAGCTCAGATAAATGCTCTGCAATGAATCTATTTGAAATAATCCTTTAAATGATTTTTTTTCTTCTTCTTTACCCCAGTATTTACCAATAATATTCAGGGTATACATTCTTTCTTCTCATAAATCTGCAAAATAAAATGATGTTGTTTGCTTGGCAAGTGTGATCATCTCTGAAACTTCTGTAAGAAGCGTTGTCTTGCTCTTCAGTAGCAAGCTTGTTTCTTCTAAAGGAATAATATTAATAACCATAAGACCGCAGAAGGAAATAGCTTGTTTACTTTGTCAGTAAAGACAAAGATTTCTTCAGGCCAGATATGTGGGTTTCCATGTGCTGAGTTGCTTTGTTAACAGTGGGCGCTAAAAAAAAAAAAAGAGAACTCTCAAGCAGAACCGGTAAATCTTTCCTGGCTTCCATCAGCATCAAAATAACAGCCTAAGATGACTTGATTCATCATCAGCCAGCTGAAAATTCTGCAAGTATTAGTCAAATATTCAGGAAAAAAACCCAAACAAACCAACAATTTAATGTTTCTACAAAGGTATTTTTATTTTCTTTTTTTCTTTTAATAGCATTTAGAAAATTTTCAAAACCTTTGAATTTGTATCTCATTTTCAGGGAATTTTTAATGTTTTTCACCAACTACTAATTGAGGAAACTGTATGAAATTGAAGCCAATTGATAATGTTTCCATGATGCATCAGATATCAATTAAATTTAGTGGCGGTTTCCATAACATATTTGTTCTCGGGGTTTTTTTTTTTTTTGGATCCTCCCATGTTCCAGTCTTGATAGCTATTTTTACACAAGTGAACAAAATGAACCGTGATTGAGTTAGAAAATAGTATAAAATCTCCACAGAAACCTGGATAAGTCATCAGATAGACTCACACACAATGATCATGGAAATTCATTCAAACAATGTATTCAATGATATTCAGCTTAAATTGTAACCCAAAAAACAAGGATATTAACATATACTTAAACAGTCAGACTGTGATGTGCTCAGTACCTGTAGCTAGGATCAATGTTCCCAAAAAGCTCCATTCTTAATTAAATTGAAGGTAAAGGAAGATGGTCTTAAATGTTTTCTGTTCTGATTAGTTGATTTAGATTAGCAAAATCACATATAGCTACATTTATAAAAATTAAAAATGCTGAGCTATTGACCAACTTTGGAATCTAGACTTTATTTTAAAAAGATATATAAAAGATAACTGAATTTTCTTGAGTATGTAGTTGTGTGATTGAAGTTCTCTTTCATAAAATCTGATATACTGACAATAATAAATTCAGAGATTGTTTTCAGTAACACTATGAATCACACCTGCAGATTGAAAGCATTTTGCTTTCTTTTTATTGAAAACAACTTTAACAGCTGCCAGAAAATTAAGAATAAATATAAATTCAGACATATGTACCCTTTAACTTAGAGATAAGAATGAAAAGTTAATAATAGCAGCTTGAATATTCTTTGTTTATAAGGTAAAAAAATTTTTTTTTCTACTTGCCTTAATCGTGACATCTTGTAACATTTTTCTACGGTTGTGTTCTTTGTATATACCTTTGAAATGGAGAACAAAAATTACATTAAAAATGTTATAGACCTTTGTTTGAATTTTCTACTTCTTCCTTATTTAAATTTCAATTTCCTTCTATATTTCATCTTGTTGAACCAATGTTTTTTGAAAAATTGCACCAAGCCAGTGTGTCTGTAGTGCAATAGTTCATCTGCTCTGTGTACAAACATACAGAAGTAACAAAATACAACTTAGACAGCCATACAGGAATCAGAGCAAATGTTAAGGCCTTCCATCCAAGTGAAGGACTCCTAAAATCCCTTCTCAGCTACTGCAGAACTGAGGTGGCACCTTAGTGCCAGGGTTCTTCAGCTTTTTTAGGATCTTCCCTCATGTCTCAGTCTCTCTGGTGACCAGAATGTGACCATTCAGTTTTAGAACCTCTACACAGTGCACATTTCCAGCCTCATCGGGTTCATACCAATAGGGATTTACAGAAGGCATTTACAGCTTCCGTTTTCTTTCAAATATTGTTAGAAGGAAATGGAAGGTGGCAGGTCAGGTAGTAGTTAAGCACTCATGCCAGGACAGGAAAGCCAGGTTTTTGTATGTACATAAGAGACATCAGGGTCCCTACAACCACAGCTGCCACAAGTGAACCAAGTAAAATGCTGTAGGCTGGTTTCACTGCCAAAGGGGGGAGGAGGAGGAAGCGTCTTTAGCTGTTTTTGTTGAAGATATGTTCCTGTAAAAAAAAGAGTTCTCAGAGCTGCTTCTCAGCAGGTCAAACCACAGCTTATACTGGTGCATAGGGTTATTCCTCCACAGGTGCAGGACCCTGCATTTGTGTTTGTTGAATTTCAGAATTTTCTGCTCTGCCCATTTCTCCAGCCTGTCAGGAGCCTTCTGAACGGCAGCACAGCACTCTGTACTGGACAATTCAGAGACACTTTCAAGGCTGTTCTATCATTTAATAGATTTCCAAGATCTAGATTAGCAGTTTTGACTAAAGCCTGGATTTCTTCCTATAAATTGATAGTCTTCTCTGGAAATGAAATCCAGATGAATTCATAGTTTTCTTCTATTCAGATTTGAATTAACATTAATTAATTCTCATTACATCACTCTGCAGCAGACTAGTCTTCCTATCAATTAATGTTGATATGAAAGCTTAGATAATTAACTGTAAGTCAAGAATTTTTGTATCCTTTATATGAATATGTTCTTTAAAAAGGGCATGTGTTTATATATGCTCACACACTTTTTTTTTTAATTTGGGAGAAAACCAATTAAGACTGCTATATAATGAGCAATTATGCCTACAATAAATCAAATTTCTTTATAATTTGTATGATGCAGTACTCTAAATTATACATGCAAGATCAATAATTGGCAATAAAATATCAAGCTATAATTCTTCAACCTCCATGACCATACTACACATACTTATGTAAAAATAGATCTTAATTTTTAGTATACTGTCTATAATTTATTACATAAGAAAAAAAAATAGTTAGGGCTCTGGCCATTAGAACAATCTAAAACACTCCCAGAAAAACTAGTAAGATTTTTGAATGGAATGCAGGTAAGCATTTAAAGCAATTTCAGGAATTCAAGGATATCTCACCTGCTTTTCCTAGCCTCTAAAGAAGGGTACAGAACCAATGAAAAATCTGTTAATCTGCCAGACCCATCTAAAAGGGCTGATTACAGTTAGGCACTTAAAATGGTAATAGATGCCTTGGCTGAGGCAGCTGTTTATTGTATACCACTTCTGAAAACCTGTGGAAGTTCTCCAGTGGAGCACAGGCTCACAAGCAAGGAACAGTAAGGAGAGCAAAATGTAGAGTGAGATAATTGATCTTCAGCCTGAATTTTTGTGAGGTGGAAAATCTATTATGAATTGTTATCTCATTTTCTTTTTCTACATATTGCATGCATTGCCCTTCTCTAAAATCTGGAGGGATTTCCAAAGAAATAAGGGACAGAACAAATCCACTGATCTTGCATTTGAATGGCAGTGCTCTGGAAAGAAAAATATCACGGGGAAAGCCCAGAGCTTAATGTAAACGTTTGCTGTTGATAGAAATGACGTTTTGAAGGGAATTCCTAAGTTCTGCATGAACCTTCTCAATTAGGCACAGTTTCTTCATTGAGGTTCTTGAAAATAAAATATTCATCTTAAATGTAATTACATTTATGTTTCACAATTTTTGCTTCCACTGTAGTATTTTTAGTTCTTTCAAAGAGGACAACATATCAGAGTTGGTTACTATTCCTTAGAGCTTAATGATGGTTGATTTTTGTCTTTGGGTAGAGGCTTTTAAAATTTTTGGCTAAATCACTGTGAACTGATTTTGGTTGGAGTATTACCAAACTATTTAGTAACTATTTTAAAATTATTATAATTTTGAGTTTTACTAGGTAAGATTAATCTCTTTTATTAGACAAGAATAATGTAAATCAATGCAAATTACAATTTGATACAAGAGATGCAATGAACATTGTTGCCACAGAGATAAGCTTTATTCATCATATCAAGAAATGTTAATTTTTAAATAACATTATCTCCAACTCTTTTGTTTGTTCAAGTATCTAAATCCACAGAGCAATTGGAAAACATTCCATAACATGAGGTTACAGCAAATGGAAGTAAATTAAGAATCAGACAGAATTCCTATTAATTTCAACAGGTATAAGCAGAATAATATATATTTCTAACCACTAATAATCTAATACTTCTAGGTTAGTATATAGTAATAAAAATGGAAATATTATTTTCACAAATCACCTGTGAACTTACCAAATTTTTGCCACTATCAATTTTATATTTGATCAATTTCTTTATCCATGAATTCCAATAAGAAAACCCCCTTGATGTCTGAGGATTCCTGTTGATCACCATAATGTTGATATGAAATAGCATTTTTCTCTGGCTTCACACAATTGACAGTAATAAATTAAGTACATAATATGTAATGAGAAATAGCAAAATAAATGTAAAGAATATGTTCTCAAAGGAGGGAACGTCTGCCTGAAACAGTAGTGCCCATGCAATCTCCCAGTATACGGCTAAGGTATACCAGATTTCCACAGGTGTACCTCCTTTTCTACCTGTAAATTTTGCCAAAATAAAATTTAATTTTTTAAAAGTTTTATGAGAGTAGAAGATGCCCCTGTCAGAGCTCTGAAGCTGAGTCTTACTAAGCTGTCATACTTTTGAAATTGTCAGAGTACACAGTGCTGAGCAGAATACAAGCAAAATTATTTTGACACTTCCTGAAAACATCTAATTTTTTTACAAGTGTTGATTTATGAATACAGAGTAAATATAACACTTTTTAGGATATATTTGATTTATGGAAAATTCACCACAATTGCTCGTTTACTTTCTGGGGAAGAAAGTCTGGCATCCTAATCCAAGTAGGTAGGGACTATGAGAGACAGGGTGCAGGGGAATAAATTAAGATACAGATCATTAAATATCTGTGTCTGCTTATGTGCAGGAAAAAATTTGTCATTAAATAAGACTTTTCTCTGTAGCTCTCAGATACCAGCAAGTTTGTGCTGTGACTTTTCTGTTTTCAGTTAAGGGTGGAGTGTTTTATGAAGCTTTTGCATTTCTGATCTGTAGATAAGTCTGTATTATACTTTGAGGCCAAAGGAAGACTCAGCTAGCAGAGACATAGCAGTCACACAGAAAAGGCTCAGAGCACCTCTGCTGGTTGGTGGCTGCATGGGGATGCCTGAAGATAAGGCAGTGATGGTCCCAGTAAAGCACAGGGCATGTTGACTGTCATTGACTGGTGCAAATGTCAGTGGCACAGAGGAGATCTCTGATGAGGAAGACATCTGTGTCCACGTCTGGGACTGGAGAGAGGGTTTTTGCCTCTCCTGGGACAAGGGCAGCAGAGGCCTGAGTAACCAGGTGAAGGAACTGCAGGAGGAGGTGGCCAACACTATGGGTTCCTGTTGACAAGATTAAAAGCAAAAACCACACTCATCTTTTACAAGGACAAGAAGAGGATCCAGGTAACTGTGGTCAGCCAAAGTTCAGTCTCTAGGAAAGTTATAGAGGGAATCCTCTTAGAAGTTATTTCTATGCAGATTAAGGACAAGAAGACAGTTAGGAATGGGCAAGATGGGTTTAGCACCGATCATGTCAGACTAACCTGATAGCCTTATATGATGAGATAACTGGTTTTGTGGACAAGAGGAGAGCAGTGGATTTTGTAGACCTTAACTTTAGTAAACCTTCTGTAGGCTCCTTGTCACCAAATTGTTGAGATGCTGACTGGATAACCGGACGACCAAGTGGTTTGGCACACTTGCAGTGGCTTGATTGCTTGGCTTAAAGTGTTCTGATCAGTGATGCAAAGTCTAGCTGGCAGCCAGTAGCAAGTCGCATCCCTCAAAGATTCATGTCTTCATTAATTACCTGCAGTGAAGGGCACTTTCAACAACTTTGCAGATGTCACCAAACTTGGGAATGTAGGACTGTCAATATGCAGGACAGGGCAGCTATTCAGAATGGGCTGGAGGAACAGATTGAAAGGAACTTCAATCAACAGCCCAGATGCAAAGGAGCTTGACAGAATAGGACGTGGTGGTCCTGGTGGACACCAAGTTCAACATGAGCCAGCAATGTTCTCCTACAGGTAGACAATGGTGTCCTGGGCTGCATTAGACAAAGTATTGCCAGCAAGTTGAGAGAAGTGAATCTTCCCCTCTATTCTGAACTGGTGAGGTCACACCTGGAGTATTGCATCACATTCTGGAATCCTCTGTGCAAGAGAGACATCGACATGCTAGAGACAGTCCAGTGAAGGGCCATAAGGATGGTGAATGGACTGGAGCTCCTATACTATGAAGAAAGGCTGTTAGAGAATTGGGACTGCTCAGCTTGGAGAAGTGAAATAGCATGAGGGACATCATCACTATATATAAATACCTGAAGGACAGTGTAAGGAGAGAGGATGGGGTCAGGTTCTTTTCATTGTTGCTCAGTGACAGACCCAGAGGCAATGAACACACACGAAAACAAGGAGGTTCCCTCTGAACATCAGGAAACATTTTTTCATTGGTGGTCAAACGCTGGAACAAGTTGTCCAGGGAGGTTGTGCATTCTTTCTTATTGGAAATATTTAAAAGCCATCTGGACACAGTCCTGGGAAAATAGGTCTAGGTGGCAAAGCTTGAGCAGAGAGATTGGATCAGTTGACCTCCAGAGGTCCTTTCACAGAATAATCAAGACTGGAAGAGATCTTCAAGACGATCCATACCAACCAACAACCTAGCACCAACATAATCACACTTAAACCATATCACCAAGTGCCACACCCAGACTGTTGAACACTTCCAGAAATGGTGATCCACCACCTCCCTGGGCAAATTATTCTGGTGTCTAAACACCCTTTCAGTGGAAAAAAAAAAAATTAAGAAAACAATTGTTGCTACTCAATAGCTTAGCAGTATCTGAGGAAAATGGGCAAGAAGGAGCTAGACTCATTGATAACCAGGAAGGATCTATGACTACAGAAATTCACTGCCAGTAGGGATACAGACAGAATATTTTTATTCTAGGTGTGACTATCAGCAACTGGATGTTAAATTCTCCTGTCCTGTACATTGAGAATAAGATACTAGGTACATTTTCTTACAGATTATTGTATTGGAATAAATATAAAACTGATAAACAAATTATATATTGTTTTGATAATTATAACTGCTGGGGATGTGTCTAGTGCTTTGCCAAGCAGATTAAAAGGAATATTAGCCTAAGTGTCACTCAGAAGAAAAGAAATTAGAACAGTGTGTTTGATACAAAATATATACTATCCAGAATACCTCAGGAAAAAATACTGGCAGATATTTTGAATTCTCTGAAGGACAGAACTAGTGAAAATAAGACTACCATCGTAACTTCAATTCTAGTTCCTGAATACTGGAACAATGCAATAGGGACACTGGATATGGACAAATTACTAGCCCAGCCCTTCACAATAAATGAGTTTGGTATTACTTCATTTTATTTGCAGCACATCCTACTACAGAAAGATGAAATAGTACTTTCTTAATGTAGGGTAAAAAATCCTTTCCACTGAGCTCAAAGAAATAGCTGCACAAATAAGGATAGGTTTGGGTTTTGATTGACAATTCACATCTTCAAGACTAGCATAGAAAAGCCTGCATTGTAGTAGTTCAATATCTATTTAGAAAGCATTGCAAGGTGGTTTATATGACATAAATTGTTTAACTGCAAGATATTATTGGCAGTTAATAATAACCAGGTAAAAAGTAATAAACAAGTGTAAAAATGCTTTCAGTAGGCATCGAATGTGCAGTGAATGGATAATAATCAAGGATCATTTGTTAGGCTGAAGGTCAGACATGCCATGGAGACTACATATAATGAGTAGAAGTTTAATGTATGCATGAGTGACATTTGATTACAATACCAATGTAACCCTTTTAACCATTACATATAAGGAAATAGAAAACAAAACAAGGATAGCTTCTAGTTTCACCATTATTACCCAAACAGAATAGCTATGCTTTAAATACTATTAGCATAAAATTAACAATGTGAAAACATGGCAACTACCTCAACACATATTCTCCCTAAGGGAACTTCTAACTCTGATGAAGCCAATGACAAAACTCCCTCTACCTTCCAGAAAGCTGTTTTCATCTCCTAGTATTTGTTAGGAGTCCTATCTTCCTGGCAGTTGTCAAAATACACCTGCATGATACCAGTCCTTGTTCCCATTCTGGAAAGCACATGTAAGGGAGAAAGAAGCTTACGTTGTTGCAATATGTTTTTGCATGCCATGGCATACAATGTACAGTGACTTTCAGATTGTAGACTGGCAGATTGGAAAAAAAACCCCTTTTTTTCTATGTGGTCTTAACAGACTTGATGTAATCATCACTAAGAAACAACATGCACTGGTCACCACAGAAATACAGGTAGCAGTGCTGGATTGGGTATAGTACATGTGAAGCCTTGTCCTAAATGAAAAAAAATTTAAGGAACTAATTCTATGGAAAAAGTTGAAACAAATATATGAACATCCTTGAGTATCCAACTCATATTAAATATTTACAGCTGTTATAAATTGTTTAGATTGTGACCTTGATAGTGTAAAGAGTTCCCTAGAAGTTTGCTATCAGCCTTGCATTTTAGTAATGAGGTTTATAGAAGATTTTATTAAAGGTATTAAAACTTCTAACAGTCAAGTGTAGAGAATGCATCTGCAAAAAAACCCATAACACTAAGCAGAGCATTACAAATGCATACTGGAAATCCATTAATAAAGGGAACTAGGTATCTATTTAAATTAAACATTTATCTTTCACTGTTGGGGGCAAAGGTTTATACCCAACACTAATGAGAAGAGCTAAACTACTGGCCTCATCAGTTGTTTGAATAAGCTGTTCTAAAATTAATTTAATGATCTCACTAGCTGTTTGCAAAACACATCTTTACAACAACATAAGCCATAGTCCTCATGCTATTGATGAAATTATTGATACCAATGGAAAATTCAATCTAAGTAATACAGACAAAAGCTTTGCAGAGTTTTGCATAAACCTGTGGAGATTGTTTTATCATTACACGTGTAAACCTGATTTCTTAGTAGAAACTAAAAGTGATATATAAGTGGAGTTTAAACACGAAACTCTGTTCCTGCAAAATGATGTGGAGTACAAAATCTTACCCTACTTTAGAATTTCTTTGCAGCATTGGGACTGTACAATGAAAAGATACTATTTTGAGCTATACATTCTGTAACATACTAGAATAGCTGGATTCCCCAAAGGAATGGAAAATACCTAAAGATAATACACTGCAATATCAAGATTGAAACACCTGAGGCTTTCTCTCTCCAGTCCATAAACTCTTAGTAAAAGTTTACAAAAAGTTCTGGCTGGTCTGTAGCCTATTTCCTGCATAATCACTTAATGCTATGACAAGTCCCTAAATCACACTGTGAGGAATCTGATGCTGTTGGACATTCTCATGTAACCCAAGTGTCTCAGTTGTGCCTTTCTGTCACAGCTTCCTAGGAATAGAAATAAAACACCAAGTACCAGATTTCCTGAAGTGCTAGCCAGGTACCTATGTAACTGCATTCCAAGACAGATGCAGGTGTCTAACAGTTCAGCGAAATCATATTCTTTTTCATTTCAGCCTTCTTAGTCAGAATAAAGTACTGCTTAGGTGCTTTTTTCACTCAGTGAACTAGCATTCTAACACAAAGGTTAGTCATTGTTACTGAGTTTTGTATATCACAAATATTTAGTCATCTCTGCTATACTATCTTGATAACAGCTCATGCAGATTGTCCATTATAACAAAGAGACATTATTTTCCCTCTTGTCACACTCAATAAATCTGTCCACTCCCCAGCAAATATGTCTTGGCAGCAGTCCAGTCACGGGAGTCACTGACAAGATGATACACCTGAGGTCAACCAAATCACTCTTTAATACAATAATCACATCTCAGCTTGGCAGTCCATCACCTATCATTCTCCCCAAATGAGCAAACTAAACTGCAGGAGAAAATACTCCTGGGCACCCTCTTGCACTGCAATGGTGGCAACAGCTGGTCCAGCAGATGCTTCTCATGTGATTCAGCACCTGTGCTTTTGCATTGCAATTTTGCAGTGGGCCATGTAGATAGATATTTTTTTCACTTTTTCAAAATGAAATATCCATACCTAAAATAAATGTCCAGAGGAATTTAGCAGAACTCTATTTTTCTTACTTAAAGGTAACCATCCAATTGTAGAAAACATCCTGAAAGAGCCCTAAAAGTCTTTATTAGTATAATCCCTGTACTTTGTAATTTATGTGTGATGTAGATTTGAGACACCTCAGTCTTCCTGGTATCCTGTAAGTTTGAAAGACATATGGCAAGAAAAGACAGGCTAAATTAATGCAGAAGGGATAGGTACATATATGTATTTTAAAAATAAAACTCTGAAGAACTTTTGATTTGGGGATACTTTATCATCAGGACAAATAATTTCTTGCTTCCTAAATAGAGCAATGGGGTTTTGTTGTTTCATATACGTGTTAAAAATGTAGGACAGTGACCCAGTTTTCTGCCAGAGGTTTATTAGGCCCTTCTATCTAGACGCTTATAAAATTGTGTGCATATAAAAATCCTTAGTCCTCGAATAGTCTTGTAAATCTTAGTACCACACAGAAACCCTTATTCACAACTGAAAAATCCACCCATTTGGAAATTTAATGATTTACAAATGTACATTTTAGGAGTTGCACTTGATGTTCTTTATGGGTCCCTTCCAATTCAGGATAGTCTATGATTCTATGACTATATTCCATGTACTCAAATCTGTCAGAAAAAAAAAGGAAAAATAAATACAGATAAATCATGCTCTTTCTTTCATCAGAACTGTCTCCTGTGTGAGAATGCAGAAGAAAAAAAGAACATTGCATAACCTCACTCATCTTCTGTGCTGGAACCACCTCTTTGCCTACTGCCCTCTCCTTTACAGACAAGTTCATATTTGTAATGGACCCTTGATATTTTATGCATTTCACCACTGTTATGAAAAGCACCTGTTAGGGGATTTCTTATGATGGAGATCAGACTGGGCAAAATAAAGATCACAAAAATATGTTCTCTTGAGTTCCTAAATTCCTAGAACTTTTGCTTTTTTCTTTTTGTTTCCTATTTTTTCACTCTATAGAACTCTCACATCTCATGAAAATACAGGTAGCACAGAGCTTGGTGGGGCACCTGTAACTCAGCCTGTGTATTAGTAAAAAATGGAGGCTTTTTCTGTGCATATAAGTAATAGCTGAACTCTATTGCACTCTAAAGTGATAAATCAGCATCACAGTAAGCAGTGACCTGGTAGTCAAAAGGATCTAGGGCTGATTTGACATTTTCAGTGTTTATAGTAAGCAGCAGTATTGCTGAGTGAAAATATAAATGGAACACCATGGTTTAAAATGTCACTTCCCTTTACTTTCTATCTAATTCCTGGAATAAATTCAAAACTATTTAAACTAATGAATAGAACTTGAGGAAATATATAGAACCTAAGCCTTTTAATATATGTCTTGGTTTGTTGTTTTATTATTATTTTTAATAATATTAACAGTTATTTTTAGTAATGACATTACTTGCTTTTCAAAAATAATATAATTGATAAAGAACCCATTTTGCAGGTAGAAGATTTAACTATTGCCAATACTACTCAGGTAATACCCATTAAAATCTATCTCAGATACTTTTGAGAAAGAAAAATGTATTTTGAAAACGAAAAGAAAAAGAAAAATGGAATGTTTCAGGACAGAAATACCTTGACATAAAGTGAAATTAAATGTCTTTCTGAAGTTCTTATGCTAACTTCTACCTTACTATGAGAATTTAGTACATCACAGATGAAAAATGTAATTCAGGTGTCTGGAAAACTGCAGAGCACTGTTAAAAATTATGAGGCCCTAAACCCCATTAAGATTGTCCATTATTCTTTTGAAGACTTCTGCTTTCAAAGTATATGAACTCAATCTGTGTCAGGAGCTCTGCCTCAAATATTTCCTTCCTATGTGTTCATTGACAAAGACACAGTGATTGTTAGCCACTATCTAGACATTTGATGACCTCTCTCTCCTAGAAAAAAGTGACTTGTCAGTTCTCACATTTCTTACGATATTGTTGAGATAGGTAACAAAACAACTGGAACAGTTATCCATAGAAAGACACGTGTCAAAGGAGACTTGGGCAGCTCAATGATGTGACCTTAAAAAAAGCAGCAATATCAGAGTTTGACACTGAAGCGTGCCATAAATCAAATCTCTCCGATGGCAGAGGGAGTTTTAAAAGTCCTTGCAAGGAGTTCGCGAAAACAGAGACTTTCCTGGAGTCTCACTGCCGCCAGATAGTTGTTTATTAAGTCTTATCAGAGAAACAGAGTCACTAGCGTGACCCAGGCATAACATAGAGCAGAGAAAGAAGGAGAGAAGTGTACAATTATCAAGATTTACACAGCCTTTTAAAGATAATTTAACCAATGGTTACTAGAAATGTGTATTATTTTCACTTTCCTACCAATTATCCAGTAACACAGCCAGGAACTGCAGAATTTTTTGTCCAATCATCCCAAGTTACTTTTACTGCAGAATATGGAGTAGTAGAAGAAGAAGAAGAAGCTTTGGAGAACAACAATCCTCCATTTTGATGTTTTTTGCTCTTATCTATTTACTACAAAGAGAAGCCTAAAACCTCTAAATTTTCCACCCTGTGACAATCTTACATAGTAGTCTATCACCTAATTCACACCATTGTATTTTCTAGTTCTTGTCTGATTGTAGGCATTTTTTCTCAAGGTTGGAGGTTAAAACAGTGTTGTTCAGGGGGGTAGAAACCCTTCAAAACAGGCAGAGAAATATTCTCGGCACTCTGGGTTCCTACAAGAGTTAAGGAAGAAAAAAATTACAAAGCACTTCATGTCATAAAGTGCTCCCTATGCATTTATATAGGAGATTTTAGTTTCAAAAATCAGCTTTTGTCTATGTTTTTCACAGCCTGTTGTAAAATGCATTTTCCTATATTTTGAAATAGCAGGGGTTGGTTTCTACCAGCCACTTTGAATAGTAACAGTATATGATGTGTCACATCAACTTAGTCAACTATCTAATTAACTGAAGAAGTTGCAGTTTCAATAATTTCTATTTGATAATAATGGGAAAATCTAAATCAAAAAATGTCCATCTTTCTACATTTGTCCATCAGACATGCCTAATGTACAGTAAGTTTATAAAAAGAAAACCTCATTCCTACTGTAAATTTTTTTTTATAAAAGAATAGGATTTATGATAAAGTCCCAAACAACACCAAAAATAACACTGTCCCTAAACCCATCACAAAAACCCAGTTCCAACTTTATTTAGTCATCTAAAGATTCATTAACTACTAGGAGGATTTTCAAAATTGCTTAAGGATGTCCCAGGTGCTTAATATGTTTTATTTGTAATACCCCTTAGTACCTGTCTGAACCTTTAAACAAATACGTTTGTTAAGCTTTATGCTGATACTCAAATAAGAAAAGGGACTAACACATCTAAATCAATGGAATTCTTTTGTTACTTAAATACTTTGAAAATGTTAAAATCTCATTAATTGCTACTGATACTGGAAAGTCAATTTCAGTAACCTTAAAAGATACTAAATTTGAAGGTTTACTGAAAATGAGTCATATAATTGTTGCCAAAACCAGACAGGGAGAATGGCTAGGGACTCCTGGAATATAAGGACTTTTTTCATTTCAAGAATTCAGTCTTTACTATTAAAAGCAGGTTATCAGATTAAACAAGACAAACTTATCTGCCATTATGTCTTGAACATTAAATAAAAATTTGAATCAGGGACAATTTTTTAAATTCTTTGCCTAACTATCCCTGCCTGTAAGATATATCAAATGACTAATTTTACATTTCTTATGATGGTGGTTTAGGTTACAATGTAAGATGTAACCAAAAGTATGTATTCTATCACCATCTTCATAAGCTGTTAAAACCAGGTGGGACAGTGTTCTTTATCTCTTCCATGACACATCCCTGATAACTCCCTCCAGAGGGATATCTTCTGTTAATGGGCTATGCAGCCCCACTGCATGACTCATAAAATTACATCATCCCATTGTGAGATGCTCCACCCAGGGGGAGGAACCAAGCATTCCTACCTGGATATGGTCTGAGGTTTGGAACACCACACTCAGCCCTTACCTACAGGTTTCCCAGAGGACAAGAGCTACACAACCACCACTGGACCTTCAGGTGAAGACCAGACCCTTCTACAGGATCACCACTTCAACAGAACCACATCTATCACCTCAACAGGACTGCAGCCACCATTTAATCGGACTGCTACCGCCACCCTGACCGACAGGGTGTCAGGTTGTACTCTGACTCTGTCAGTGTTTCTGTACTATTGCATTTATTTTAATTTTCCTATTAAACTGTAGTTCTCACTTGGAGTCTCTCACTGGTTTGCTTTCAAACTAGTACAGATGGGTATGGTAGTTGTGGTTAATTTTCAGTCAACAAGGCAGAAATTACTTCGTTCACATTCATATGATAAAGAAGAATATTAATGGTTCCTCAGAACGCATTAAAGCTCACTCCAACTCAGAAGGCCAACAAATCCCTATGAACCCTTTAAAACCTCAAATCTAACTGCAACTATTGTCAGAGATGCTTTGTGTAGACCAGTTATAGCAGGAAAAAGCCAAAAAGGTATATTGGTGGAGGAGAGAGTTCAATATGTAGTTGTTACCACTTTGGAAATAGAGCATATTCCTGGGTATCTTATGTCAGGACTATTTTGACGACTTTCACTGACATATACTGGTCACAGATGGATCATTCAATGATCTCTGTATAGCATAACTTGTGCTGGGAGAAATTCTTGGCATTTATTAAGATATGCAGTCAGACCAATGATGTTATATCTTCCATTTTGGCTGTATTTCACTGCATTGATATAAAATGTAGCTTTCCTTATCTAATTGTTTTATACCATGTGCTCTCAGAATTTAAGAAATGTGATCCTATATTAGCATAAATTCTCTTTTCTTACTTGTTCCTCTTATGCTTAAATTAAAAATCACCAAAACTAAAATATGGAGGAGGAATATTATTGATTTATTTCTTCTATTTTACATTATTTTTAGTATATTATGTGGTTATAAAGTAATTTTATAAAATAATTCCCATGTGGAAAAATAGAATCGATGATTGCAGCATAGGTTGACATAAGTTGGACAATACAACTTGGGATTCACTGGTTCAGTAATAAGAAAAGACAAAGGCACTCAAGACAAAGCATGATAAAAAAATCATATTCTGAATATCATCCATGTGACTTGTGCCTAAGAAGTTGTAGAGAATCATATCTATTCACCACCCACAGTGGTCTAGCACTGTAGCTATCAAGTGTCATAATTGGACCTATAAAGTTTAATAAAGGAAAAAAATACTCCTCAAATGGGAAAATTATCAAATAACATTCACCATTTAGGAAGAGTTTATGAAAGAGTGATGTTAATGGTCAGAGGCTTAGAAAACATGATCTGCAAGGACCGGATTTTTAAAAAATCCTTAAAAAGTAAAAAGGGTAGAGGTGTAAGTAAAAGATGAAAATTACTGCAATAAACAAACCATCACAAACAGTAAGTGTTTAGTTTCTTTTTCATGTTAGACAGAATACGAAGTAATGGCCGCAGGTTACAATAACAGAGAGTCATATCTGAAATTCAGATTAAGAAATAAAATTTTGTACTGGTAAAAATAAATTTGACTTAATGGATTTCCTATGAATCTCCATAATTTCAATTTTTACAAATTGGAACTACCCACAAAAGATTTATTTCTGTCTTTTTTAAGAAACTGACTCTTGAAAGTCTTATATACAAACTTAAATTAACCTTTTGAAAACAGGCCAAATGGAAAGACAGGTTGATGCACCCTTCCCATTCTGGTGTAAGTTACTACTGGCTCTTACATGCAGTGACCAGCATGTGCTCAGGTGAGTGTTTTTGCTGTTCAATTAGATTTGATCTTCAGAGAGCTTCAGAAAAGCCGCATTGACCAAACTCTAGGTAGCTTTAAAGTGACCTAGCTCATGTAAGAATTTCTTTTGACAAGCACAGGCTTGTGTTTTCAGCTTCTGTGGATTTTCATTACAGGTGCAATGTTTTCATTAACCATACCATTCATAATGCTAAATACATCGTTCCACTGTTCCAGCTGTTCTACTACTGGGATATGACAAATTCGAAACTGGAGCCAGAATGGTGAGTATCTGTTTCCTGCTGGAGCTGCTAACTCTTACACAGCTTCACAGGAAAGTACAGTAAGCAAAATTCACAAAGGTGCTTCAAAACTGAAGTGCTGTGTACCATAATAGCTAATTCTTGGGAACCTGCTCAAGTCAGAGGCCTGTGCTAAGCATTTAAATTTTATTTTAAGGGTGGGTATGCTGGTTTCATCTGGGGTAGAGCTAATTTTCTCCACAGTGGCTGGTATGGGGCTGTGTTTTGGATCTGGGCTGAACACAGGGCTGTTAATATAGACATGTTTTTGTAATTGCTGTGCAGGGCTTACACAGAGCCAAGGTCTTTTCTGCTTTTCACACTACCAAGCTGGTGGGAGGACTGGGGGGGCACGGGAGGTCAGGAGGAGACACAGCCATGATTGGTGGATCAAACTGACCAAAGGGATATTCCAGATCATATGACATCATGCTCAGTATATAAAACTGAGGAGAAGAAGGAGGATTTTTGGAGTGACGACATCTGTATCCCAAAGTAACACTGGATGTGGCCCTGCTCTCCTGGAGATAGCTGAACAGCTGCCTGTCCATGAATAGCAGTGAATTAAGTCCTTGTTTTGCTTTGTTTGTGTGTGTGGCTTTTGCTTTCCCTGTTAATCTGTCTTTATCTCAAACCATGAGTTTTTTAGCTTTTACACTTTTTGCTTTTACTTCTCTAGCTTTTACTCCTTAATCCCACTGGTGGGGAAGCGAGCAGGCAGCTGTGTGGGTCTTTGCTGCTGGCTGGGGTTAAACCATGACAGTGGGTGGGGCTGAGCAGCCTCAGAACAGGATCCACAACTAGCAGTTGGCCGACAGGAGGTACCTGTTCATGAACTGGAAATACTGTTTCGCCTATCAGCTCATTCACAAAATACTCAGATATTTCCAGCATAAAACTGCATTACATAGTATAACAATGACCATATTTTATAATACAGCAATACTACAGATAACTTTTCTTTAACTTAAAGAAAATCTCATACAACTGTCCTGTCTGACTCACCTGTAGCTTTTTATTATTTCTATTACCTGTTCACAACCAAGGTAAACATCAGTTTAGTGAAAAAAAGTATTGCACTTGATATACATAGAATTAGGGATGGACACTGATTTCTACTGAAGTTGCAGAAAAAAAAGAAATTATAAAGAAAGATTACTGCTCAGTGCTCCCTGTCACTAATCTTTCCTGTTCCTGTACCTCTGAGTCACAGATGTAGTCTGCCCTAGGTTTTACGTAGGCAGAGTGTTCTATCAAGAAAATCTTGCCTTTTGAAAAATGATAGCATTCAGGGTATGGATCTGAGCCAGAAGATTAACAACTGATCACTCTAGTGTCATTCTGCAAGGATTCTGGAAATTTACTTCAGTTTGTGCACTTCCACAGAAATGCCCCAATTCCCCTCTACTACTGAGAAAGGAAGATGCGTTTCACCAGTGCCTTCAGTTGTTAGTGATGATACCCACTTCCCTAACAAAAATGTTTTGGAACAGTTTTCACTGGATGATTTCAAAGCAGTGGAATTTCCTTTAACTCAAAGAATACTTTCTTGTACTAAGATCTACTGGTTCCAGAACCATAAGACCCAGTAAATAAATGCAGCTGTTTAAAATGCGGCACTTTTTCTCAGGAGAAAGATGAACAACTTTGGCCTGTATGTTTCCAAACATTCTGAGCTTTCTTCGGTTTAGAATTTCAAACCTGAACAAATTTTGCCTTTGATAACTGCTGCAAGCTACTGTGCAATTAGAAACTGAAACCATAACTCATCTCATCTAGCTATGTTCACACTGCTTCTACTAAGAAGGCCAGGTGCAAAAGTGTATAAGCTTGGAAAACAATAGGAAGCAAAGATCAAGAGACAGAAGACAGGACAAGGAATCTGAAACACAAGATGATAAACAATGATTTTAAGATAGTAAAATACTGGACAGTGGGTTTGGAGAGAGAAATATGAAGAAGATGAAAAATTGTGAGTCAAAAGTCAGTGGTGAATTCTAAAATTGACTTCTGGACTTTACAAGAAAAGAATAAAATGAGGTGCCAGTGTGAGTGCGATATTTATCTAAACGAGGACATAAAATGAAAATGAGCAATTCTAACACATAAGGATTTAGTCACTGATATATATATACATGCATGAGGATCAGTGGAACATGTGTTGGATTTAAAATTGAAATCAAGATCAAAACTTTTAAAAGGCATGACAGAGGAATCATTTGATGATGTTATGATCTATGTTATTCAAGAAGTCAAATTAAGTTGTTATAATTATCTTCTCTTTTCCAAAGATCTGAAATTAATATAATATTTAGATCCCTTCCAACAGAAAACAGTAAATCATTTCTTCCTTTCTTGAATACAGGCTGCGGGTATGTGTGTGTTATACCTCTGATTCTAGAAGCTGAGAGAGGACAACAGAAGATGTTGATTTTTCTCTATTTTTCCCAAAACGCTTTCCTTAATTGCTCTCACCAGTAAACTGTTGTAACGCTTATATGAACAGAGCTTCTGCGACATTCAGGTTTAATTTTTTATGTTATTTTTCACTTTTTCTTCATTTGTCGTGAGACCAAGTTACAAAACCTGGTTGTAGAGCACAGATCATCTAACTCCAGTGTCTACCATTCTCCTTACTAGCCTTCCATTTTCTAATTGCCCAGGAGTAGTACAGGGCAAGAGTTTACCTTGATGTCAATACCAGTCTTATGGGGATGATGATTTACTTAAGAAAACAAAAAGGAACAGTTGAATAAGAAAACGTTAAAAATGGAATTGAGTCGGGTTTCTGTAGGGGACACACTATTCCCTGGGGCATAACAGATTTTGCATAGCTTTAATTATGCAGTATGTTGGCTTTCAGGTTAGTTTTCAGAATAAGGTGGTAGAGATCACCTTATGCCAGATAAGCAGATATAACTTGTGTCATAATGGTCATTAAAAATATATAAGCAATATACAGAAAACTAAATGCAACAAATTTTCAAATGAGATCCAGTTCCTTTAAAAAACATAGTGAAAATTTGTATCTATAGTCTGGGAAGGATATTGAAAGGGAGAAGGAACCTTGGTAATATATTAGAAAGCACAAGAAAGTGAGGCTTATTTTTCTTATAAAATGAACCATGATTTTTATAGCCTTAAATGGCTGGTTTAGTCATTCAAGCCTTGAATGCCTGAAAAGAACATTAGGAACAATGAGTCAAAGAAGATATGATTAAGGCCTTCCTTAATATTGCAAGGCTTTTCTTTGTTTTGGTGTGAAGTTTATCAGGAATAAAGCTTTTTCTTCATAAAATGAAGAAAAATAGGCACTTGTGTTGTTAAGACAGGTGAAAAAGTCTAAATAGAATATGCATGCAAAATACATGTATAACATGTCTGAAAAGAACTCAAAGTCCTACTCATTGGACTCCTGTATTTTAGCATCCTAATCTCTGGAGGAGAATCTAGCTTCCATCCCAATCAGATGCTCTTCTGAGATGCAAAAGCCATAGGTTTTAGGATTTCTAGGCCAAGCAGAACACAGCAGTCTCATTTCCTAAGCAAAGAATTTCAATAGCGAAGCTAATAGGCTTCTTTTTATCCTCCAGGAGCATATTTTTGAAAGAAACCTAGACCTGTCAGTGTGTGTTAAGCATGATGCTAATGTGCCACCTGAACCAGCAAAGGGAACATCAAGTCTGGGGTATCAGCAAATCTTCTCACAGGACCATGACCCATGTAGAGTACCAGCAACTTTGAACCTGCTGTGCTTCTGTCCCTTCTGATTCAGCCACACACCCCTTGTGTACTAACAAGCTCAGATTACCTTGACTGCTCATTACTCTTGATGTAATTATTGCTTTTTTATTTCCAGTACAATGATAACAAATGCATATTTGTTATCAAAATGAAAATGTCTTGCCTAAGCAGCAGTGTGATTTATTTTTGTTTTTCATGGCTTGAATTGCCAGACTGATACGTAATTAAAACGGGCAGCTTGCTGTAAAGCACAGTACTGTCATTTTACATGAAAAACTATCAGCTGTTACCATTACCAGACAATGCAACTGGCATCCAAATCTTGGGTTAATCAAGAATTAAAATAAACAAAACAAAATAAAAACCCAAAAAACCCCACAAGCAAACAAACCAAAACAAAAAACTGTCCCCCCCCCAAAAAGAAAAAACCCCCCAAACCAAAACCAAGTAACTGCCTTTAGGATTACAGAATGGCATAGGGGGTTGGTATTTTAATCAATGAATAAACTACTTTAAAAAAAATTATTAAAAAGAAAATTAACCAACCAGAAAATAGGGAAAAGTTCAAGTTATCTTATCTTGGGGATACCAATAAAATGAAGTTAAAATATAATACATCCATGGCCAGTAAATAAACTTGCTCAATGCCACTATACAGTAATGCCACAATGTCCAAGTGTAACTGTGAAGTTTCATCCTAACAAACACATTTATGTCTACATGCAAAATTACCATTTGACCGAGCTATGTGCAAATCTGCACTGTTCATTTTGTGACACTTTGGCAGCATTCAACACCTATCAGCCAGCTGAAAATTGTTGCACAAGTCACAGTTTCTTTATCCTAGGTTTCCCTTTCTGTTTAAGACTTTATTCTGTCACTCCTTCCTTGCTCCTGAAGTTATTTTCCCGACCCTGTTTAAAAAGCCAATTATATAACTGTAATCTACATTAGTGTGTCTATCTATTGGTGTGGCATATTGTGCAGAAGGTAATTAAACAATTTTTAAAAAGTAGTATTAAGGGAATGTCAGAAAAAAAACATGGAGTCCCTGAGCACTGCACAGCCAAGCACTACTTCATTATGCTGCTTTTGAGTGTAGAGAACTGGAATTTTGATGGAATGACACACTCCACTTCCACACGCAAATTAGAAAATGAGGAACCTTGGCATTCACCTAGCTAATCACTGCTCATTCTCTCAAGAAAAAAAAAAAGCAGATCTTTATGTAAAGGATTCTGAAGCAAAGGTAATTGTTTCTAAAGCTGGAACCACTAGAGTATGATTAAGGTAAAAGACTGAGATAAAAGACAAAGAGAGGAGCAAAATATCAAAATGAATAGGTAGCCAAAATCAAGTGTTCTACTGGAGTATGGAACACTTTCTCTAAATTAAAGGAGCAAGCAAGACAAACATGTAAAGAGCAAAATGTGAGTCTGTGACTACTGAGACAAGAATTTCATGTGGAATTGGAAACTGCCCCAAAAAATCATGGAGGTACAGTGAAATTGTAAGCCACACAATTTTATTGAAAATGATGTTTATGCCAAAAATGAAAATCATTGCATTTACAGCCACACCATGCCTATTTTTTTGTAATTCTACCAAATCTATAACCAGCATCAATGACATCTAAACAAATTATTCTTTCTTACATTAATGAATGAAACCTATATCTTCCGATATAAGATCCATAATTTCTCAAATAATTAATCTTTAAAAACCTGTGACTGGTATGAGCCTTTGTAGACTGTATTTCACCTGAAGTAAATACTTGTTGCTAAACTGTACCCTTCAAATGAGCTAATATTAGGAAAACTGGTAGATTCTTAAACATGCCATTGTGCTTGAGACCTGCGGAAATCTGTGTTCGTTGTACTTCATTAGTTCTTTTTTCCAGGATTATTAGAGAAACAGAAAGATGGCAGGTAAATTTAGAGATTAATCCATTAGACTGTACATGCTTCCCTTTCAAAGTCTGTTAATTTTCTTTCCTCTTTGTCAGTTTTAATTTGTCACTGAAACCAAAATGAAATAATTGTGTCAGTGTCTGAGTTCTGTTTCATAGTCAAGGTTTTAGTGCAGGTATAAAATTGGCTTTTGGATTCTACTGACATTGGTTAAATGATTACGGAGTAACACATGTTGAGTTGAGGCTCCTGACATGTCAAATTAAATCAAAATTAGTTCGATCACAGTCTAGTGTTTATGCACCCTGGTAACATATCTTGTAAAATAGATATAAAGCTACTGCGTGCAAAATATTACAATGAAAAGTAATCACTGCCTTTGGAAACCAATGGCAAGGAATTATAAACAGTGAAATTATTTAGAGTCAGACTCTGATATATCTTTTCCTTCTGGTAAGTCACTACCTCATTTAAAATAGGACTTTACAAAGCACCTGTCTGTCACATTAATATTCCATGCAATGATTAGGCACCAACACTATCAAAGTCATTCTAACCTTTCAGAACTCTCTTTGGCTAGTTTCCCACATTAGTCATAAAACCAGTACAAAGTCTAGTTCCATTCAGCCTTTTACAGCTATTAAAAAAATTGGAACATTTGATTCACACTCTGACATCCTTACAGAAAAGAGTGCAGGCAGGAGCATTCTCCAGGCTTTTGTAAAGGTCATCAGATTGAATTCCAAGGCTAATCCATATGCATAATGAAAATAACATCTTCCTTTTTGAAAACAGCTATATAAACAAAAGGATCACGTATTTATAGTAGACTTTGAAAATAAATAGCAGAGCTGTGATACCAAATTCTATTGCTGTAAGTCTTACTGCTGCAGACAGGGACAGATTTCAAAATGCATTTAAACATGAAGACAAGGTGATTAAACCCTGAAGGACCTTAGATTGAGATATCTAACCTTGACAGAAGACAGCGATTATTAATTTTTACTTATTTTAGACACTTCAATAATGTTATCCAAGGATCTTATATATGGAATAACCACACTGGCATGAATAGGCTTACCTTTATGGATATGAGTTAATCATAAAATTAAGAGCTGTTGAAACAAGACTTTAATTTCAAACCTGTAAGTGATTTTAAGATTAATTAAAAATCCATCCAGATTGGGATAAAATTTCCAGTGTCTTCAATGAAATCAAAGCTGAATAAACAAATGAAAATGCAATGTTTGGTGTAAAAGACACAACAGAAATATTAATTATTAAAATTATTTGCCTTTCTTATGAGCTGTACAAATCAAGTTAAATGTATTGCTCTTGTTAGTTTAGGCTCTTTGGGCCCACTTTAATTCAGGCATCTGTGTATGCTGTGTGACAATGCTATTCAGTGATAAAATACTGCCACACAGCATCACATTTCAGCATCTGACACACCACATGCTGGCTAAAATGTTCTGCAGTTATTCGTCAGTTGGTTCTTTACCACTGAATTTACCAGAAGCCAACACAAGTACGGAAAAACGAGTGTCTAACCTCACCTGCAGATTTTCTTACTGTTTTAGTGATAATGGACCATTCAGTTGCTAAGTACAGCAAAAAGAAATAGGACTTTATATAAAACTAGGTCAATATCAAATCCATTCAAAAAAGTAGGGAGACCAAGGCACAAAAACCTGAAGTAACTGGTTCCAAATTATTCAGGCAGCTCACAGAAAAAAAACAAATAGAGGAACTCCTACTATTGTAAACTGTCTGGTCAGCAGCTTCAAAAGCCAAGCCTTCGCCATTCTGAAGGCAAAAAACTGCCAGTTGTTTGAGAAGGTAAAATGTATGGTGGTTCAAGCACTCTGAAACAGGGACTAAAAGATGCTCCTTCCAACTCATCTGAACTCTGTTCCCTTCCCAGCACACACACAGCCAAGAGTTCTAGATGTATCTAAGGTACATAAAAAATTACACTAAGATGAAATTAATGTTTTGGTATCAGTCAATTGTTTTTATAATTCAAAAGTCCAGATATAACAGAAGTAAAACTTTGAAGGGAAAACATATTTTCAAGGGAAAATATATTCATCTCATTGAGTTTTCTTTCAGAAAGATTTGCATAGGCACACAATAAATAGTATAATATAATAAAAATATATATTCTTCAATTCTGATGATTTGGACCGAGCATTTTTTCCTCTGTTTGTATTATCTGTCAGTGTCTGTTAGGAATGGATTTTTTTTTCACCTGCTTTGTTACCGTCTTTATAGATGAATCACCCTGTTACATTTCCCTGCTATGGGTAGTAATAATAGAGAAGTTAAACGACTATTACAATGAACTATAATAAAGTTCAGAATGACAAAAGACCATTAAAAAAACCTCAACACTAATCATGGATTCCTCATCATCTATTTTATTATTAAGACCCATCAAATTAATTTTTGTAACCTACATACATTTCATTAATCACATTGTACGATTTTGTGGTTTGAGGAAAGTTTTCCTCCTTCATGTACATGATCTCTTCACTGCATTTCAAAGAAATTAAACCCAAAAGATCCAGGACTTCCCTAACTTGTTTTTAAAAGCAGTGAATACTCCCTATATCAGGGTTACCACAAAGTGTTGACTTAATTTTTCTTTCTCTTGACCTTCATCTATCTTTGAATTTTTGTGTGGCTTGTGTGGCAAGTCTTCCCTGTATGTACCAGCTGAGAACTTTCCTCTGTTGTGGTGAGCTCCTCAGCACCTGAATTAAGTAATTCAGATTTGCTTTGTTCAACTCAAGCTGTGTAAGAATGCCCTCAAAGGATGTTTTGAGATGAGATTACTTTTTAATTATCTTTATGAACTCAACACACTCACACAGAATTGATAGGAACTCTTTTCATTATAGAGTGATACAAAAATCACACTACTTCTTTCTATTTTATGTAATTTACAAATCATAATTTAAATTTGGTAAACCAATCAAGTCCATTTCTTTCAGGTAGGACACTTCATCTCTCAGTGTTCCTGAGACAGGACATCTTCAAATATATAGTTTTTAGACACAATTAAAAGCCACTTCACAAGTAGGTGTTTTAGAAAGAAAATTGCTCCAATTTCATTGCAAAATGGTTTCTTGCAGCTTGTCATGATATATAAGTAGATGAAATGAGATTAATTAGAATCAAGGACCTCCACAGATCTCCTTTTAAGAAAAAATGTAGTTTAATATGTTGAACACAATATTGTAACATTGAGACTTTTTCTGCCTGGATAGTATTAATAAATAAAGGGCTTAGCTTCCTTCTATTATTTATTTTAAAGATGTTCTGTGGTGCCTTCTTCTTTGGACAGAAGCCCAGGTTTTCTGGGGCTAATCAGGGTGAGACAGGTGTTGATACAGCCTCATGCTACATGGCTCAGAGCTTTTCCTATTTCCCTCCTAGCAGGCCTGTCTATATTCTTTTGTAATCACTGAAGTTCAGGATAGAGGTCTGTGCAATTTGGTAAAATGAGTTTTACTTTTTTATTTGCATTGGTAGTAGATTACTTCTTATGCCTCAGAATAACACCAGCCAAAAAAAAAAAATAGTTAGCAGTACCAGACAAAACTGTTATATGCTCACTAACTATGAAGAATCCAGCCTAGTAGCATGAATGTAAACTCAAATATACTGTCCAATCACATACTAACATGGGCACCTCTGACCAGGTTCCTGTTAAGAAGGAATACTATTTTGCAGGGCTGCAAAGTCAGTGCTCTGCTCCAAAGCAGCACACTGAGTGCCTGACATCCCTGTGGGGTCAGAGCACAGATGTCAGTCCTCTCCCACTTGGTAGAACCTTCATTTACATTCTCTAGAAGACACTGGGTTCATGTGTGAGAATACAGCATTACCATGAGGGACATTACCACAGTCTTCTAATTCAACACCATTCCAATAAGATCTTGATCCACACATTTTATCCCAGTTTGGTTTTATGGTATACTGTGCATATTAAAGGTTATTATTCATTGAGGAATTTTCTTTTCATGTTCTGTGGCAAGTTGGTGAATATTCAAAGAAAGAAATTAATGCTAGGCTGATCACACTTAAAATTTCTCCTATGTTATCAGTCCTCGTATTAATCTCCTTTTAATTATAGATATAACTAATGTGTTGTAATATAGAATGGATTATGTTATATTTTTATGCATATACAATTATATATAATTGGCTATTATAGATATAAGTGAGATATATAGAACTCAGTCCAGAAAAGAAATAAACAAAAATTATTTTATTGCTACCAGTCTCCAGCTTTTGACTTTCTGAGCAAATAGCCCTTCTCTAGAAGGTCTTTTTAAATAAATCTGCAAGAATAATGAGGAATAGAACAGGTTACAGAGAGAGCTTCATTTTTATTTTATTTTGGTTATTATCCAAATAAACACTCTTGGAGTTCAGCCCAGCTGGAGCCCTGCAGCAGGATTTATAAAACTCTGACAATGCTGACTTCAACCAGGGTTTCTGCTTCTCATTTTTGCAGAGCTTGGGAGCTGATCTTCAGTTTGAACTGCAAATCCTGGAACCTTCAGCCCTCAGTTCAGCACCTCTGCGTGACAGGGCTGGTGTGTTCAGCTGATCCTCCTGTCAGACAGACCATGAGAGGTTTCATAAGAAATATTTTGCAGTCAATGTACTGCCATTTACTTACAAATAGCCATTTCATCCTAAATGTATACTATTGCTTTTACTCAGAAAAGATGAAACAAAATCAAAGCATATTAAAACCTTCTGTGACTTCCTTCAAGCAGAAGTAAAATGACCTTTCTTCACTAGCTAAAGGGGGATTAAGATACAGTTACCCAATACCACTTTACATTTGAATTAAGGCATCCATGCAAAGTTTTAATGCTCTCTAGCAAATGCGTGACGGTTAATTTCTTTTACGTCTCCTGAATGTCCTGTGCCTTTTTGATGTTAATTGCTTGCTCCCCCTTTACAAAC
The DNA here is from genome assembly GCF_000691975.1 of Corvus brachyrhynchos. Taxonomy (NCBI): domain Eukaryota; kingdom Metazoa; phylum Chordata; class Aves; order Passeriformes; family Corvidae; genus Corvus; species Corvus brachyrhynchos. Next base: position 446,613 of record NW_008237410.1, read on the forward strand.
CTCTTAAAAATTTTCATTATTTACCAAGTTACTTAAATATGTAGTTAATTTAAAGCACATAAACACATCCATTGACACTTCACTTGCCCCTTGGGTTAAACATCTACTTTCTGAATTGTAGCCTAAAAGTGAGTCTGTTCGCTCACAAAGGGTGTTTTGGGAATGCCATAGTTCTGCAAGGTGCTGATCACTCTGCTCTTCTTATGATAAAAAGACCAATAGCGAATTCTCAAAATTTCTTACAAGTTCTCAGCACCTTCCAGGAACAAATCTACCCTCTATCAGTCAGAAAAATCAAGGTCTGATTTACCTGTGTCTACCTGCCTTCACAGGTTAAGTAATTTTGTGCTCACAAATTACTGACCTGAATTTATGTGCCTAAAGTGATTGTGAGCACAAATATTAGCTCTTATCTAATCATCCAAAGAGTAAATTTGCACCTGTTATGAATTATGCATGCAGAAATTCAAACTCAATTATTTGTATATGCAAAGTTGAATACACAAAAAGCCCATTTCTTAAAATCTAGGACAAGATGTTAAACCCACTATATTTCTTACACCAAGTACCAGCTTGTCAGAATATTGAATATTTTATGTCTGGGTAAATGCATATGCATAAAAGTAGCAAAATATGGATTAATACAAGATTGTTCATATAAGAACAGGATAATGTTTCTTGCCTGAATTCTGAACATTTTGTATGCATTTAGTAAACTTACTCAAAGAGGACAACAAACTGTCATTAGCATAATTTTTGTATTTGTTTATGTAAATTACTGTGTTTAAAAATAAGACTTTTGAAATGTCAGTTCAATCAAAGCATAAGGAAAAGAGTCAGAAATATTTTAAAAAGTAAAATGGTGAAAAGAAATAGAAAAAGTCCCTGAATTATGATAACAAATATTTCCAAAAGAAATACCATTGGCTGAGATGAGCTGAGATCTTCTGTCTTGTTTCCATTGGTCTGCCTGCTACTGCAAATGAACAGTTATAACTGTATGAAACTAGGAAATATTTTTTCCATCATTTCTTTGGTAAGGATGACTGCTATTGAGGTAAGTCAGAAAAATGCCTATTAGCAGGTAAGACAAGGGAAAAGAATCAACTAAAACTCATTTTCTGACAGGAGAGATCAAGAGGGGAAAAGAATAGAGCAAGCAGAGGAGGTGGAGAGACTTACCAGATATCCTACACAGCCCATCCAAAAGAAAGTTATTCTAAGAACCAAAAAAACTAAGCAAACAGGGATTCCACATTTCTCGAGCTGCATAGTTTAATCTTCGATGTTGTCTTTGCATCCTGTTCAGCTCCCTGCTATAAGTTTACAGCAAGAGCCTGCTAGTGTAAATGATGTGATGGGATTTTAGTAGTGAGAATGAATCTGGCCATTCAGTCTGTGTTAAAGACTAAGTGAAAAACAGTCTCAAGATAACAACTACCTTCTTTATATTCAGTATGGTAATAGCATTTTGACTTCAGACATGAGAGGCATAGCTGAACAAACATGACCCAGATTCACACTTGCCTGTGCTATGAATTTTGTTTTCCTTGTTGCACAGTGAGCAATCTAAGCTGTTTTAAAAGACCTACTTACAGTGACTCAAAAATATAGTTGAAAATATTCCAATACCATTTTCTTTCATTATTTGCAGACAAATTACCACCAGAAAAAGTAGTAATTATTTTAAATTTTGAACCAGCATAACCTTTAAAACTAAAATATGAAAAAGGATTTATTTTCTTCATATCCTCCCAAATAGCTGTCTGTTTACTGTAAGGACATCTAAGAACTTCAAGTCTAAACAGGAGAGGAAGAATTTAGTCTGTGCTATTTTAAGTTCAGAGAAATCTTTAGGCAAAGCAAAACATCCTAGTAATCACCACAGATGAAACAGAAGTGCTTCAAAGAAGTAAATTTGCAATTTTGAGTCTCTTTTTCGTTTAAGAAAATGTCCTGAAAGTCCTTGAATTTTGACAGTCTTGCATCAGCTAGCTGCCTGCAGCATTCCCCTGCGGCTGCTCTTCAGATACTCCCAGGTTGGGATCTATAGTAACACTGCTTCATATCACAAGTGCAAACAGCTTTTCTTGCATATTTATCTCGTTGCTATCTTGGAAACTGTATGCACAGCACAATAGCTTTTCAAATATTGATGGTATATTCAGTTGTTATCTCCCTTTCAGCTCTCCCTCAAAATGCAGTACAAACAATTTCAGCCTTTGCTTAATAGGCTACCTACCTGCTTCTAACTTTTCATCACACATATTCACAGTTAAAATAACAGTTAAATTAAAAATAACTGAACAATAAATAAATTCTTAAGTCATCTAAAATATACTGGCCAAGTTTTCAAAAGCAAGTGGCAAAATATTTCTGAATACATTATTATGACTTAATGCAGAATAGAATCAATTGGAAATTCATGTCCCAAATCACTTAGCCGGTGTATCATGTTTCTACAGATTGCATGATTATGCAGCCTTTTCTTCCACATCCACTTGGAGATAGTGTATAATATACGATCCAGTAAGACACAATTCTTTCTTTCCATGTCAATCAAGAGTTCAGTTAAGACCCCCAAATGTATATACCTACTGTAATTTGAGATAGTATAATAGCTTCCTGTCACTGCTGGTGTTTAGTTGCTGCTCTTAAAGAGCATAGGCATGGGTGTGAGTCCCAAAAATACCGTTGTCTACCACCTCTATGGAGAAGGGAACATCTCAGGATAGCTTAAATGGCATGTGCTGCCTATGTTTGGACACCTGAATCAAGCTTAATCTCCCTTTATAATCAATGAGTATCTGGTCAATACAATGAAGAGTATGGAAAACTATTCACTCCATCCTACAGTAGATGTGCATTTATTGTTCAGCTGATTATCTCTACACACTCCATTGATTATATCAAATATAATGCTAATTTAGACAGTGGTTTACTTGAAGATAACTGACAATGAAGTACAGAATTTGAGATTTCTATTTCTTAAGATAACCCCCAATGCCTCAATTTCCATAAGCAAGGACATGCACTCTTGCTGTGAGGTGGAGTTCTATGTCCTCATGTATAAACTATGCAGGTATCTAAAATGGGATTCATGCCCATTGAAGAGGATAATCTACAAATCCACACATAATTTCGTGCCAAGATTTTACCAATGTATTTAATTTTAACATGCACTTCTAGGTTTGTTTTTCTGCTTACTTCAGACTGCCACAGCCTTGCACAGATTTCACTGCTAAGCTTGATTTATTAAATATTAAAATAAATATATAAAGTTTTGAGGGACTGGTCTCCCTGCTGCAAGAGGATAGTTCTCATTATTGGGCAGCAGATTATTAAACCTACGCTTTCACAAATCGTACTGCATCAAGCCACTGTCTTGGAAAGGAAAGAACTATAAATTAGAACCTTTTTAAAATGTGTAGGCCATTTCCCTGATCATTATCTTAAATGAGATGAATCTCTCTCCATGAGTAGCTGTTCTTATGGAAGCAGCCTAGATGACCGGATAACTAAAGTTTTAGTTATCTGAGGCTGAGTGACTGGTGTGTTGCCCTGTCTGGCAGTCAGTGGGGCTACTCCCACTGCTGCTCCACCACAAGCAGGACAAGGAAGAACAAGAGTGAGGAAACCCATGGGGCAAAATAAAAGCAGTGAAATCATGCAGCAGTTACTGTCACAAGCAAAGCAGACTCAACTCTGGGGAATTAAATTCAATTTAAAGCATTTACTTACAGATTTGGGTATTGGAAACAAAGAAGACAAACATTTAAGCACTTGAAGACATCTTTCCTCCGCCTTTCCCCAGCTCACCTTCACTGCAGGCCTTCCCTCACCTGGTTATCGTTGCAGATTATGTGCTTCCTCGTTCGTGAGGTGACACGTGGGGCAGGGGGTTGGCATCAGGGTATAGAAGTGTCTTCTGCTATTCCTTGTTCCTTGCTTTGCTTCTGCTCCTTCCTTAATGCTTGTTTCCTCCTCTCTTGTGTGAGTCCTCCATGGTTTACAGCTCCTCTGTAGGAATGGCTAGCTCCACCATGAAGAACCTCATATGCTTCCATGTCACTGATCCTTTTCTCTCAGTGTTTTACCACTCTTTCTTAAATATGTTGATCCACATGCACCTGCCATAGGCCAAGGGGTTCATCTGTGCCCTGGGCACAGCTGGCACCATCTGAAACTGGCTGTGTCTGGCACAGAGCAGCTCTTGTCTCCTCACAAAGGCTGCCCAGCAACCCCTGCTGCCTGCACCCTGCCCTTTATACACAGTGAAGAAACATGTGTCCCGTCTAAAGCAACTTATCATCAGCCTGCAGAGGTGAATCTGCAGTAAGTCACCCCTCAGATAGTAAAAGAGTCAGCATCATGCTTGTCCCCTGGTGTCTTTGATGCTCTGAGGTGGTGTGTGTTGCCAGTCTGCCATCATCCACTTGGTGAGCAGCCACTTCAGACCATGGGCTTAATCGCTGGCAGCAAAAAGTGTCTGGTAAATCTCAGGACAAGCACAGTGTGAGCTACTAACACAATAGATACCAGCATTTTTTTTTCCTAGTGTTCAACTTCTCTTCTGGCCTTGTTTACGTATATGTCATCAATTTTAAAACAAATACCTTATTTAGCAAGACTCCCCTGAAGTGGCTGCAGAGCTTTTACTGAGAAGCCCTGAATGAGAGCTCCTGGTGTGCCACCTTGTCTACTGTGGTGGCAATAATCTCAAAAGATTTCAACACACCAGTCATCTATGATCTTGATCCTTTCCTGAACCACACTGACAACCTACACTCAGAATGGTTTTTTCTCATCAGTCTTTTCCACTTTGATCTCAGAGTTTTAAAAATTTTCCAAGTTGATGTTAAATGGCACTCTTTGTAATTCCTTTGTCTGTCTTTGCATGTCTTCTAGCCAGTTTAGCACCAGTAAATTAATATGGAACTATTATTATCTTCTACATATTGGCCATGCTCAAATGCTTCCCTTAGTGTTGCTTTACCTTAGGCCTTGGGCTTTTGGTCCTCATCTGCAGGTAGGCATATACTCTGGAGCCACAGAGCTGCACTGACCGCAAGCAGGTACCGGGAAAATCATAAGCAAGTCCAACAGATGCTTAGAGATGTGAATATTAGGTAGATGCAGAAAAGAAAGTTACAGTATTTAACTTCCTCCAATGCTTGCTGCATGCATTAAAGGGGTGACAAGGAGGCTCCCCACACACCCCTGCAACTGTCGAAGAGTTAATATAGCATAACAGCACTGTGGATGCTTTCTTATGTTTCTCTGATTGCTTGGCAGAAATACAGGAGAGGCACTTGGCAATCATCAGCAATCTATGACATTTCTGCCATTAGAAATTCCATATTCCATATCTGCCATTCCATACGGATCCATCTTCCAACTTTCTCTGCAATTTGCTGACATTTACCACACGAACAAAAGAAATGTTATCCAATGGTTTGAATACCTCGAGAAAGTTTAAAATTCATAAGCATACAAATACCATTTTGGATTTTTCTGAGGAAAAAAAATTAAACTTCCACCAGTAGAAGGCTGGTAGATATAAGGGAACTGGAAACATGATTCCAAATATAATGTCAAAAATTGAGATACAACATTTAAAATTAAAGGCTTTAATTTTAAGAATAATACTTCAGCAACTCTAAGGTGGGTTTTCTGTTTGATTATTTGTTTTGCGGGAATACACATTAAATTAATGAAATTTATATGAAATTGGGGAAAAAATTCTTAAAATTAGAGGAAAATACAGCATCTTTCGAGCTATAAAACAGTGCAAAAACAGCATTATCCAATAGTAACTCTTTATTCATTTGATTCTTTGAATTGTAAAATTTATTAGGTTGCTTACTATGCCTATGCCCGTGTAACTACAGTTTAAATTTATAAGGTTACTTTGCTTAACCATGCATATACTAAAAGGTATAGGTATTTTCCATTCTCATGCACGTATGTAATTGTGATTATTCAGTTTATCAAGCAAGAAGTGAATCAACAGTGTCACTAGGTTTACTTAGGCTGACATATTCTTCCATTGTTACTTTCAAAGTCCAATGGTTTCTGAGCTAAGAGGGCAAGAACTTAGACATTCTGGGCAGTGAAGCAAAAATTGCTTTTTGTTATTAGAACCACACCATCCTGAAAAATAATGATTTGCTTTTAATGGATTTTTTCTTTTATAAAGGTGTTCACATGCATCAAGCTACCTTTAATTTGGGTGGTTTAGGATTTTGCAGAAGCAGAGCAAATATATACAGCAGTTAACAAAGTGTAGAGCATCGATATGTTTACTGATTCTCCACTAGAGTTTATACAAAGGGAAGGAATTGTCAATTTCACTTTGATAATAACTAAACTTGTTATACTTTTCCTTTCTCTTTAGTGGCATCATAACTGCATCATTTATTCTGCAATTTCAAAGTTGTGACTTCTATTTTGCATCTTCACTGTTAGGACTTCAGTACAGCTGTAAGTATTTTCTGAATTTGAGCAATAATACTCTTTTCTGTTCAAAAAACGGTATTGCAATTCTCCCTCAGAACCGTTAAAATATTTATAAAATGATAGAAAACCATCCATCAAAAACCTTAATCTTGCTGTTCACTTGCTTTCAGAATATTAATGTCAGCCATCACTTCTGATACTTGTTCAGGAACCCAGATCCAGAGCAAGAGAGAAAAAACAGATTATATATTTTGGTAACAATATTTACTACTTCTTTTCTGTAACTGCAGACATGGAATTTATTTGTGCAAATATCACAGAAGCATAGAAATTAGAGATGCAGAACAGCTCTGTCCCATTGCCACTTTTGATCTTCATGGTATGTTTTGATGGTTAATAACTTGCTGTGTCACCAGTTCTTCCTGTCCCCAGCCTTGACAAGGAGTTCAGAATCCCAGCAGCCAGCAAGACAAAAACAAGCCTGTAAGAGTGTGTGTGAGTTGGACACCCAAATTGTCTGAGTGGGCAATTCCAAAACTGATCTTGGTAAATAGGAATACAACCATAAGTCCAATCAAACAGCAACTGGGGAATTAAGAGACCTGGGGGGGAGGGCGGGGGGGAAGTAATCTAAGCAGATATACAAGTGAAAAACAATGACAGGTAAAGACAGGAGCAGGGCAAGAGTGGCGCTGGTGTCACTCTTTCAAACTTGGCCCCATGACACAAGGGGCTCTGCCAGTGCCCCCAGCCACAGCCACCATCTCACTCACAGACACCAAGGGGGCACTTGGTGACTTGCACCCTAGGGGTTTAGGGTATTTCCCCTCTAAGATTATGGGGGCAGCCAGCGCACTCACATCTCCCTGAGAAGGGGGAACAAGCAGGATGTCCCACAGGCTTGGAGGGCCTGCATCACCAATAGCTTCTGAAGAAGTACATGTGAATGTATTACTGTGTTGGGGATAAAAAGAGGGATTAAGATTTATCAGGAATATAGAAGGTATTTAGAAAGCACTTTGATGCATGTTAACATTTACAATATTGTGGTTTATGTGTCCTATTGCTAATATTGATCCTGAATATACAGTTTGCTGATTCTCAATTAATTACACCTCATTAATAAATCCGTAAAACCACTTGAATCCTGATAAACTACATGACCTGAACAGGTTTTCCATCATGCAGGGACTTGATTTACTAATGAACATCTAAGCTGCGATTAAGCAGCTTGGAAACATGAAAGCTTATCTAGCTGCACCCACCACTTTTCTTGCCAGTCTGACAGCTCCTATCTGATTTTAATTGAATCACATGAAGTGAAAAGTATTCTGCTGCTCTCAGCTGAGCAGTCTGGGATAGGTTAGAGGGCTGAAAAGACCACATTTTTTCAGCTGTTTTTTGGGGGAGTGGTTTTGGGTTTTCTGTTTGTTTATTGTTTGTTTTTGGTCTTTTGTTTTGTTTTTGGTTTTTTCTGTTGTTTGTTTGCTTGCATTTCAGTGCACGTTTATTTCTTTTTAATTGTGTAGAGCTTTTAGGTTTCTTTTGTTTCTCTTTTTGTTTTTTACAGTCACAGTGGGTCCTTCAGAAGAACCTCTTAGCTCATGTTCTCTTCTTTGCCTCTGCATTGTACTCTTCTCTCATTGATTTCCTGATTGTGAAGGAATCATGCCTGTTGAAATTATGCTTGTTACAGAAACACAGTCCTCTACAAGTTAAGGATGTTTTGCCTTTCAGTTTGTGGCCTATCACAGAATAAAAATACCTCTGATTGGTTTCATCGTGTGTCCCGCATATCTGATCACGCTGATTTTCTTGAAAGTTCAAGCATGTTAATCACCCTTGGCTGTTTCCACTCAAGACTCAGAAGTAACTGAAAATAACAGTGAAATCACTCCACAGTATTTTGAGGTCTACAAAAACTGGTGCATACCTTCACTTGACAAGTCTTTTTTAAGCCAGAGGCAGATAATGATCAACAATCATAATTTACGGTATGATTCTACGCCAGACCAAAAGTTGTTCAGTGAATTGTAAAAGAGGTGTAAGAAAATACTTCTCTTTTCTGAGAACTTTAGGTGAGTCTTTTGATAAATTCCTTAAATAAAATGGGAGGTTGAGGTTTCTACTGACTGAAAATACATTTAATAGGCTAAATAACTTGCAAACCTCCATAAGTGAACACGTTTAATTTGCACTAAATGTGTAGTTGGAATATTTATTTTGTCCTCTACCCACAGCACTACCAAACTGATCAGAAAATAAAATCTGGAAGGTCAGGCCTGAAATTTAAATACCAGATCTGGTATTTAAAATTACCTCGTTCTTTTTTCGCAGTTTTCAAGCTTATTAGTTGTAGATTTTGTAAATGTATGTTTACTGGTATAATGTCCTATGAACATTATCCTCTAACTAATATCTTTTCTCATTCTTCTTCAGTTTCTACTCCTGTCTTTCCTCCGTTATTTATTTTTTTAAAAAATATTCTAACTTTCATGTTAAAGAAATAAGTAACATCTTTCTGTATGTCTAATATTTTCTATCATCTTAAATGTAATTCTTATCACAGAATCACAGAATAATTAGGGTTGGAAGGGACCTCTAGAGGTCATCTAGTCCAATCCTCTGCCAAGGCAGGGTCACCTAGAGCAGATTATGCAGGAATGTGTCTGGGTGGTTTCTTATTCCTGTCTTGATGTTTATATACGACAATTTCTGTCAACCCACATAGACAGGTTCAAGTGCATATTATGTGGTATTTTTCAGAATTATTTATTTCATAATTTTCAGTGCATTGACTATTTGGGATAAAAAAATTTCTTTTGAAATTATTAAATTGAAGTTACAGAAGAAGTTACTGCCTCAGAGATGGTTAATATGCTATCCTTATTTTGAATGGCAAACTGCCCAATAGTGGTGGATTGATATACAATTTAATTATTATATTGGAATAACTTTCATCTATTAATTTTTATAGCGATTACATTAAAATACATCAAAGAGTACAAAAACTATAGGCAGTTTTCCAGATCAGGGTATCAGGTATTTAACTCTTTGGTGTATGAATCCAGATAGCTATCCAAGGAGGATTGAGGCCATCTGATACAAGTGCCTGAAGGAACTGACGAGGATTCCTTCCTTAGAATAGACTGCTTCTGGGGGAATTTTTTGAGCCTTGGGATTATTTGGACAAAAATTCCAGGTGAGTGACTGAAAGGTTGGTATCAGGTGCTTCAACACCACAAAAAATTAGATCATTACTTGAGACTCCCGGTATAGTAATTGGAATGTATTGTACTGAACCTGGTTGATTTTCTTTCTTAATGTTGACTCTTAATACAAAGAGACACTTATTACTATTGTACTCTATCCTCTACTCTAGCTGTGCATATTATTCTCATTTTTATTAATCCCATTAATCTCAGAATTAGATAGTATCTCATAGCAATTAATTATATATGCTAATTATGTGTTCTGTAAATTAGCTCTCCAGGTTCAAATTGCTTCATAATTAAATTGATTGGACTACCTTAAAAAAAAAAAAATAGTTGCGCTTTTTATTTGTAGATATACATTTTTCTTATCTCTGAGTGCTCCTAATCCTTAAAATACCTCTTTACACTAAAGTTGCTCTATACGTCTAATCCTTCAGGATCGGATCTAGAACCCACAGCAAGAAATAATACTCCTGGGGAAGTTTGATCTTCTACTGTTTTTTTAACACAAGACCAACCATACTTATGAATTTTCAGGTGTACTTTCTAACCAGAAGATCAGACTACATATTTTTAAGTTCTTATCAAGTGTTCTTCCACTGGTATTCTAATACCACAGAGATTGGATGGCAATTCTGAAGACCATCTAGTCCAGCATACTGCTCAAAGCAGGGTTACCTAAAGCAGCTTATTTTGTACCATGTTCAGCTGGTTTCAAACATCTGCATGAATGGAGAACAGGAAAGCTTCTACGGGCAACCTGTGCCAGTGTTGAAACAACCTCATAGGAGAAAGAAAACTCTTATATTTTAATGGAATTTCCTGTATTTCAGTTTGTACCCATTGCCTCTTGTCCTGTCAATGGACAACAAGGAAAAGAACCTGAATCCATTCTTTTCATATCCTCCCTTCAAGTTTTATATATATTGGTAAGATCCCTACTGACCCTTTTTTCCAGGCTAAGCATTCCCACATACCTCAACCTATCCTCTTAGGTGAGATGTTCCAAGCCATTAATAATCCTGGTGGCACTTTCTAGACTCCCTCCAGTATTTTGTACTTGGGATTCCAGAACTGGACACAGTGCTCCAGATGGGCCTCACCAGGGCTGAGCAGAGGAGAAAGACCTGATGGCAGTGTTCTGGTTAATGAAAGCACAGATGCTGATGACCACCTTTTCTGACAGGGCTCATTGCTGACTTACGTTCAACTTGGTGTCATTCAGGACCCACAGCCGCTTTCCAGCTGGATGGCTCCCAGCATATACTGCTGCATGGTGTTGTTCCTGTCCAGTTACAGAACTTTGTACTTCACTTTGTTCAGCTTCCTTTGAGTTCGGTCAGCCTTCTATCCCAGCTTGGCCCAGGCTGGTAACGCAATATGTAGATCCTTCAAACTCACAGTTTTGCTTTCTTTCTTGCCGATATGCATCCAACACCACCCGGCAGATCTGTCCTTAGATCTTTCCAAGGTACCAGTTAGCATAAGAAAATGTTACCTCTAATGATGAGATCAGGCTGAGAAAGACAGGGCTGTTCAGCCTGGAGATGAGAAGGTTGCATGGAGATCTCATTACAACCTTCCAGTATATGAAGGTGGCCTAATCAGAAGCTGGAGAGGGACTCCTCATCAGGAACTGTAGTGATAAGACAAGGAACAAACTGAAAAAAGGGAAATTAAGATTAGGTATCAGAAAGAAATTCTTTACTGTGAGGCTGGTGAGACACTGAAACAGGTTGCTCAAGGAGCTTGTAGATCCCCAAATGCTGATGTTCATTCTACCCATATTGCTTAACTTCAATGTGAAAAATACTTTTACAATCACCCTGTAAGCCATTGTTTCTAACAATATACATGAAATCTGCTATTGATCATCTGGAACGTTGGTATTGAACATACTTGAAGTAATCTCTAACCTTACTAGGTTCTCAGGGAATAAAGTAGTAATATTGTTATTTCCTATCTGAAGCTCCCTTTCATCATCTGACGGTTTACTGTAGAGTTAGTGGCATGATCTTGAAAGTGCTCAGTGTAGGCTTAGATCTGTTCTCTGTTAATACAGTGGGAGTTTTATTACTGACTTCAGTGTAAGCACAATAAAGCCTGCATGCAGCCTCCTTTTGAATATCCCACCTAATAGCCAATACTATTTATATTCGTTCTTATTTTATTTTTGGTTTATATGCCTCTTTATTCTGTGATTCACTAATGCCTTTTCATGTTCTTTTGTGCTGTGGGTTTAAGAGTTTTCCCACTTTTATTAAACTACTTGTTCTTTTCATTTGAACTTAAGCTGAACATTTAATTTAGCCACTCTTTAGATTACTGCAACGTCATTCATTTTGGCATATTTTGAAAGACATTCATGAGCAAGTAAAATTGAAATGCAGACCTTTCATGAATTGTTTTAAGAAAACTAGGAAGTTTAAAATTTTTATTACCAGCTTATTTAATTTTCAAAAAATAGCCGCCTTAGAAGTATTTTGTAAATGGGTCATATATTTTTGTACACATGCATCATTATAACTAAGTCACTAGACTGTTTAAACCAGAATTCTTTCAGAGTAATAAAGAAACATATCTCTTCTAAATATACCTACAAAAGCCTAAAACTGAATTTGCTGCTTCCAACACCACTAATGTTCTGAAAAATTCCCATTTTAAAACACATTTAAATTTCAAAAGTCTTAGCTACTACAATATTTTTATTGTTATGGGGCTACAGGCACAATATTAGTTTAAACAATTTGACAGCTATATGACTGTGTCTTTTTGACCAAATATGTAACAGCCAGAGTGTGTGTTGTCACTGAGTTTTTCTAACTTTCTCCAATATCCCTTTCAGTTCTCTCTTGGCTTCCATATGTAACACTGAAGTATTTTCACCAAGTTTTCTCTCCTCTATGCATTTGAATTTTTGAGTTTATTTTACATTAAAAAGTAGTAATTGACATTGCTCTACCACCTGCAACATTTCTCTGGTATTGTTTTTAGATAAAATCTCACTTGCAATGATAAATAAATAACATCAAAAGCTTTCTCAGCTAGACAAGGAACATGGATAAATCCTCTCCTGTTTTTTTAACTCATCTCTGGAGAACCAGAAAAAAAGATTTTTAGAGCTTGCCAGAAGGGCCTACTAGAAAAGCAAGACTCAAACAGAATTTATACTAATATATTTCAAGGTAAAAGGAATTCCTTGTCAAGTCCTGGTAACAGGCGAGGAAGATGGAAGATTGTGCAGTTAATATTAATGGTAAAAATTCGAATAACTTTGGTCCTGAATAAGGAAAGAAAATGTGTTTGAATCCTGCATTGATTAGCTGCATATAACCTTCATGACTTTATTGTGGGTTTTATTTTAACTCGTTCAGATTTTTCCACTCTTAAATAACCCTTAGTTTTACTTATTGCTCAACTATTTTTGTTGTTTCAAATACACAGAAGTGTTCCACAAAAATGTTTTTGTTATATAGCTAAGTATAAGAGGGAAGTATGCTGATTGTGTCTGTAAGCCATTCTACCAAGGCTCCCATAAAGGTCACAGAAACTCGTGCGTGGGCAGCCGGACTCCTCAGCAGAAAGGTCATACTGCCACTAGGAAAAGAGAAATGTTAGGATCAGCCTAGAAGCCACTCCTGTTAAAAGAAGGTAGAACTCTCAGACAACAGCAGAATGTCTAATTTTCAGATTGTAACAACTCATGCAAAATACAGTACCTTTTTCTTTCTTCCCAGCTATTGCAAGGAGCATTCTGTCTTATAGAGACACTAGTTTTGGTCAGTAGTCAGGAAAAGAAATTACTTTTTTAGGAAAGGAACAGCATAAATATAAAAAAGGACAATTAGATATATTTTAAGTCAATTTGCCTCTCAACTGACTAACACACTACTGTGATTTCCCTCCCTGAGGAACAGCTGCTCCCTTTCACCATGTCCTGTCCCGGGTCAGAGAAAAGCTGAGGAGGCAGCCTATGGCAATCCAAGTTAAGAGTAACTTCTCTCTCCCCAGCTGTTAAAAATGGGCTCAGGATTGAGCTTTAAAACAAATTTATTAATAAAAACAAAAGACAATAAGAGACCACTTGCAACTATATGCCTCACACACAACAAACCACAGCAGCACAGGGAATTTGACCCAAGACAGAACAGATCCCTAGGGCAACACCTTTTATACCCCTAGTCTCCGCCTCCCAGCCGCCCCTTTCCCCGCCCAACTGGGGCATCATGATTGGCTCACTGATGGCTTGAGTCCATTTATTGGCTCGTTGTCCTTTGGCTGTTGTTTGGTGTCTTCCAGCTGGTCCAGGGAATAGCCAATAAGAGTCCTTCATTTCCACCCTTATACAGATAAGGGTTGAGGCCCTCCCTTTTAGGGTTCCCTTATAGGGGTTCTGGAACATTCCCCTGTTCTCCATTTTGTACCACCATTTTTATAATGATTTTATCAACAATAAAAGGAATGAACACATTGACTAATAAATTTTAACTTTGATAAGCTACAACAATTAAATCTGATCAATGTTCAACCTATCAACTGCAGCAACATCCAACAGACTAATTAGCAACCCTCTTTATTCCCTAATTACCAAGTTTATTTCATCAACCAATCAACAACTTTGTGAAAGCCAATTTTCTTAGCTCTAATTGTAACACCAGCCACAGCTACAGGCATTTTGCATTTAACAATTTCGCATTATTTGCAAAATGGATAAAAAACAAAATCTTTGAGAAAGATGTGTCACAGTTTAAATAGTTAGAGTGGGCAAAAAATCATGTTCGCATGAGCCAGTGGCTCCAAAGAAATGTTAAGAGAACATCTTGTGAGATTTTAGATCCAGTTTCCAGTACAGGTTCCTGATTAGTTCACCTCATACTTGCATTGCCAGCAGTTCTGGAGAAGATAGAAACGCACAGGAATGGAGGAGAAAGTTGGGGGAGAGCATGCTGAGTTCAAGGCATATGAATTGAGGTCACTGTAACTGTTGTGAAATAATGTCTGGAAGAACAGACTGATGGGGAAACAAAATAGAATTTGTCTTACAGATTTCAGGCTTAGCAGAGTCCTCCAAAACTTATGACTCAGTAGAGAGGGGCTGAGACACTGGTCCAGGTTTAATCCCAATTCTGTTCCTTCATCCATCAGCCAATCTTCCAACTTCTCCAACAGTGACAGGAAAGGCTCTCAAGGTCTCTTTTATCTGCATTTCTACCGATTTGTTCGCTTTTTTATAGAGTGTAAAGTAGGTAAAACTGAATTATAAAATGTTCCCACTTCTGTGTGCAACATCATAAAGACAGAGGTCAGTTTAGGGACCTCTAAGGTTTAGAGATTAAACCATTTTCCTGGCATTGTGATCTTCATGATCCCTCAAGTCAGAGAGAGTTAATGAAGAGCTACGTGTAATTATCTTATGTAATTCTGTATCAAATTGGTTGTGCTCAGAAAATCCCAGCCTTGTTTTGTATTGACTGAGGTGAAAAAGTATTTTATTCCACATATTGGGCTTTGAGGGACTGTTGATATAGACATTTGTATGGAGAATTATAAGGTAGAATTGGGTTGTGAGTTGTAAAACCTGCCTGCAGAGGCACATGGCAGCACAAAGGAGCACATGGCGGCACAGAGAGGCTTGTCTCCACCGGGCCCTGGGGGGAGGAGGTGTCACACAGCAGACCCCTAAGGTGAGGAGCCTGCTGGGAGCTGACAGGCGAGTGAACAGTGAGTGACCACCCCATAGAAGGACACTGAGAAAATGTGTTGCTGATAGGTCACACCATATAAGGAAATACTATGCCTTAGAAAAGTGTATAAAAGCAGCCCATTCCTTTGAACAAATGATTCAGAGTCCCTGCTGGTCTGGGTCCATGATTCAATTGCCAACACATTTGAATTAAATTGAGTAAGAAAAATGTGAGAAGTTAGCACTAGGAGACTTGAGTTCTATTTCTTTGTTGTCTGTTTGTTCCTTTTCATAGTCTAACTGTACATTTTAGGAATTCTTGATTATGGCTTCTCAAATGAAGGTAATGTTTACCTTTTGTTTCTTTGTTACATAAAACAGGAAAGTTTTTAGGACAGTATGGACTACACAGATTCCCTAGATAGGCAGCCACAAAAAAAAAAAGCAGAAAAACACCCAAGAAGGTACTTTTCTTAAGTGTTTGAATTAACATGTTTCTATCTACCTGCTTCCTGTAAAAGATAAAGCTATCAAAACTTCAGTTTATCTATATGTAACTTTCTTCTGACGTCACTCTCAGGCAATGGAAAACACAGAATCACAGAATGACTGAATGGGTCAGGTTGGAAGGGACCACAGTGGGTCATCTGGTCCAACCTCTCTGCTCAAGCAGGGTCATCCCAGAGCAGATGGCATAGGATGGCATCCGGAAGGTTCTTGAATATCTCCAGTGAAAGAGACTCCACAATCTCTCTGGGCAATCTGTTCCAGCCACACAGTAAAGATGTTCTTTCTCATATTCAGGTGGAACTTCCTGTGTTCCAGTTTCTGTCATTGGCTCTTGCCCTATTGCTGGCACTTCTTAGAAGAGCCTCACTCCATCCTCTTGACAACCTCCCTTCAGATACTGATACACATTGATGAGGTCCCCCTCAGTTGTCTTTCCTCACAGCTGAATAGGCCAAGTTCCCTCAGCCTTTCCTCATAAGAGAGTTGTCTCAGTCCCCTCATCATCTTTGTATCCCTCCAGTGGACCCACTCCAGGAGCTCCATGTTTCTCTTGTACTGAGG
This sequence comes from Corvus brachyrhynchos, assembly GCF_000691975.1. NCBI lineage: Eukaryota > Metazoa > Chordata > Aves > Passeriformes > Corvidae > Corvus > Corvus brachyrhynchos. The sequence continues at coordinate 463,041 of NW_008237410.1, forward strand.
AGCCCAGAACTGGACACAGCACTCCAGGTGACACCTCACCAGAGCTGAGTAAAGGGGCAGGAACACCTCCCTCAACCTGCGGGAAATGCTCTTCCTAATGCACCCCAAGACACCAATGGTCTTCTTGGCCACAATGACACACTGCTGACTCATGGACAGTTTGTCCACCAGGAGCTCCAGATCCTTCTCCACAGAGTTTTACCATCAGGTTAGCCTCCAGCCTGTACTGGTGCATGGGGTTATTCTTCCCCACGTGCAGGACCTCCACTCGCATTTATTAAATTTCAGTTGTTTTTTCTGCCCATCTCTCCAACCTGTCAAGGTCCTTCTGAAGGGCCACATGGCCCCTTGTAGTTTTGGCTACTCCTACCAGCTTTCCTTTCCAAAAATCCAATATGTTCAGCTAATAGCTTTTTCATCAAAACTTTCTTCTACCTGCAGTGTTAATTCATGATTAAAATTCAAATTTAAATATACTTTATTTATTTGTCTCAGTGTGCCCTGCCTTTGTGATAATCCATTTTTGATAGCATTCTTTAATACCTATTCCATTTTCATCAACCCATCTTAAATAATTTTTCATAGCAGTCTCATTTAAGGATGGAGTGTACTTCAGAAGGACCCCTATCTAGTGAGAGCAGAGGGTGGTGGAATGTGATGGGACTGGTAACAGAGCCTATCTGTTAATTGTTATGTTATTCTTGTTTTATTTTATACTGACAATTTTCTGAACATATTGATTGCTTGACTGGCAAATTCTGAACTAAGATTTTTGTTTTCAGATACCAGGGCTACACTTTTCAGATACATTGATGAGTTTAGAATCTTATTATTCTTATCTCCCCTTTTGCAGTGTCAAGAAGCAAAACATTTCTAGCCCTTGCTGGTATAACTGTTGGGCAATCATCAATGAGCTCGAAGTAGAAGCTGTTTATAGGTTCAGGATGTTGCCATATGGCCTACTCTGATACCTGAACCTGAAAGTTTGCTCTCTCTGTTCACTGCATATCTTCACCAGTATTAACCATTCTTTGCTGTATGATGAGAATACATCAACAATTGAATCATATTTTTTTCTGATAATAAAACAGGTCTGAGAATTGTCTCTTTTAGCTGCTTGCTCATACAATTGTACTTGAGACAGGCAGATATAACTTTATATTCATTTTCAGCTCTCTTTTTAGTAAGCATAACCATGTGGACTCCTTCTACTGTGTATTGAGAAAGCGGAAACAAATTTTTCTCCTAAAATACAAAAAGTTATCTTGATTCAATGAGAGGTTTCATCCAGGTAAGTGGTATAGTGGCCAGTAGCCCGTATTCAAGCAATGATCCATAATGTAAAGCCAGTAGTAGATGTTTCTCTGAAGGAAATAGATTTTGTTCCAAGTGTATGCTTTATCTTTTATGTCAAAGCGACCTTTCTTAATACTGAAATAAATGTTACAAATTATTAAGTAATTTATCAACAATTATTTTTTTCTATTTCTACTTTTTATTCCAATGAATTGGAACAACTTCCTTTTGTTTTATTAAGATGTATTTGTAGGAAATTTTTATTAAAAAAATATTTCAGACATTTGGCCAAGAAATAAAAGCCATGAATCCTAGTCCATAAAGTATAATGTATGGGATATGGATTCAGTAGACTCTGGTTTGCATGTGTTGTGATTACATCCATACACCTCCTCCATTTAAGTCATCAAAACACTGAGAAATTAAGGACTTGGGTACATCATCTTTGTCTGTGATGTTTCAAGTTATGATAACTGCTGAATGCAGAGTAAATATAAAGATAAAAACTAATTGAAAAAAATTAACACCTGGAAACATCACGTCAGGGAAAAAAAGAACAAAAACAAAAATTAAAATTAAAAACAGCACAAGGCTTAAATTCGCTAAAGAAACCCTTTTTTTTCTCTGTCTGTAAAAGCATTTTATGAAACATTGATTCCAAGATGTCAAATAAGTTTATCACTTATTTGCTTGTCTTGACATGTTTTGGTGTTGGCTACTGTAAAGTAAAAAATCATGTCATGTAATTCTCCCATGAAAATTTACATGGAAACAACATTTATCAAACACAAGAATCACAATCTAAGGAATGTTTTATCGATGCAAGCTAAAACCTTTCTAAACCTACTTTTGACTATTGTGTGTGTAGCAGGAAGATAAGCTACTCAGATATTGATGTTGGCAGCATTGTAAGTTTTTGTCATAAAATTTTTTCTGTTTATCTCTTAACATGTTGCACCTCTGTCTGTGCATTTCTATGGTTGTCTATTCCTTATGCTGACTGAAAGATGTCTTTCTCACTGGATCTGGACATGAATGTAGGTCAAACCTCCCTGTTGCCTAGTATATGGCATTATTTGGCATGAAAAAGTGCAGCAGAAATTTATCTTCAGTCTTGACTGCTCTCTTGATGCCTACTTCAGAATGAATTTATTTTATCTAGGGGTCTTTTTTGTTATTATATCTTGGTGTCTTCTGCTGGACAATTAAAGGAAAGGGAGCCTCATTAAAAATGAAAAGAAAATACTTCATCATGAAGGGGTGAAAACGAGTGCAGTAAAAAAAATTGCATGAGCACAAGAGACAACTTTAGTAGAAAGATGTCAGAATCTGTGTTCAGAAGGGCATGTGTTCATGTCTTTCAATCATTTAAGAATACTTCTCTGCTTCCCTTACTTTTGAAGACAGCAGGATTTTTGAAACAGACAACCCAGAAAAATTATGTAAGATAAACCTAAAGAAAGCAAGTGTTGCCGTGATACTCTATTTCTGTCTCTACCAATGTTCCTACTCTGGATATGCACACCACACAGGTAAAATATGCAATGAAATTAGGATGACTACTATTTGGATGCAGAAAATACAAAACATTAAACAGATGAAGAAACAGAGCTAATCAGTGAGAATGTGGAATGATCATATGAAATGCATTTGCATAAATGTCATCCTGGTTATATTGAGCTAATATTTATACAGTGTAATAAAGAAAAAAATATATGTATTGGTGCATTATGAGCTCAGAATATGAATCTGCCATGCTCCCTCCCTAAATGTCTTCTTCCTTACTTGTGTCAACACCAGAACACAAGACACTCGCTTGTTTTGTTGGTGGATTAATTTCCTCCTTGCTCATGATGAGCTTCACAAAGGAGTCAAATAAACCACTCAGGTTACATATAGAAAAGATTTAGGACCACATAATTAGAGTTGAACCTATAAGGACAGGAAGACAACTAATTATTACAGTAGTCTCAGCTTAAATTATTGTGAAACTCAGACTATGCAGGCTTGGGAAATCAAGAGTGGGTAAGGAAGGTTACACTGAATGCTCAGAACAGTATTTACATCCCAGTTGTTTGCATTTATGTTAGTACATCTAAGTTGATGACATGAGTAAGTGCATATGCACTGTCTCTGGACACAGGATCTGACCTGTAATTAATGCAAAGTACCATACCTGTGTTGTCTTCAATAAATGCATGTTACATAAGGTCAGCAGCAGCCTTCCTCTCTGTGATTAGCACAGAGAGTCTGACTTGGTAGATTGAAATATGGAGTGAACCGAACAATGAAAAAGAGTAGGTTAGGACTGACTCAAATAAAACCAAGAATTAATTAGATGACTAAAAGAAAGGTTTACTAAAAAACAGCAAGTCAGCTTTCTGGCTAAAGCATCTGTGATTCTGGATTACGATAGGAAAATCAAGTGTTTATAGCTGCAGCATCCTAAATTTACTAGAGTTTTAATTAGAAGAATCCTTTGGTCTCTTAGGATTAAATCAGGATTTTAAAACTTTGAAGACTTGGGACACTGAAACTTTTCTTTGTTTTTTTTTAATATCTGGGAAATAAATTTACTGATGCCTGACCTAAACTTGAGCCTGACAATTTATAATATAGACATGGCTGTTTTGCATGTTCTTTCCTGTTTCTAAAAATAGTAATGGCGAAATACAAACCACTAAACTCTAACTTAGTTTTTTGCTGCTTTGAAAATGCACCAATGTTTGATGTGTTCAGCAGCCTCTTTATTTTTTCAAGCAGTTTATCAAGCAGTCTTTCACTGTTTGTACAATTTACAGTCAACAGCCAATACAGATTAAATCTTAAAAATAAGCAGAACTCTCTCATGTTCACTGGTCATGGCTCAACTGTTGACATGGGACTGATTGTGTCCTTCTCTACTCTAGATAACACATCAAATTCTTTTTACTTCGGGCCATAACAAATTAGATGATAAAAAGTATCAGTGAGTCTGTTGTCAAAGAAAACCAGGATTAGTGAGAACACTGACAAACTCAGGACAGTTTTGTCGCGGACCGCGCGGCTTGTTGGTGTCGGAGCGCGAGGTGCCATGACCTTCCTAACAGCATCTCCAAGGCGAAGCCGCTCGGCAGGACCACCACACACTCAGGCGCGTACACGCACGCACACGGATAGCTCCAGAAAATGGGTTGACGACAAAGAGCCGGGAAGGGTCTCCGTATAATGTTCCACGGACAGGGTTTATTGCAGCCACGCTCATGAAGGGTTCCAAGGATGAAGACAAGTGGAGGGTCCAGTTTTAAGTATGGGAGTGGATCGAGCATCAGAGGCCAATGATCTGAGGGCACAAGGGCGGTACAAAGGCAGGACTAGGGTATGGGAGCCAATAGGGAAACTCTGAGGGAGTGGTGATGGGGCAAGGGCCAATGGGGGAAGAGGGAGTGGAGAACTTTTTAGGGCATGGGACAGAAAGTAACAAAGGGCGGGGAGGCCAACGGGCCAACCAGGGAAGCAGAACTGGGGTACATTAACATAGCAGGACAAAGCATCCTGGGGAAAGCCTCTTTTGTTCACCCTAACCTGGGGAGGAATCTTTGGTACTAGGGACTATCTCACCAGTGGACTCTCCTTGTCCCTTGTTCCATAGGCTCACTGGCCACCACACAGTTTGTCTTCTGAAGCAGCTCTTCCCTGGGTTTGTAACACCAAGAGCTTCTTCAAGATATATAACTTTGTTCCAAAACAAAATATGTTCAGGGCTGCATGTAGCAAGAGCTAAATGATGGGGGGAAAGAGGGCACCACACAGGGAGGAAATACATTGAGTCAGCTTTTGGCATCTACCTGGCAAGGGGCAGGATGGGGGTTGGGAGGGGGGAAGGGGAAGAGGGAAAGGGATTGGGCAGCATCACAGGCAACCTGAGAAGGTCGCATGACTGCTCAGTGGTAGCAGAAAAATTTTTGTAAAGCTTGATTCTAAAAACTGACACCATGATTTTAGAGCTCATATTCTCATGTCTTTTTTTTAATCAGGAACATGTATTTCACATAACAGATTGCATTTCAAAATAACTCTCAAGGGAATACAGAACTGATGAGAATTCATTATTTAGCAGACTGACAAGCAGCAAGTTATTTTTAAAATGACTAGCATAAGGACAGGTGAATGAATCCCATATAAACTAATTTATATGAATGATTTAGAAAGAGATTAGATTAAATGTTAATCATCCACTGTGTTAGTGAATCATTTCATAGTTTCTGGTTTTATTCACTAAGAAATAGGTACAGTGAATTGAAAAGTAACATTTCTCATTTTTCCATGAGAGACATATATCTAGATGCCCATATCTTTCCTCTCCTTATGGTTTAGATTTTTAAAAATCTAAAACCCTATAAAAAGGTTACCATAAATAAAAGAATAAAACAAAAAAGGAACACTTATCTAATAAGATATGAAGGCACTAGTGAAATTAATAGACTCAACCTTTGGGGTTTTTTTTCCTTAGTTATCTTGCTAAATGGCAGAGTGGAATTGTTTTATTTAGAGATCTTCATAATTGTCAAACCTTAACTCTGTGTTCTACGTTAAGTAAAACTTCTATGCTTTACAGGGAGGTACTAGTCAAAGAAGTTGCATAGCTGCACAACTTTGCTAATAAAACTTTACAGGTTGTTCTAGTGTGAAAGCAGAAGTAGTGTGCATGCATAAATATGAATGAGTTCATACATATATGTCTGCATGTACAAGAAAAGCTACATGCAGACTTTTTGAAAGATGTCAATAAAACCTTATACCAGTCTTCAAAAAACCTATGCCATAGAAATTTGTCACATGGATTTGGCTTCAGTTCCACATTCTTTCTTTGTATCTACTACAGAGAACTGTTTTCATAGATCAATTATAAGGGAGAAGTTGAAGATTTAGTTGCTGAAGACTTCTCAGCAGTTGATGTTCTATGGACAAATGTATCAGAACTGTGTCGTCACACTAATTAGATGTGACAAGTTAAGGAAACTTCAAAAACTTCAGCATCTGACTAGTTAAGAGCTGGCATTTAACAAACCTGGCTTAGTTTTCAGAGTTCTCAGTCTGAAAGGCATGAAAGCATGGTAATTTACGCCTCTCAGTCCTACTGGTCCTGTAATTTTACTCCTCACTGTGTTTCTTTTACACTGTTTCTGACATTCCTTCTGTCCAAGAGAACTGTAAACATAACTTTAAAGATTAGCTACTGGGGCAATTTCCTACTGCAAAAGGTGGATCCTAAAATAATTTTCACAGCATTAGGATCCTAATTGTTCTCTATGAATTATTCACTGTTCAAACAGCATGTGGGAAGATACCCTGTTTACTCTTTGGTCTCAGTCTCTTCAGCTATTATCATTAATCACTGTTTCTGCTTCTGGCATAATATACTTTCATATTATTATTTCTTATCTTTTTTTTTCATCATTTTTAAAGAGAAAAAAAGTGAAAATAGCTATTTTAAAATTCAGTCTTTTAAAGTTTTTTAAGTTTTAAAATTTTTTTTTAATTGTCTTTTAAGTTTTTTGTTTAATTCTTACCTACTGTATTTTATGAGAGTTTCTGCCTCTTCACCATGCTCTTTTTCTTCTAAGTATGTATAGACACTGCTTTCTTACTTCCTTTACTTTCCTTTCCTGGCATACTTCTTTATTGCACGTGTTACTTTATATGTATACACGTCTTGGTAACTACCTCTTACCTACTTCTTTCAATCTCCCTTCTATTTTCTCTACAATTTCATTCTGAAGTCCAATTCTTTTGCTCAAATTTCTTCTAGCCCTGTGTTGGAGTTTTAAAAACTTTTCCTTATATCATGTTTCAGTGATGATGAAAAGCTTGGTTTTATCTTTGATTTACCAATCTTCTGGTAAATCAGTCAGCTCCTTCAGCACTTGAGTGCATCCCATGAGGGCTCATGGACTTAAGTACGACAAGTTTGCTTAAATATTCTCTGAACTGATCCTCTTGCAACAGTACGTCTTCCTTGTTCCAGATTTTCTCCCTGGCCTCTGCATCTGTGGAATCCTTCTGAAGGCTGGAATTACTTCTAAAGACAGAAGTAATGAAGACCTTCAGTATCTCACCTTTTCAATGTCCTCTGTCAGCAAGGTTCCTGCACCATTCACTCACAAAACCACATTTGCCCTAATCTTTCCTTTGCCACTGATATACTTGCATGCTGATATTGCAGCACTCCAAGCTGGGATGCAAGCCATCCCACCACATCTCTGTGATCCCAACAAGATCGTAGCCCCAGAACTGCCCACAGATATCTAATTCCTCATGTTTATTCCCCACACTGCATGTACTTGTGTGGAAGGATGGCTGGGGATGAAATTAGAGGAAACTGAGAAGTTACATTCACATCCTATCAGAGTTATAACGGCATGGAAATTATAGGGTAAAGTGCAGCCGCTACTCCCTGGATGAAGCGTGGTTGGCATGTGCAAAACCTATTCTGTGATGATTCCTAATATACACAATCTGTCCTAAAGCACCTGCTAAGAGGGATGGAGTGGAGGGTGGAGGAGAGTGGAAACATGGCCAGGCTCTGTTGAAATCCCTGCAAGGAGGGGAACTCGATGGTACTTTGCACCTGATAAACTGCATGGCACCAGTCATCCAAAGGACGTAGAAGATGTCTTACTGCTGAGCCAAATACTGTGCTGAAATCCCTCTCCTCAGATGAACTTGGTTCATTATAGCCTAGCTAATATAAACTCACACGTCCATCCCAAAGTTACCTGCCTCCAAGGTATGAACACCTCTCACTGGGCATGTGCTTTATATTTTATTGACTATCTTTAAGAGTGAAATGGGACACTTACACCAATCAGTTACAAAGGTATGACAAGAATCATTCAAGCTCCACTTCAACATAAAAAAATAATTTAAAAGTAAGCTGAGACTGGTGAAAAGTTAGGGAAGACTCCATCATAACTGCTGGGATCAGCTGATGGGCTGAACCTGTCTTGTCCCCCAAAGGGATGTGTATGGGGTAGGAACTGTACTCTATGCCTGCTGAATACTTTTATTGGGGATTAGAGCTTGTCTGTGTATTGCTTTGAATAAGTTTTTGCAGTCAGATACTATCACTGGCAATCCTCGAAGTTTAACCTATCATAATTTTATATTAATCAAGAGTGTTATTCTGTAAACTGTTAGTGACAGTACTTCAGGGGCTTTGGAAGTTGCTGTCAGTGGGGAATGTACTCAAATGAAAGTGGAAGACCTGGTTAGGGTCATAAAGTGGGAAGACCTGCTGAGGGGTCTCCCTTATTCAGTTGGTGTGTTTTCCTGAATAAGTCAGTGGAACTGCCCTCCGATCCAGTAACAGTTCAGTGAAGGGTCCCCATAAAGGGATGAAGACAGACTGGTCAGGCATGAGGGTTTCGGCTTTCCTAAGATGCTGACAGACAAATCAAACACTAAAGGTCAAGGAAATCTGCCCACACTTGGATGGAGGAAATCTCCCCTCTCCACGTGAAAACTTGTGTGCAGGAACTTCAGAGAGGACTCCCAGCATGCTTGTTTCCCTGAAATTGTCTGGATGCTTCTATCATAATGTGCCTACTGTCACTTTCTTGCTTACACACCAGTGCTTGAGGTGACTCTGCTTCAGCCCTGTTTTGTTGAATTTGTGTTCCTTTTTGTTCACGTCACTCCAGGCTCTTTCCTCATGAGCCCTGTCTACCCCTTCCCCACAGGACTGCTGGAAACTCTCTCCCTCCCCTGTCATTCCAATATCTGTGAAGGGCTTATGTGACATTACAGATGCTAGGAAAGCTTTGGTAATACTCCCTAGGAAGATGTTTAGATGGAAGATGAGCCAGACTACAAGTACTGGAACCTTAAAAGATATACACCCTCATAACCAGGCTTCTTAGAAGCTTTAGATTCCCCTTCATCGCAATAACCTTTCTCTGGCTAATCATGCCAGATGCTTTACTGGTATTTTTCCAGAGTCCGATCTAGCATTCTTTTTAAATTAATATAAGTTTTGTTGTGAAATCCAGTAAATATAGGATTGATCCCCAAGTACCTTATTCTTGTTTCTATGCAAGCACTTGCATAGAAATTGATAACAATAGACAACACATTCTGACGCTTAAATAACAAATTCTTCCTTTTGTTTTACATGCTACTTTTATGTCTACAAAGAAAACACTTTAGTCTGCTTTATTATGTGCATATATTCACATTTCAACTTCAGTCGTAATGCTTTTTTTTTTTAAATTTTGTTAAATTTTCAGTTTACTACAAAAAAAAAAAAAAAAGACTTTATTAGAAAGTGATTGCCAGACAGACAGTTCTCCCTAAATCAGAGTGATAGGTCATTGTTAGTTTTCCAAATTCAATAAAGTCTGAATCGGCTGCATTTCACTTTTCATTTTAAATATATGAAACTTAGACAAATCAATTTATTGAGGAGATAGAAGCAAATATTTTTTAATGATACTCCATTTACAGTTAGGTCTTTGTTTAATTTTGAGTTCAAGTTTATTGGGAAAATAATTTCATATAGGATCCTGACTCAATTTTCTCTGTGAAGCTTGTTTTAAACACGGGTCACAATTAGAATCATAATTGGAAAGGACCTTTGAGGTTCCAAACTTCTGCCATGTGCATGGACACCTTCCACTAGAGCAGGTTGCTCAAAGCCCCATCCAGTATGGCCTTGAACACTCCCAGAGATGGGACATCCACATCTTCTCTGGGCAACCTGTTCCAGGTTCTCACAACCCTCCGAATAAAGGTGGTGGGAGTAAATATCACCCTTACACTTAAACCTACACTCTTTAAAAACAATTTAAAACCATTCTTCCATGTCTTACCACTACATGTCCATCTAAAAATTCCCTCTCCGATTTTCTTTTAGGTCTCTTTAAGTACTGAAATATTCCCCAGAGCCTTCTCTTTTCAAGGCTGAACCTGCCCAACTCTCTCAGCCTGTCTTAATAAGAGAGATACGATAGGAGGTTTTACATTACTCTTAAGTGGACTGCAAGAAGCTCACATTAACAACACATTTATATTCCAACTATAAACCAGCTGCAAAGGATGGAATTTTAATCTCTTCCTTGCCAGTGGAGGCTGCTTTTCCAAATAGAAAATTTCAAATGTGACAAAATAGACCTGCCTTGGTTTTCTTAAGGAATTTAGGATTTCACTGTGCCGGGAAATTAAATGGTACAGAATGTTCTTGGAAATTAAGTGAAACCTCTCTGTATACCTCCCTCTGCTAAAAACAGAGAAAAATAATTAAAGTTCAGTATTCTTATATAACTATTTCAAACTAAAAGCACTCATGTGGTTGGAAGTAATAGCGTTAACCTAACTACCTTACGGACTGTATCATCCTGCCTTCTACTGCTTCATATTAATGTTTCATATCATCTCCATACAGACTAGCCCCAAGATGGCCACTCTTCTGTTTATTTGAAGAAAAAACAGCAAATATGCAACAAAGCCTATTATGTTTAATTTACTGCTATGGCAAATTTGTCTAAAGAAAAAGAAATCAGTAGTAGAATGATATTTCAGATGTATTTTAGGACATCAGTTCCAGAACTTTGGCAAACTGAAGTTAATTTGATATAATGTTAGTACACCAGAGGGACAAAATGTCATTTAGTAAGTCAAGAAAGAAGTAGCTTTTTCTGTACACCAATTTAATAATTTTTGCAGTTTAATAATCTTTATGGGCTGTTGAAAGCCAGTTCTTTAAATGGGCTTGTTTTCAAATATTTCTTGCAGGCAGATCTAATAAGAAAAATATCTTCATAGAATTTTTCAATATATTTATTTCCTGTAAATTAAATATAAATAGAAGATATTTAAAATGTGTGTTCAAGAATCACACTGAAACTTACATGAGTTTTTCTCTCAGGAACCACAGGAATAATTTAGAAGATATAGAATTAAGAAAGTGAGTGTTTTATTAAAGATTTAAATTTAACAAAAATAATTTCTTGTTGCTAGAAACATACATGCTATTTATTCTGAAAAAAAAAACCCCTGAATGGTGTTAGAGTGTATATAACTTAATTTTAGGAAACTGATATACTCTTACAGAATTTCATAGCTTTATAGAACCCTTCTAATACCCATTAATTAGAAACTTCAAACATAGATAAATTGGAATACAGAACAGAAATGTAATAATTATTAAAATGAATGACAACAATAAAATGATCTGTTATGTTAAATTTTTTAGATTTTTTTTTCACATAGGAAGTAATGATGTAGGAGATTTTAATTAGCTTATGTTTTCACACTGCTAGAGTAAGTTGAACCTTGGTACCTATTTTATATGCTTTTTGTTTTGTCAAAACCCAGCCTTTAAAGATATATTTTACCATATTTTTCAGCCTGTATTTCAAAGCAAGCAAATGAACACCATTCCTAAACCACAATACCTTCAGTGTGTTCTGTGGGATGCATATATTTCGCAGTACTGTACGTTCTCCTATGCCTTTAATTAAACCTCTGCTCTGGAAGGGCAACTAAAACTGTGCTTGTAGAAGACAAAGTTTCCACAAGTCAGTATTTCAATCTTCAGACATTTTTCAAATGGAGAAACAAGGAACAGAACTACTTTGAACAACATACCTTTTTCTAAGTAATCTGTGTACTTGTCCACACACAGCAGATCTCTTTCTTAATAATCTCTTTCTCAATAACCATAACCTTGTTTTATCTATGTTCCAAGCCAGACCATCCGATTTTAGTATTCCTAAAGAGGGAGAAATTAATTTCTGTGTAGGTATTTTTTTTGCATGTCAAAGTCCTAGAGAATGAGCAGTATCACAACTGCAGTTTACGTTTCACAAAATTTTGTTCATCTTGATAACACATTTTTTCATTTTCTTTTACAGTCCAAGTTGTCAATGAAGTTGCATGTGAAGCCCTGGACCTTCATTTGGCCTTTGTCACCCTGGCCTTCTCTTCTTCGTTTGCTAGTTTCAGGTTGTCCACAGGCATGAGAACACCACTGAAGACATCCCATGCCTATTGCCACATCAGCATCAAAATTGGACTGCAAATTCTACAGTCTCTGTTTCTTGAACTTCTGCAAGTTTTGGTGATTAAAAGCCTGAGTGTTTATATAATAAAAGGCTTTTATCTTTACCACATTTCAAAATTACTACAGTAAATAACTAGTTTTGAGGAAAACGAAGGAAAATTAACATCCAGTTTGCTTTTCTGTTTTCTGTTTTGTTTTGTTTTTGAAGAGTTAACAATTTTTGTAATTTTGTGGACCTATTTTCTTTCAATCTTAGTTAATTGTAGATACAGTATTTTCTCCATAGGCTGATAAAGTTGCAACTGGATCAATATTTCTCAATGAAATTTGTCTTTATATTTAATTTTCTGTTTCCCTAGTTTTTTTTTTCTTATTGATATCCCAATAACCACAGTTACTTTGTATCATTTGAATACTAAAGGTTGTATTTCTTTCCAGTTGGAATTTCTAATTCCACAACCTTTAACACAATTGAGACGTTCTTCCACTATATTATCATTTGACCAAATTAGACATATTTAGTTCTGGTATTTCCTCACTGAAAATGAAGAAATCCCTTAGTCATGTTTGTTTTCTGCTGAAATTCTACCAATGTCTTCACATCTCTCTTGTATTGAAACACCGAGAGCAGAGTGCTGCATTTTCCAAGCCAAGTGACAGAACTTCCACTAGATCAGGTTACTCAGGGGCCCATCCTGCCTGGCCTTTAACACTTCTAGGGATGGCACATCTGCAACTTCTTTGGGCAGCCTGTTCCAGTGTCTCACTACTCTCACAGTAAAGACTTTCTTCCTAATATCTAATTTAAATCTACCCTCCTTCAGATTAAAGCCATTCCCCCTTGTCCTATCACTACATGCCCTCAGCAAAAGTCCCTCTCCAGATCTCTTGAAGCCCCCTTCAGGTACTGGAAGGTTACTATAATGTTTCTATCAAACCTCTTCTCCAGGGGGAACAACAACAGCTGTCTCAGCCTGTCTTCGTAAAAGAGATGCTCCAGCTCTCTGATCAACTTAGTGGCTCTCCTCTGGACATGTTCCAACAGGTCCACATCCTTCTCACGCTGGGAAACCTGAGCTGGGTGCAGCACTCCAGGTGAGGTCTCACAAGAGCAAAGAGGGAGAATCACCTTCCTCAACCTGCTGGTCGTGTTTCTTTTATGAAGCCCAGGATGTGGTTGGCTTTCTGGGCTGCAAGTACACACTTCTGTATCATGCTGAGCTTGTCCATGAACACCACCAAATCCTTCTCCTCAGGACTGTTCTCATCCATTCTCTGCCCAGCCTGTACTTGTGCTTGGGATTACTTCAGATGTTAATGATAATATTTGTCTCATAATTTACATTTCATTTTCAAAAAAAATTTATCTTTGGTGAGTTTTTAGGGCCATGTTCAGAATGTCTTGCTTTTGAAATAGCAGTTGGTAAGATCCAGGCAAAGAAAATAAGAGTGGTCTGCATTGATATTTTGAAGGCATATTCAATCACATGTGTGCAGCAGTTCCTTTCTTTTTAGCTGAAAGAAATTAGATGGCTCTTGTAGTTTCAGCTCAATGTATTATGTGTTGCTGGACTAGTTCAACTATGCACTGTTTTAACACAGTTTGTAGTAAAACATGTTTCAAAACATGTAAATTATGCAGGGAATTCTGCAAACTGAAACATCCAGACATCTCCCTCATCCTCAGACATCTCAGGAGCTACACCTTACACAGCTAAAGCAGGGATGAAGTGTGAGAAGCAGAGATTCATGTGTGTGCTGGCTTGTGGAAGTAATGAAAATGCTAATAATGAAAGAGTATTTTACCAACACTCATACAAACCTACAAATTGCCAGTCATGTTGACTATTGATGCCTTTTCCTTCTTTGGTCCTGACTAACTGTATGTTGTATCATTTATGTCAGACAAAATGTTTCTGAAAGCTCTGTTGTCCTGATTTACTCCACTGTCATCTCCATTAGCTTTATTCTTTTCTATGTTCTTATCATAACACTGTGCAAATGCAGAACATAAAGAGTCTCACCACCAAAGACCTGATAGTCTAAAATAATTCAGGTGGTAGATTACTACCTGAAGCCACTGTGAGCTCAAGCTCAAATGCAAGCACAGCTACTAAATGTCAAAAAGACCATTTAGCATGAGGTAACATGGTATTAGCCAAAAAGATCCAGAACGGGACCATTTAAGTGCTGATGAAGCATGCATGAAACTCAGGCCTTGAAACCTCATTAGTGAATACAGATGGCTATCACCATCGGACAACTTTATGGAGATGATAACTCTTCATTATTCATTAGGACTTACCAGCTATCCAGTGAATGCTTTTGAAAATTAAGCAGCCTATGTTTGGTCCCATAAAGACAAAAATGTCACTTGAAGCAAAAGAATTTAAAAAATAAGCAATGTAGTAATCAAGAAAGGGGTTTTATGGGACTGTACTAAAATCTGGAAATTAATTAGTTGCATGGAAAGACAACTATATTATCTTTCACACAGCACACCATTATTTTTTAATCTTTTTCTAAAAATAATTCCCATTAATGCCCATATCTTCTTTTGAGATTAGTCAGAATCGTACAGATACATTCTTCAGTCATCAATTTTTACAGGGTTTAGTAAAATGGGGTTTTGGGTTTTAGTTACTACCACAATTAATACAACAAAAAGCTAGAAATAAATTACATGTTGTGTGATTTTTATCTTTATTACAGCAGTTATATGCCATGATGAGCTTCTGGAGTAGTTCATCTATGCATTGTTTTCAAAGTCAATAGCAAAGCTGTAGTTCAAGCCTGAATCACACAGGATGTTGTTTCCTGATAAAAAAGTCCCACGATCCAGCTAGAATTAACCATAACATCTTTCTTCTGCAGCTTTATTTACTGATCAAAAGGTCCTCCAGTTCTGAAGGGTAATCATTTATCTAGATGACCTCTATTAACTTCCTTCAGAAAAATCTGGATGAAGAGGATAAAAGCAGTCAAAAGATTTATAACAGCTGAAAGCTCTTTTGTTTGCAAAGGACTGTAAATATAAGAAATGTCTTTTCATAAAAAAAATCTCAGAAGTAAAGATGGTGTTACATTTACTAAGGAAGACATTCAGGCTTAAGTCTTAAAGAATTAATTTCAGTGAAAGTTACCCTTGATAGAAATATATGTTCCTTTTCCTTTAAAGTTCAAAATTTGCATTTAGTTGCTAGTGACCAAATAACAGACTCATATGGATCTATTTATTGCCTTATCTGCCTTGTAATAAAAAACAAAATAAAAGCATCCTAATATTCTATTTTACATTAGCTGTCTTTTTTCATTTCCAGAGCACTAACCACCTCACCTACTCTAATCTCAAAAACGGAAAGTTATTTATTTACTGAAGGCTTATCAAGTTTGTGCTTCGTTACCTTTTTCTGGGTTCCATCAGTCATTATAAGCAGCCTGTTAAGTCTTATGCCTGCAGCAACTTTTAGCCATGATTTCTGAATAAAAAGAGGAGAGTGAGATATCACTGCATTATAAAGGGAACTTAACTCCTGAAATATGGGAGCACAGTATGTTTCAGCATGTCCCTTATAAACTGACTCTGTCTCCTTTAGAGAATCCTGGGCAAAATGGTTCACCACAAAGTGTATTTTGTGTGTATATAAGCTCACATGCGTTCAGTCTACATTTCTGCTCACTGTTTTCACCATGGAGGCAAAATATTTCAGAAATGTCAATGCATGATTCTTTGTTTCAGCATGTGCTTGATGTTAGCTGATTATTACTGTACATCTAGAACCAAGTTGGATAATCCTCAAATTTTATCTAGCCTACTGTAAGCATGGATTCTCTTCTATCCTCCTTTTAATCTTAGTACTTGCTTCAGTAAAACTCAGCAAGCTATTATCTGTTATAAAGCAAAATTATGTTATAAATCAATGATATAAAAGCACATTACCCTTGGCCACTCACAGTATGATCAGATTCTCTGCCAATTTTGTTTGCACTTTTTCATGGGATTTCAAGAAAATATTTCCTTAGGCTCAGAAGTGAAAATGCAATAATACCATATGACAACATAATAGGCATGGTGTTTTGATGTTGAATTGTAATAGAACATGCAACTTTCATTAAGGCTGGCCTGAGACTTCTTAGCCAGATGGACTAATTTTACCTTCCCTTGCATAAGGATCAAAAGTCTGACTGCTGCTGCCATGGAATGACAAAAGGAGTAAAATTAGAACGGAAAGACCAGAGAAAGAATTGTGAAGATTCACGAAGGATAGGCTTGCTATTATTGTACATTCATGGGAAAGGAAAAGAGGTCAACTATCATTTTCCCAGAGGACCTACTTGTCCTTTTCTCTTATTCTAGATGAAATTAATAAATCCTTTTAATTATGAAGGAATAGGTGATTTTAAATCCTCATCTTGTCTTTGGGAGTCTAGCATTGTAGATTTCTCATATACTCACACCTCTGACTAAGTATCTTCAGGAGCAGGATCACGTTCCCATTACATGTACAGTACATTTATTTCCAAGAAAACAAAAGGTACTGGGGTCAGCATGAGCTGTTGTACCTTAGGGCACACTAACTTTTGCCAACTATGAGATTATTGTGGACTTGGGCTCATTCTTATCTCCAGTTTGCAGCTCCTTCCTTCACCTGTCTCTTAATTGCCTCTGACATGCCCTGGTGACAATTAACCCAGTATCTCTGGCATATAAGAGCTCTCCAAACTGCTACTTCCCCTCTAAAACTGATACTCTCCTCTTTAATGAGGGGAATCATTGAACCAGTTTTTTCTAGTGCTATATGGAGTTCAATCTTAGATTTTAATCAAGGGCATCATCTGTAAAGTTTGTTTTTAAAAAGGAAATCAATTAAATCAGCCTAGGTGAGCACATAGAAATTAGATCAAAATATAAATATTATGACTTCTTAGCACTGCTTAAAATATAAGTAATACACAGCCATAGAAAATGAAATAAATGAAACCAGGATTTATGCAGAAATTATATTCTGAGCTTTAGTTTGACTTCTAGTCTTGTTGCATAATCCAGTTAGTTCAGTAATTATTTCCCCTTCATCAGGAAATACTTAGTAAAGCCCATATGAAAGCCCATATCTGTGTGTTCATTTAGCAGTGCCACTTCTTTTTTTGACAAATCACCTGAATTTTACAAATATGAAACTGATATGAAACTGATGGGTTTGGTATCAGGAGTTTACTAAGCCCTTTACCTACGCATCAACTGTTACAGCTGCACCATAGGAGAAACTCTTACAGGTACAGGAACCACACTTCTGGTATCCCCAAACCCACATTATTGCACTCAGAGCAATAGTCTTTAGTGTAAGGACTGCACAGGAAGCAGAAGGCTGGAGCTGGCAATGGGAGGTAGTAAGACGTGATGTCAGGACATCTATGATCTATGCCCATTGAAAAATACTTCAGGGTATAATACTGCTCTTCAGAGAACACAGACATCTGAGAATGTGGCAAGTTAATCGTCAGCTGCTTGTCCACCCTCTCTCAGACTGAGTTCTTTTTATGAGACACTCAAAGCAGCAGTGAAGAATATCTAGGATTCTTTTTTTTTTTTAGATTCTCCTTGAAAGACAAGACAGGAAGATCAGGGGAGATATTATTAATCTTGCTTGTGGGTGTTTATGTGGGCTGTTTAACTAGTTTACTGTACAATGTTTAGATAATAAAAGAAACAATGAAATCCAGTATGGGAATTAATCCAAAGGATGAATTGGTATATGATGAATCCTGTTTTTAATGATAGATGAACAATTTTAATTGTACATGATGCTTTTACTCTCTGTATTATCTCTAATATCTATACAGATGGAAACGACCAGCCAAGTAAATCTTATCATTGCTATGAAGTACATTTTAGTCCCATTGAGACACACCCTGAACACAAATAAATAATAGACCTTTTAACATGAAAGTGTCATTCAGCTTGGACTGGAAAATTAGTCTACAAAAGTTGTTTCCATTTGCATGTTTTTGAAAAAAAAATTCTAAGCCATAAAACCTAAGGAGCTTTATTTTTGCTTTTTTTTTTCCCCTGTGGATCTTCTACTTGTCTAAATACTATAATAATTTTAGGAGAAATGAATTTTAGCAGAAATGAATAGGAAAATATAAGGTGGGAAAATGATGCAATAAAAATCTGGGATCTTCTATAAACTGGTTACAGATTTCTTGCAATATGATGTAGCAAGTTGGATGCACTTGTTTACATTTTCCCATCAAGTGTGTAGTGAATCCTGGGAGAAATGGTAGCTGTGCTCAAATCTGCTTCAGAAAGAAGGAGTAATCAGGAAGTTCTATGCTGTATAGATGCCAAAATAAGCACAAAACCCATGCCAATTGTTAAGATTTATCTTTTGGGGGTTTATTCCTCAAGAATTAACACTCATGGCTTTCCTAAGAAATTGCTTTTCTATGTGTCCTTCTTTTTACTGTGTTAAACTGTTGCAAGAAGCTGGGAAGAACAATGAATGCCTGGAAAAAATAGCAGCCTGATGATTTTTAGTTTAGTTGTGTATGGTGTTGACGTCATTCAAAGATTCAGTAAAGCTGAACTGACCTTTGCCTGGATGAAGACAGCTGTCACATTTCTTGCCATGTTTGTACCATTCTAAAGCTGTCCATGACTCATTCAACCTTTGATATATGCAAGAACTGCAAATATATGTCATCTTGGCTGACATAATAAGAAAGATTTTATGTTAGCTAGACCAATATATAAAGATCAACTGTTGAAGTCGTTTCAAGACACAGTTTCATTTCATGTCTTTTTAATTTCATTTGAAAATCACAGAAAATAAACAATTGATTATAAACTTCCAATCTGGTTCTGTGACAAGAGTGGATGGAATGAGGCACAATAGATTATGTAGAATTAGGAGATCAAATCTTTTTCCCATTGTTGGCGTCAGAATTGTTAATGAGAAAACGTCCAGTCTTGATATTTACATTAATTAATAGGTATTGACATCTTAGGGTCTGTGAAAAATGCAGACAGAATATTTCAGGGGTTGAAGATCATACCTACCATACCATAATAAGCTTAAAAGAGCCCAGCCTACTTACTGAATCCTAAACAATGACACATAAATTGACTATCCTGAGTAAGGACAGTTGAGGAAGTAAACTGATGGAGTTTAATTTTTCTTTTTTGTCTAGCATGGAAAGTAAGTTTTATAAAACTAGTGTCTAGGGAAAATGACAAAAATATGTTCTAGCTAGAAATAAACCAGAATTTTACAACCGTATTTTCTATTTTAGTATTGAGAGGGAGGAATGAGAATAATTAACACTTGCAAAAACAGAGTACTGGGAAGCAGAGGATCCCCTGTACTGTGACATGTTCCATTCAGACTGAGAAACAGACTGAGCGAGGAATTTTCATTCTACAAAAGTTATTAGACTCTGCAGGTATAACTGTGTGAAACTGGATGACCTATTATCTACAAGAGGTGAAATCAAATCTATTAGTTCCTCTTTACATCTGAGTTTTTGGGGATGGATATTCTTTGGGGGCTCGTTTTAAAGTAGATAATACTGAAGATCTGGTTATGAAGTTATATTTACTAGGTAAATATATTTTCCCAGAGCTCATCAAGCTATCTTTTATTCTGGATTGTTGACATACAGTGTAAATCAATTCTAGAGAAAAGAAGCTCTGATCTGTGCTGCCCTCAAGACATAAAAATATGTCACATGAGGCAATGGAGAAGCATCAGTGATTTGTACTACATTTTAAAGTGAGATTAGTTCACAAGGATAGTAGTTCTTGATTTTATATTTGAGAATGCACAAAAAAAGATCAAACTATACAGCTCCATACTTTGTTCTTTAATGAAAACTTTATTTTACATAGACCTTGCTCTTCTGTTAATAGTAAGAAGGAAAAAAAATGAGTTTTTGAAAACTGGTGAGATGCAGTTCCAGATCTGGAAGTGAATTTTGCAACTTGAGACAATCTCTAGTGTTTATTGTCAAAATGATTTATGAAATGAGTTGAAAAACACACTTTTCTTTTCTAGGCAGGGTTTCTCCAAAGAAAGATGCTGCCATGTAGTAACCCGGATGGATCAGCTTCCCCATCAATTGCATATTGACCTATTTATTGAATTTTAACAATTTACTATTTAAATACTACCAGGGCATTTAGTGATATATCTATCAAGAGTCAACCTAATTTTTTTATTAATAATACTAAATGTTTCAGAGCATGTTTAGCAGCCCCAAAGTGATGTCCTTTGATTACCTAGCCAGTCATTAAACTACTTTCAAATTTGAAACGCATGACAAACACTAAAATATCTGGTTACATACAGATATGCAAGTTAATGTATTTCTTCCTCTGATCATATATTATTGCCAGAGGAAAAAAAAATAGTGATTCCATTTCAAGATTATTTGCTTCAAGAAGAATTGTTTTAGTCATGGGATCAATACTTTTATAGCGTGTAGCTGCTCAGAAATGGATCTCCAGTTTGAAAGCTAAACAATCAATTAATTGAAAAATTAATGAGTATTTCCTATTCACTTGTTAAATGATGGCTATAGTATAAGCAGTAGAAACCCTGCTGTGAGATGTTAAAATTTGCCTCCAGTAATTTTCCACTTAAGATGTCCTGCGTGTACTAAAAATGTACATTACCAGGGCCTTGAATACATATAGAAGCTGTGTCATGGTGCTGCCTATTATCAACTGAGCAATGTTATTAAGTCATTAAGAAAATAATTTTAGGAGTATGTTTTGATATAAATGAGCAACGCTGCTAAAGTCATCAAGAAAAGGAAGATCAAATAAAGAAGCTTATTTATGTAAAAATTGTACATTTGAGCTTATTTTACCTATCTCATACCTTTTTTTTTCTGTTGGAAATAATGTGTTATACAAGATCTTTACTAATATTTCCAGAGGTGCAGCTTCATATGGTGGTGACTTGCATTTACTCATGGTGTTAGTCATGGAGCCCTGAAAACAAAATATTCATTACTCTGGACCAAATTCAGGTCCAATGATTACAGCATTGTGCCTCCAACAGAACTCCATGTCAAATGCTTACTAGGATTGTGGAATAATAAAATATAAAAATGATAAATATAAAATTCTGTTTTTTGTTTATTTGTTTATTTTGGGAATACTGAACAGAACAAAGATAAAGCTGTAGTCAGGTAAGACTACCAAATAAAAAGTGAAGCATTATTCTTGGTTTTATATGACTGAATATGAAACTCTACATTTCATAGGAAGAGCACACAAGTTTAAAAAGACACAGTGCTGAGTAAGAAATGAAAAATTGAACTTGAAACAAATCATGAATATTCTCTTTTTCAACCTTCAGTATACTGGGAAATGGATGGCACCTACTTTGCTTTCTAAAGGATATAAAACCAGCCTATAAACATTATTTCATTTTGAAAATAACTATTCATAAATTTACTTTACTTAATCCAGGGATCTCAAATGGCAGCAGTGAAGATGATGGTCCTTCTTAAGTCAGGTATGTGAGCACTTAACTTAATGCTATGCAAATATTAATCTATAGTACATTTAAATCTGCATTGGTTTCTTCCTGTACCTAAGCTCAGATTGTAACTGGCAGTGGAACTAGAACTTTACTATATTTAACATTTTTCCAATCAGAGAATCTAAAACTAAATTTGGATAGTGATTGTCATCTATTTAAACTAGTGTCTTGGATATTCCAAACACAGATTCAAGACTTCGACCATGACTGCACATCTACATTTTCACTATATTATAAACTATCAAGAATTGTAGGATGTTTATTCTTTTTCATAATAACTTCAGCTTTTAGGAACAACTTCTCTTTCTGTTTTAACTGAATTCCATTTGGGGTAATTCTGTGTTTACATAGCAAATACTGAAATGCAGATCCTCAGTATCCAATCCAAATATAGTGAGAACAGAGCCTCCTCAGTCTGATGTTCAGATTTCTAGCTGGCTGGGTTTGTAACAGCTGTATAATGCTCGACACCATGACAGCAATCATAAAACAGGTATGGAATCTGATGAAAATCTGATTTTCTTTAATAGAATTTGTTTATTTTTGTCATTGTTTAAAGGTGTTGTGAATGTAGATGAAATATAAATACTCATTAATTGTTTTTTCTTTTACCAGCTTGTACACTTTCAACTAGCCAGTAGAGTCAAATGCAAGAGGCGTTTGACCATTGCTTGTGTGCACTTCTTCATAACATATGGATGTTATATGCTCCTTCAGCATTTTCTCTAAGCTATAACTCGATGCAGAAAGGTAGAACAAAGGATGAAGCTATTCAAAAGCTTAATTATAGTATTTCAGACTGAAAAAAAGATTAACTTTTAATGATCACCTTCTGGTAAAGATTTTTCTAGAAGGCTGAAAAATCAGAACTGGAAAATACATAGTCCAGTGATTCTTTACTATCATTTTACAGTATTTTGTTTTACCAGTGGTTATTCAGTTTAAAGCACAAGATAAAACACTAGTAACACTACACCACACATTGAACAATTTTTCACGTGTGATGTCCCTTTATTACCAAGTGATCACGAGAGTTTCAAAACTTCATCTAAAATTTATTTTTTCAATAAAAGGTTAGATTGCATGTGTTGTAATGGTACTACAGGCAACCTGAAAAAAATAAACTTGTGAAAAGTATCTTTAAATTGTTTTTATAATATTCAAAATACTTGAAAGATGGAAAATACTTCTGCAAAAATAAGATGCATTCATTAATTGTTTTGTTACATGAAAAAGGAAAGGAAAAATATTACAGGTGGTCCTAAGTCCAATATGGCTATATACTTCCCTAAGTGTGTTAGCTGTTAAGGTCACATTTTTTTCCCCTTACTGCTCTACAAGGATAGTAGCATGCACTCTTCCCATGCTTTTCTCTAAGTGGCTAAGGCCCTTACTTGTTTAGAAAATGGGATTAAACACAGGCTTTCCTACTGTGGATAAATATCCTGGTCAGCAGGTTGCTTACATTGAAAGCAAATGAACCAACCAGTCAAGCCAGGAATTGCTACTGCTTTTGTTTCTCTCCATTTCTGGGTGTCTGTGACTTCCAGACACACTGAAGACAATTTACACATCCCACCAGACTGTCTCTTGTGAGAACTCAGACACCTCTGTTATATGTCAGTGTTTAGAGGTGATTCCACCTATGTTCAGATGTTTAATTTTTAATATCTAGGGTATGACCAGGTATCAAATGGATTTCAGCATAATTAATATCTCTCAGGTACCAGCAGGTTTTCATCTTGCTTAACATATAAAGAATTTAGCTTAATGATGCTTTGGCATGGGCTTTCTTTCATCCTTATAATAAGACGAAGGTTCATCTAAAAGCACTTATTTTACTTTCCACATATAGCCATATCAAGCTGTAGCATTAAGGGGGCTTATATCTGAAAGCATTGAAAAAGGAAAAGGTTCTGAATAATTTATAAAGGTGAGCTACAAATAAGAGACTAAAGTACCAGAATAATAAAATAAGCACATAGGGACTAAATTGCTCAAGAGCTAGTAATGAAATATGCAGCCCTTCACCGATGATGTCTACCATCTATCTTACCTAGTTAATACATTTTTGTAATCTCTCTGAAATACACTATCCAAATTCATTATCAGTTATTTCTGTAAAAGTCTACTAAAAATCCCTTTTATTTGCTGTGCTGGTTTAACAAAACTTGGTTTATGGGGGCAGGAGAATTAGAAACTTCTGTGTCCAGCACAGAGCCAATCTCTGACAGCTCTGAGATGGGCAAGTTACTAGTCCAATTAGACAAGCTGGTAATGCCTCTGTGATGACATATTTAAGACAGGAGAAACGATGAGAAGTTCTCTTTTTCTTGCTCCCCTCCAAGGGGTGGTGAGGCGAGGGGGCCCCTGGGCCCCTTCCCAGAGAGGGCAGCTGGGCCCTTCCTGGCAAGGTGGCCGGGGCCGCACCTCTGGAGTATAGGGCCACCCTGGCGCTCCCTCCTGAGGCTGGGACTGTGCCCCTCCTGAGGCCAGCACGGCCCACTTGGATCCAGGCAGAAACACCACGCAGCCAACAGTGAGGGACATGGCGAGTATTTCCCCAATGCAGAGCCCGGACAAGATCAACCTCTCAGCTGCAACTTAAAGACACCAATTTTCTTCCAAGTCAGAGAATAGGGCAAAGTGAGGTCACGTGAGGAAAGCCAACATGGCAGCATCGAGGTCGATGGGGGAAGGAGAGGGAGGAGGCACTCCAAGTGCCAGAGCTGAGATTCTCCTGCAAGCCATGGTGAAGACTATAATACAACAAACTGTTTCCCAATAATTCATGAGGTGCATGGGGGGGGTGCAGAGATCCATGTGCAGTCTGTGAAAAGGAGTGCTCACACTGGAGCGCGTAGATGCTGAGAGACTGTGATCTAATAAAGAACTTGAACAGACAGAGATGACCCTTGCTTTTAGAGATCGGAGAAGAGAGCTTTTGCTTCCAAATTAGAGCAGCTCATCCTTAAAAGACTAAACCCCATGAACTACTATGATCCATGCTAGGCAGTTGTGGGAAGACTGCATGACCCGTGGGAGGGATTTCATGTCTGCAGCAGGTCTGGGCGGGCTGTGGTTGTGAAGGTTGAAACCATGCTAGAAAAGTTCACAGAGAACTATCTCCCGAGGGAAGGATACCACAGCACAGCAGAAGAAACTCTTTTCCTTAATCATAAAGAAAGACTCTTAAGAAGTGAAATACTGACCAAAACCCCGTGTTTGTTTCCTTGCACAGTTGGTAGAAGGAGGGAGGGACTGGGAAAGAAAGGTGTTCTGGAGGTTTGCTTTGGTTCTCATTACCCTTTTTACTTTTAATTCTGTTAATAATAAATCTTCTTTATACTGTTTAGGTTTGGAACCTGTTTTGCCTCAAAGTGTTTTTCCCCTGGTCTTTATCTCACTCATGAAAATGAAGTTTTAATTCCCCCTCCTCTGCTCAGCCATAGCAGAGGAAAATAAGTGAGTAGTTTTTCTTGGTGCCTGGCACTTAACAAGCGTCAAACCACAACACTTGCTAAAACAAAAAAAGAAAAAAAAAATCAGTTTTCTATTCAGAAAGCATAAATTGTCAGAATACTTGTTAACAGCTTTGTTTCATATGCTCAGTTCACTTTAGAAATGAAAGCCTAAGATTCTCCTATAAACAGAAAATGTCTATAATCCACCAGGGTATAATGAAGCGAATGATTATTTCTGAAACACCTACCCTGCCTGTCAGCCCCTAAGCACTTCAACAAAGCACTCTGAGTCATTCTTATAAAGAGGTGGTATGACAGAAGAAATGAGCCACAGGTTGGAGATCCTCGGGCAAATGCAGCCCAGTGCATATGGTACATCATTACCAGTCTGATTTTAATGAAGTTTTAGAGCCTTAAATTTCACATCACAGTTGGTGCTCATACGCATTTTACTGTTATTGCCTTTCATTTGCCAAGTAAAGATAATTGATGATCTTTACTTAGAGAATTTGTAGATTTTGGAGCTGTCTATTTTTAAGAGGGGTTTCTACTATTTTTTCTTTGTGTATGTGCGCATGCTTCCCTTTATGCTGATTTTATTGGGTCTAATGATTTTTTAAAAAATGTTTTTAAAATAGAATCAGAAGAAAATAAAGTTATTTATGCAACTAAGCAAAATTTTATTAACATCTTCGCTGACATGAATGAACTTCTGCGTGTCAAAAGGTTACTCTAACCTTGAGAAAGAATGGAAAAATTGGGTTCTTTCTGAGTATGCCTTCTATAAAATTGTGCAGAGTCTAATCTGTCAGGCTATCACGTGGCAAAAAGATTGCATTAAAAGAAATGGAGGAGCTCTTGATTTATATTTCATGCTCTGTATAAAGAATATAATTGAAAATATTGACAAATAAAGAAGCGAACAAGAGAGAAAAAAAGTTGAACAGAAATAAATGGAAAATAACCTAAAAATTTGAAAGAAATGGGAAAACCAGTTAAAGAAAATGAACAAATAAGAAGGTAAAACTTCAACCATTAACAATCAATCTCTTCTAGAGAAAGATATATTAAAATGACCACTTGTACTGCATCACATCACATCCATCTGTTGCTTGCTCTGTTTTTATGAGTGATCTTCCATGCCTGATTCAGAAGCTTCCTGGGTTCTTAGCACTTCTCAGACTCAGGATCACAGTCATTGCTGGTCTAGAGTTCTTTGCTAAAGTAAGTTTTTAGATTGTTACCATTAGACTTACAACAACAGTATTTGTGAGAATATAGCTAACAGCTAAAAGTTCTGAATTAATATAAACATTTTGCCAGCTTTGAAACTTCTATATCCTAGGTCAACCAATTTCAGGTTCTATGCTCCCTGAAATAAGTATGTATACTATGAGAAGTACACATTTTAAAATCCCCTTTAAATACTAAAAAGCCTGAGCACAGAGAGTAGCACTCACAGCAGTTTTTTGGTGTATTTTGTATATTCTGAATTGCATTTCAAAACTGTCTTTTTTTATATTAGTGATAGATTAAAGAAAATAAAAACATTTTACTTCTAAAGCCGTTATCAACATTTAGCTGACTGTATTTTAAGATCAGACATAGAGGGCTTGATTCTGAATGACAGGGTTCTGAAGGGATATAAAGAAGATACCAGCAGAGGCAGTCACCTAGCTAACCCTTGAGAGTTTGTCTGTAATAATGACCATCCCTTAGTTGTTACTGGTATTCCACTTCTCTTTGGCCTTGTTCCTCAGACTTCAACAGTAGCACGTCATAGTACAAGTGTCACAGCCATTTTCCACTTCACCTGTCTCCCACAGTATTCAACAAGTACTTGTCTGGTTCTCCTACATAGCTTTGAAGCTCTTCCTCATCCTATTCTGGTATTATGAAATAAAACTCTTCGGAGATTTTAATCTTCCTGTTTCTGTAGGGTACTGTCTGGGCAAATATTTCCTGAAGGTCTTGTAAAGCCTCTAGCTTGAAAAACTGTATCCTGACTGTTCTACCATTTCAAAGCTGAGCCACACACACAATATTCATTTAACTTTTGTAATAAAGTATATAGTTCCTGTACAGGAGAAAACATTTCTTACTTACATTGCCATAAAAAAATCAACTTAATTTTATTATTTATATATAATTTTTTATTTGAAGTGAAAGTTCAGAATGCCTCTGGCATTAGGGTACTTTAGTATGCAGTCCAAAAAATACACATCCATTAATTTTATCTCAACTGTGAAACTCAGGGCAGGATTAGGATAATCTAAAATAGAAACCTTTTTTTTGTTTGTTTATTTTCTTCTCATCTCTTTGGAAAACTAGCTAAAAGGTTACATTTATTTAGGCTGAATTCTGCACTGAAAAGAAGGTTTAATCAAGCATTGCATTGCTTAATGTTGCTCTAGGAAGGGTAACTATATTGATTCAACTTTGGAGTAGTCAAGACTGTTGATCAACTGAAGCATAAAAAAAAAGTGTGTCCCTTACAAAAGAGGGGAAAATGGGGGTTTATCCTAATTACAAGAGTTTTTATTGTTTCTATTGATGATCGCACAGGAAAGAGGATATTGAAACTGAAGTTGCTTGCCCAGACTAGCCCAATGTTCACATTTTTACATTAAGTCTGAGATGATTTATGCTGTGGCACAGAAATGTAGTGGAGGAATTGGACCAAAGTATCATAAAAGAGTTGGAATATATCTATATTAGCCTCAGACCACACTGAATTAAAAGAAAGCAGCTTACATGATGATGATGATGATGAAGCACCTTTGTTAGAGAAATATATGATAAAGGCCTTCACAGAAAGATTTTTGTGAAGGTTGTGTCTGAAAGAGGTGCATAATCCATTGAAATGATGCAATGAGTAAAAATTCTGCACCTTGGTGAGGTTAAGGACTATGGCTGCTAATACGTATGTTCTCAGGAGCCCATACATTAGAAGGACTATAGGAGAGAAGACACTGAGAGTAATGTATCACAATGGCCAGAGACACCAGCTAGTTTCCTACCAGACATCAAGAGCCTTAATGATGATGATGATGATGATGAAGCACCTTTGTTAGAGAAATATATGATAAAGGCCTTCACAGAAAGATTTTTGTGAAGGTTGTGTCTGAAAGAGGTGCATAATCCATTGAAATGATGCAATGAGTAAAAATTCTGCACCTTGGTGAGGTTAAGGACTATGGCTGCTAATACGTATGTTCTCAGGAGCCCATACATTAGAAGGACTATAGGAGAGAAGACACTGAGAGTAATGTATCACAATGGCCAGAGACACCAGCTAGTTTCCTACCAGACATCAGCAGTATTAACACAACTGTGTACTGAACAAAAAGCAGTAAAAATTCTTTAGACTAGAGGAAAGAGACTGTTAGCCACCTTACAGGCAGACTAGCAGCTGTTAATACTTTAGCTTGTAAAAATGGTATGTATCTTGTCCATTAATAATAAATTAATGTGTATTTAACAAAGCAAGGCTGGAAGGGAGTGAAAATAGGTAATACAGCATGAAGAGGAAAAAGAAGAAGGACTAGAGTCTATTTGCTTTCTTCAGCTATATCATGGATGAAGAAGACAGGACTCAATTTCTTCAGAGGTGCACATTGAAAGGACAGTGGGCACAAGTTGGAGCAAATGATACTCCAATTAGATTAAATTAACAAATTCTCTATAATGAAAATCACCAATTTATTGAACAGATCACTCAGAGAGTATACAGTTGCTCCATCTTGGCATGCACTTGTGTTACAACAAGCCCATGCAGTGGTGGGTGTAAAGTGACAGGAAAGCTGCACAACAGAAAAAGAATTGAGAGTGCTGGTCAACAAATGACTGAACGTGACCCAGCATGTACTCAGGTGGCCAAGAAGGCCAATGGTTTGCATCGGAAATAGTGTGGTCAGCAGAAATAGAATAGTTATTTTCCTCCTGTACACAGCACAGGTGAGGAGGTCTCATGTTGAGTTCAAAGAAGGGAACCAAAGCTGGTGAAGGGTCTGGAGCACAAGTCTAATGAGGAATGGCTGAGGGAGCTGGGGTTGTTTAGCCTGGAGAAAAGGAGGCTCTCTATACAACTACCTGAAAGAAGGTTGTAGCCAAGTGGGGGTCGATCTCTTTTCTCCCGGGTAACAAGTGACAGGACAATAGATAACAGCCTCAAGTTGCATCGGGAAGGTTTAGATTCGATATTAGGAACAATTTCTTCACTGGAAGGGTGGTCAAACATTGGTTAGGCTGCCCAGCGAAGTGGTTGAGTCACCACCATCCCTGGAGGTCTGTAAAAAACGTGTGCATATGGTACTTGGGGACGTGGTTTAGTAATGGACTTGGTAGTGTTAGGATAACAGTTGGACTCGATGATCTTAAAGGTCTTTTTCAACCTAAACAATTCCATGATTCTATCATTCTAGGTTCAGAGAGTTTCCAGACAGGGTCCCAAGCCACCTGAAATAACTCTTATGTTAGTCAGTAATTCTACCACTTTCATCAGGATGTCAAGCCAGCTATCTTCAGAGGAGACTCAATCTACAGATATCTTATTTAAACAAACATTGAGGCTTCCATGTTAAGAACTAAAACAGTCTGTCCAAAAACATTAGTGTATCAGTTAGCTAAATACGCTGTGCAGGGAGACACTCATCAAACTCCAAATTTGGATTAGGCAGCTCAGAGATGTAAACACATGGTAACAGAACAGACTACTAGACTTGTGCTCTGGGTGAAATTTTTAACCCTGATTCCCAGAGAGAAGACTCATGCAGTGACCCACTTACCAATTATCCCTGTGTTTCTGGCTGTGACTTACTACAAGGATGACTCATGGACCTGCAGAGAAAATATTTACCGAACAGTCTGTCAGCAGAGGATGAGATAGGCAGAAAGGAAAGAACCATGTTAAATAGAGATCATCATAATTGAATTCCATTTGCTTAGTGATCCTGCACCTCTCTGCTATGTGCAGATACTTTTCTTTAAATATATTAACCATAGAAAAGCTGAAAGAAATTTGTCAGTGTTTAAAATTATCTTTAAATAGAATAAACACAGAGGGACAATACTTCAAATTAGTTCAAATAGAAAGCAAAGTAAAACCCAGGCAGATAGTCACCCAAGGTTGTGCCTATGGCTAGCAGCTAATGGGTAGGTAGCCAGAGGCTATCTGCAAGTCTATAGGGCAAAATAAGCTGACAATTCCTTACAACATTTTTGTGGTGGAATATGTGCTTCACAGACTAGCTCTTCAGCTATAGCCCTCTGGTGTGGTGTCAGCATATAAGACTTGGAGTTCACCAACTGCAGCAAGCAGTTTATATCCTACCTTTCAAGGCAGTTCCTCCCAAGTCCTGAAACGAAGCTGGGGGGGGAGGGAGGGGGGCAGTGTCAGAATTTCTGTTGGTGTGTAGTTACAGAGAGTATCCTTTTATTTTTCAAATAACTACATTACATCAAACAATCTAATTACAAGAGAAAAGTCTGGGGCGATTTTTTCAGGTTCCACCTGTGGCAGTGGTTTCAGTAAAAAGAAGACATTTTTCAGTATGGAAACCCACAGGTAAAGTAGTGGCACTGACAGAATTACTAAAGATGTGGGAAGATCACTCTTTATCTCCTACTCTGGGGCAGTAGGTTAGCCCTGTATTGCTAGTGGAGGTGCAGAGTTTCACATAAAATTTACCTTCAATAGTCCTTAAAATGTCTGTGTACTCGTGGCAAACTGCAGCACTGAAAGAAAATATGTGCTTGCATCCTGCAAGTGGTATTAACAACATTAATTTGATTCTGTTTCCAGGTTAATTTACCTGTGTCTCTACCATTATGTAGGGCATGACATTGTTGTATTGTTTCCAGTTTCTCAGCTCAATGTTGCTGAACTGTTTCAGGAGTCTTTCAACAGTTTGCATCTGGGACCTTATGTCTAAGAAAGCCAATACAACCTATTGTTTATTTGACCGGTTCGTTCCTGTGTAGGGCTTAGTTTCTTAACTATCTTAACCTGTCTGAACTGTAAAAAACTGCCATAATGCCTCTTTTAGTGGGTTCACTTTTTCTTGTAAACTTTCTGCATGGATAATGAAACTTGGAGGTAATCCAAATGGAAAGTTGCCATGCCTGGACCCAGACTGTAGGGTGTTAGTAGAAGGTAAAAACTGTACAAAACTCTGTATTTTGTATTTTTATAGTACTTGCTTCACTATACTGGTAATTCTGAAATATGAGACTAATACATCAGGAACTGATACCAAACTGTACCTTAATTAATACAGCCACAGAAGTTACCAAAACATGCATTAAAGGATTGTGTATGAAACTGGAGATTTTCAGTTCAGTGGAAGATTTTGGGATTTATTTAATGTCCAGGCTCTCCTTGATGACAGTGAATCATACCTCTCTTTCCATGATTAGGTGTCCAAATTTGAAATTAGCTTTTCTAGCTCACTAGGAGAGCTTGAAATACTAGTAAATCAGGATTGATGTGGTGAGGGGGGCAATTCTGACACTGGCACTCATTAACGGTTATCTACTGGTGTAAACTCTGAAACTGTACAATAACAAGTTTCAAGCCACATGTGATTTCCAGACAAACATCACAAGGACAAGCTTACAGCTGAGATCACCAGAATTCTGCTGTGCACAAAAATATGATACATTAGACAATAGTCTTTGATAATGAATAATGACAGCGCATTAATGATGGTTTTTCATTATGTCCTCCTTGCAGTACAGAGTATTTTCTTCTGCTCAGTTGAACATTTGGTCCCTGGTTTGTGTCAGCTTTTCCCATGATCCCTATACAGACTACCAATAAATATAATTTTTTTATGTCCCTGTGAAATCTTTGTTGAATCCCCAATGAAGATCTTAGGAAAGTCACCTGAAACTGGGATGAGCAAAGCACCGGTGGAAAAATCCACCTGTATAGACACACAGTTCAGTGTTAAATTGCACAATTAAGTATTAAAATTCACAGTTATATTAAGATGCACTGTTCAAAATTAATTTAAGAGTCTGCAATATTAGACTTTGGAATTTATTTTTTGAAAGGTCCCTCAAACTGAGGAAAAACCATTTTATTACAGCTTCCAGTTCCTGCTACATTTAACTCATTTTCCTGTCTCAAAGGATAGAATAGCAAGAGAACCACACATGCAGCAATTATCCTCTGAGATTTTATATTACATTCTTATTGAAAACAGTATAGAGAATGAGGCAGGAAACATATCTTTGAAAGCATTGTTTCTAAAAATCACAAAATTACTGTCAAACATATTTCAGTAAGCAGTAAATGAACCCTGCTTGCACCATAAATCATTAATGTTTAATCACCAGCCAATGCCTCACTAAGCTCACTGGCATGGAAACTCTAAGATACTCAAAGGATAGTTCTAGCAAATCTGGCATGCATGGTTGGCTTGTGTGCTTAATTACTGTTTATGCATTGGCAGTATCCAAGCAGTTGTATGTAATAAATAGAACACTGTCACACTGTCCAGATGGTTTTAGATTCAGGGCCTAGGGAGTATGTTTGAAGATTACAGGCCTGATTTACTAACAATTCACACCAGCTCAATTGCTGAAAATCATGCTAATAGCATACGTTTCAGCAATTTAATCAATGCAAAAATAAATATACTATTAATGATTATTTTAAAAAACACTTTTCGTGCTATTCAGCCACTCTTCAAAAGAGATAAAATAATTTTATTTTGGTTTGAGAATTCAGCAGCTTTATTTCTTCAGTGTCTGGTAGGTTTGAGAGAAATGGTTTCTTTTACATGGAACAAAGGAGTGCCCAAGAGAGATAATCCAAGCTATCTTTGAAAATTATAGTTTAGGCATTGCAATCAGTATAGATGCCTTAGAGTGGTGATCTGCCTTAATAAATTTATACTGTCAAGAATTAGAGGCAGAATAACATGTCATCAAATTAAAAATGAAATTGTAATTCAGCCCTTACCTACATATAAATAAGAAACCAAATTATGCTATCACTTTCAAGCTGTCAAAAAAAAAAAAAAAACCAGTAGATAAGTTTATGAGGAACTACTGTCTTTTTCATCCCAAAACTCGATTTGGCCCAGATTAGTGAAATTGCTTTAACTAGATTTCCCTTAGAGAATAAGAGAGAGGAGAAAGAAGGAGATGAATTAGGAGGAAAGAAAGTGGATTTACAGAGAAGACGTACTTAATAAATTAATGTTTAGAAATCCTTCCATAAACCAAGAATATGGGCAACTTGAAATAAAGTTTTAATCTCTCTGAGACTATATGAAGTCATCTCCTACTTTTCACAACAATGTCCTATTTTTAAGATTATATAGGACAGTCAGTCAGGATGGAAATGAGAACAGAGGTGGACTTGATCCCCTCCACATAAACTGGAAATGACGTGTGATTTCTTTGCAGGGTATGAAAAAAACCAGTATGATAACAGCAGGTAATTGAACGCAGTAAGAGAGATTAAACCAAAAAGACTGATAAAAAGGGTAAGAGTAATATTTTTCCCTTGCTTATGAGGGTAAAACCCACTACTGTCAATCTGATAAAGTATCTTGGTAAATGGATTATATTTTAAAGTTTGGTTTTGATTCAAAAGAAAGCACTCTAGAAACTAAATCATAGACTATATTTGGTAATTATCAGTCATATTTCATTGTGTTTCAAACTGTCCATGATGAAGACACTATTCTTTAGCTTCCTTTTCACCTTAAAAAAGCACCCAAACAAACTACCTGAAGTATTTCTGTATTACATCCAAAGTAGGATTCATGGTTTACAGCCAACAATTGTAGGGTGCAGCTCAGTTCATGTTAAAAGAGATGTCTGAAATAAATAGGTGAATAACTGCATCTCCACTGGCTGCAAAAGGGCTCTAGCAAAGTAGTTCAGCTAGGGAGAGTTATAGGCTTAACAGCTACAGCCAAAATATATCCCAAAGAAGTAACTGTCCCACTAAACCGGTGTGCTGGTTTTAACACCAGCAGGGAAATTAAGCTCCAAATAAGATACTCCCTTTTCCCTGTCCCCTTCAGTAAGGAAGGGACAATATATAAGAGAGTATGAGTTGAAATAGCAATTTACTAAAAGCACAATAACAGCAGCAACCTGGTGAGGAAAGGTCCTGAGGTTTAACAGTCCCTCCCCCAGCCCAAACCCAACAGAAAACAGAGACAAACCAACCCCAGAAGCTAGTTCATCCAGATAGGGGCTGTGTAGTCGCTGCCAAGCTCAGTTCCCACTGCTTCCTCTGCCGCCTCCAACTGTCCCCTGTGTTGTGCATAGGAGGTGAGGAGAGGGTGGAAAGAAAAGGTCTCTGCCGGGGTGACAACCCTGCACTGCCCGGCCTCCATGGCTCAGCCCGTGCCTTGGAGCAGTCCACTTCAGTACCGTAAGTCCACACTCACGCTCCAGAGGAAATATCAAGGGGGCAGCCAGCGGGCAGCAGAAGGAACAGAGTTCAATGGGCTGTTAAGAGGACAGTCCACTTTGCTTTGGCAGGTGAGGAAAGATGGTGCACTTTCCCTCCTGCTCCTTAGCTTTTCCTGCCAAAACCAAGCCCCCAGCGACAACATGGGTGGTATGGAATAAACAATGTGGTCACACATCTAAAATCACATGACTAAAAACTTTACCACCATTCTCTGTAACCAGGATACCTAGGGACAACCTCTTATTTTTATTTACATTTACCAGTCGTGTTCTGCTACTGACTATGGGGGAACTGTATTTCAAAATGAACTAATACCTACATCATTTTAGAACCTTGATATAGAAACTGTATTCAAGTCTCCTTGCACATTAGACTTAGTGGGTTTTTCAAGTCATCATGGAAAATGAAGTAATATATATTACTTGTATTCAGTGCTTCACCTTGATTAGATATAATTAGGTAGTTAAATGTAGCAGTTTCCTAGATGGTCATAGAAGCTCATATCTCTTTTTCTAGACTGTATAGGACATACCTACCTAAGTATGTACCACTCTTAATTTGTGCAGAGTTCAGTCCCCAGGTGTTTCAGACATTTAGTCATTCTGCATTGTTCTAAATTATTAGTTTATATCATTTAAGGTCAGAGCAAGAGCTAGAAAGAAATCTAACTGGAAGCCTTCAATCATTATTATTTATTTAAATAATAACACTCTTTAAAAGTGTTTTTGAGATATTGTCTGTAGGCAGGGGATTTATCATGGGTATTATCAAGACTTTATTTTAGATAGAGTGGAAAATGAACTCTAAGGATTCAAATTTCAGAAGATATCTTTCACATTTTTAGTACACTAAAATGGAAAACAAGAATCAAATTTAAGAGCAGCCTCTCTGTAATGTCAGTAATTCCAAAATCTGATGAGCACAGCATTTGCCAGGCTGATAATACATTAAACATTCAGGTTTGTTTTTTTTTTTTTTATATACTGAGACTGTTTAAGCAAATTTTGGATCAGGATCTGTGCCGGCGTGTTGGTGCCTTTACTATATGTGCCATATTCTTCACTTACACCCTGAGATGTATTGCTGTAAAAAACTGAGTCATATCTGTCACAAAACCCCCATAAATATGATAACCTTCCTCTTGTTTTCATTCCCAAATTGTCATAATTTTAACGATAATGACTTCTCTTAGTTGATGCAGAAAGACTAGAGATTCCCCATGTTGATCATACAGACCATTACTTATTTTAAAAGAAACAAGTTAGATTATCTAATTGTAACTGTCAGTACAGAGTTTGAAGTCCCTTTTTTGAGAGATACAGACACAATGCAAGTGACTACACTTTAGACAATCTCTTGCATCCAGTGTTCAGCCAGTGAATGCATTAGTCTGGTAATGTGATTCATGGTCCTAATTCTTGACTATGTTACCTTTAAAGACGTCCCTTTTCTTCATGCTGTTTAAAGTTCAAAATTGTTTGTCTGTTCTTACTGTGATTTTCATTGTTTAGCGACTCAGTTAAGAGACAGAATTTTACCTAGTCTTTCTCTTTTATAATTTATATAATTATGTGGATTTGATAATTTTTTTATTAAAAATTTTAATTATCTGTCTACAAGATTTCTTTCATGCAATCTGCTGAAAAATCTGTGGATAAGTTTCATGCCAAACAAGTGTGATCATCTTCTGGGATTTGAAACCTAATATAACACAAGTCGGCATAATATATGTTGGCATAGCATGATTGTTCTTCTAGACAACGTACTATTTACTTTCTCCAGGTCCATGTTCATCTTAACTTATGGGAAAGGAGAAGGCTCTGCTTTCATTTAAAAAACAGTAGAGCAGCAACCCCAAAACTGGAGTGACTCATCCAGATTTAAAAAGTAAAAAGAACAAAATTTGCCTGTTGACATATTTTAATAACAATAGGTTCAATTCTACAACAGGTTTATCAAATTAGTAATTTTTCATGACTGCTGCAGTAATTCCAATGACATATTCTTGTGCTTATCCTCTTTATGTACCTTTGTACTTTTATTTGCATAACTATTGCATCCTGATGATCAATCAAGATAGTAACGTATCAACATTTTGCTATTTTCTTTTTCCAGAAAAATACAGCTTAACTTGATTAATTCACTTCCATTTGGGGTAAAAAAAATATCTCTGTTGGTACATTTAAAAATCCTGAAGCTAACACTTGTGAAGATTCATGCATAAGTAAGGCTATTCCACTGTATTTTGGTCTCAGACTCATGTTTTCCTTTATGAATCCTACACAAATTTATATTGGCCCAATCATCAGAAACAAGAACTTTCCAATTCTCTCACTTTCCATTTGCTCTGAATGATGAAAGACCAGCTGACAGATCTGGTAAAAGAAAGAGAGGGGAAAAGAACATGGGAGGCAAAATGGAAGCAGGCAGGGTAATGGGGAAGAATGCAAAAAGAATTGTGAGGTACTGACTCTACATGAAGAATGGGATTGAAAGGTGGGAACTTGGTGACCCCCTGGCAAAAGGAGTTAGGAAATAGCATAAATATGAATAAATGGTCAACGATGTGTGTGCCGGCTGGTGAGGCAGTGGTACAAGGGACAAAGAGAGTCTGCTGGTGAGGCAGTCTCTGGCATCAGAGATCCTCCCCAAGTTAGGGTGAACAGAAAAGGCTTTCCCCAGCATGCATTGTTCTGTTATGTTAATGTACCGCAGTTATGCTCCCTTGGTTGTCTTGTGAGCCTCTCCGCCCCCTCTGTACTTCATATGTCCCCTGTCCCAGAAAGCTCTTCATGCCAAGTTCCCCCCATTGGCCTTTGCCCCTTGCCATGCCCCCAGAGCTTCCCCATTGGCTCCCATTCCCCAGTCCCGCCTTTGTACCGCCCCCGTGCCATCAGAGCATTGGCCCCTGGTGCTCACCCCACTCCCGTACTTAAACCTGGACCCTCCATTGTCTTTTGTCTTTGTCCTTGGATCCCTTCTTGGTGTGGCTGTACAGAGACCCTTCCTGCTTCTTTGCCACTGACCCATATTGCTGAAGCTGTGTGTTTGTGCATGCACACGTGTGTGAGTGTGGGGCTGATCCTGCCGAGCGGCTTCGCTAAGGAGGTGCTTTTGGGAAGATCGCAGTACCCCATGGCATGGCACAGAAGCTGCAGAGAGCCCGGGATAGTGATGGATGTGGTTACACAGAATCATAATGGATTTGAAAAAAAGGGACCAAATTAAAGGAGAATAGGCAACTTAAGTTCCAAATATTAAGTTGTGTGAGATGAGGTCTACATGCATGATGGAACTGAACTAAAGCACAGCCAAGTTAACACCAGCTCATGTATTGGAGTCCTGAAGGCAGAGTAACAGAGGGATAAGACCACTCTGACTATGAAATATACTTTTTTCCTTTCTCTATTGTAAATAACTTGGTCTTCGTTGTCCCTGGCAGTTCTTTACTTTCCTAATGTGCAAGTGGGGCTAAAGACAAAAATAATATTTTTTAAGAAATCACAAATTTATTGAAAACATTCTTACTAAGTATATCACATGAAAGGGAAGAACAGTGAGGTAGGTAGCAGAGGAAAAGGATACAAGTCTTAAATTTGTCTGCAGCAGTTCAACTAAATTTCACTTTAGCTGAAAAGGGATTTTCTCTCTTGGCTGAATTTTCTAAGTGCAACCATGTGTACAGATTCTTAAACTACTGTACTTTTCCTTTTCTCAGACACAAGCCAATGAAAAGCAGTACTTAAAGATGCTATGAAATATATTTACTTAAAGGATCTGTCTAGAAGTTGTCATCTCTTTACATTCTTATCTTACATTTTGATAAGCTGTATCACAAGTCCAATATATTCTCGTTTCCTTGTGACACTGTGTTTTTGTATCCAGGTGAAGCTGGTGAGATAGTTGTGTAAAGGTCATCAGGAGGACATAATGGGAAAATATCTTTCTGGCTCTTCTTCTGGATATGTATGTTTTATGTAGTTGAAAAATAAAGATTCAAAATTGTAATACAAGAAAAAAGTACCATCTTTTTATGGTTAATAGTAATATAGTAATTTGTTCAAGAACACAAGTAGATCATATGCTATTTTTCAACTAGCAGCATTATTAAGTAATGACCTACAAATACTGGCATTTGTAAGATATAAAAGGACATTCTTGAACCACAAACTGAAGCTGTGCATTTATCTCCTTTCACTCTTTTCTTCAAATGAAGTTATACAGTGATATCATCCAAACGGTTATCTATTGCAAAGGCTATAAATGCTGCAATAACAAAGTTAATAGGATAATTCCAAGTTGTCATTCTGAAATACTGATTAAAGCAATTGTTAAGTTGAAATGGTTATGCCTGTTTATAGGGCATAAATTTGAAGACAATTCTACATAAACACATTAAGAACTGTACTTCAGTGGCATTACAGCCTTCCAGAGATCTGAAAACTGGTAACTAGTAACTGATAGATAAATTTAACATTACTCAGACTCACAGAAACAAATTTAGGTGAAATAAAAATATAAAATCTCATCTCCTCTAAGCCTCTGAATTTTTAGCATATGTAGTGCTTTTGAACAACTGGAACTTAGTCATAAAGTTTGTGCAGAAACATATTTTTACAGTTCTGGGGTAAGAGAAGTATGATAAGAAAATAAGTGATATGGGCAAATGACCTGGTTTATCAAACTAGTGAAATAAAAAACTAGTATGAAATCAAAACTAATATGAATGGAAAAAAGGTATTAGGGCTTGAATTTCTGACTCTCAAGAGAGGATATGACATACCAGATATTTTGGTTTCCTATACTTAAAATTTATGCAGCTAAATCAATGAGACAGGCCTAGACTGAACATAGGAACTGCAGCAGTGGTTGTGTATGTTTAAATCTCTTTCATTACAAAGCTTACACTCTAACAAATGTAATTTTTTTTCATTGTAGAACATGATGTTTTCTTCTCTCAAAGCACTCTATCAGATAAATGGAAATTCACTGATGGACAGATGATAATTCATAGTCTCCTTTAGATGTTGAATACTGATGCTACTAGGTTGCTTCTCCTTTCCTACCGTAGCCTTTAAATGCAGAGAATAATTTTCATATCACAGGCTGTGGCTGTCAAAATTTAACTAGCATGGAAGAAAAAGCTTTAGGACTTCCTTTCTTTCTGAAAAATAAACGTCAAGCTGTGATTCCCTGAGTCACAGTTTGGTTACTGTTATGTTATTTGGAATGTTCGGCAAAATATGCAGTGCCTTACTTAGAGCCCACCATGTACGTTATTTGCCCTTGAGTTAAATTGCTGCTATGCATTGGGCCTACATCACTCATGGCTTGCAAATCTGATTATAGCAGAATATTTTAACTTTAAACTTTATGGGAATATAATGAGAAAATGGCGCAGAAGGAGGGCAAGCATGGCTGTCTACACTGACAACAGCCAAACATACTGTGCATAAGCTTCAATTTTAAAGGTGTCCTCCAGGATTACATCAAGTCTTGTGCCCATGAAACTGTCCTTTGCTAGTGTGAAGGATAGAAAAAAAGGCTCAAATCTGATTATTCAGTATAAAGTACAAGTTCCCAAAACTATTTATGCCCACAAACACCACATTTAAATATGACCTGAAAATATTGCAAGCAGAAATGTTGTATTTTTTCCACAAATCATCAATAAATTATAATATTTCAGGCCAATGCTAAAACTATGTGTCATGCTTTATGTCTATCAAGTAATTTTCCCATTTCTAAGCATTTTTTAATCTATTTGGTGTTTTTAAACTTAATTTAGGAAACATTTTATTTTTTAATAGTGTTTCTATTTTCAGTGAAAATACTCTACAAACTTCCATTAAATGCACTTAACAACAACATCCATAATTTCATTTTAAAAATATATTGAGTTTATTATTCACCTATTGGACATAAAAAATAGAGTTTAGAGACAATTCAGTTATGTTCCTTTAATTCTGCACTTACTGCATCCTGTTCCACTTTTTGTATTGTTTGGTTGCTGGTAACAGTCAAAGTTAATTACATCTTCCAGATCTGTGTTTTTCATCAAGAAGAGGTACAGGGGGGTTTTGTTGTTGTTGCACTGCGCTGTAGAAAACTTACTAGCTAGCTACTTGATGATAATAAATAGTACTCATGGTTTGAGAGAGCTCTTCAGACTTACTGACAGCTATTTCAATAGTTTTCATTTCTGGTAATCCTTGACTTGTATATTATAAATATTTAGCAGTTGCTCTACCATGAACTTCTTGGTTACTCCTGTATCTGCTCTTCTTTCCCAGAGTTTATTTTGACTTCTTAAGACTGATCTGAATCATTGTAAACTTTTGGCTATATTTGTGCTAATAGCTATAAAATTGTTAGAACTTCTCATGTATGTATCCACGTCCTTAGTAAAGGAAATAGATCCTGACCACAGATTGGTTTTCATGAACACTTTTAACGTACACTCCCAGCAATTCTCTCATTTGTTGTTTTTGTTAGGTTTTTAATGGCCACTTTAAAGCCATCTTACCAGATGGCTTTAAAAAGAAAGTTACATCTTCTGCAAAAGCAGAATGATGTGTTTTGTGAGGGATAGGTGGTGTCTGATAAAATGTGTTCACTTTCTGTGTTTCAGTAACATTCTTCCCACCCAACTTTGTAGTTGATAAGTTTCAACATCAGTAATCTGACCCTTTTAGAGTAGAAAGACATTTTTTATAGTCTAGAACTATGCTATACTTCTCACTTAACATAAACTAGTATCCAAGCAAACCATCATTTTTTTGTGTGGCAATCAATGAGACTTACTATTTTCAATTGACATTTTTACATTGTCTTGGTTTATTTTTTAGAAAATTTACATATAGTTAAAAAAATAGAGGCTAAAAATTGAGCTATCAGGGCTAAAATATAGAATACCTTACTCTGTATACAATATGGACAGAAACTTAAAGAGCTTTTCATCCTTTTCTGTCTTCTAAACTGATGATCCGTAACACATCTTTCATTAGCATCTTCTCTAAAGTATCAACCAGAACAGTAATCTATGATAATATCATAGGTCCTGTTCTCCTGAAGAGTAAATCATTCTAAAATGTTTTATGACTAAAGGTTGTATTCTTTTTTTCACTCCAAATAAGAATTCTAGGACAAAAGTAATCTTCTGCTGTATTGTTAATAAATCATTCTGAAAAAGTTTCAGTTTTCTGTGTGAGACATTCAAATCTTAGACAAAAAAAAAATTATGGATTGAGATGTGTGAGAGTCTTGAATATATTCTTTTTAAAAAGCAGGCTTACATACATTTTCTACATATAAAAACTTAGATATTTTGAAGAGTTGGAAAAAATCTTCTCTATATTCATGCATGTAAAAAATAAAGGTTTGAAACTGCAAATGATTTTATAAGATAGAATTGTCATTCTGACAGAGGCGCTTTAAAGATATCACTGCAATTACATTTTGGACCATCCTTTTTTAGGAGTTATATCTTTTAATTTGTTGCTTGTTGTTTAAAACTGCTGGTGCTGAAATAACAAGAGTAACAAGTATTTTGTAACTCTTCTAATTCTGTAACCCCAACATTATCCAACTGGAAGATAATGTGTGTAGAAAAAGTTTGGTACATTGGCTACCACTCTGGTTGGGAAAAATGGCTAAAGACTTTCATCTGAGCGTATTTCATTTCTTCCCAAGTTGGCTACTAATTCAGACTAGTGGCCAAAATAATGAGTTGAAAACCAGTTAATTCAATTAAATGGCATCCACCCTGTGTATTCTTTTGTTCTACATAAAATGAGAAGTCAAAATTACCTAAAACTAATCTACCATGTGATTTAATCTGTAGAAATTTCATTGTAAATATATTATATGGATTACACAATTTGTGTACATCTTGAGACTAAATCTATTTTCAAACATCTTCATATTTTCCAAGGAAGTGTAAGGTAAATGTAATGCAAGGTTAGATAAATCTTGTGCTTCTAATAGAGTTAATATCGCTGCAATTTTACTCTTTTTCACTGAAATTTTTTTGATTAATATGCTTTTATTCCCAAGAAGTAAAAATGATTGGACATAGAACAGCATAATTTAAAAAAAACACCAAACCCTGGTAGAATATCGATATCAATATCATTTAAGAGTTGGATTTAAAACAGTGATTTAGATCCTTTACTCTTATACAAATTGAGTAAAGAAAACATGACTAAAAACTAATCCCAAATGAATTGAACTGAGTGCAGCATGGCCAGTAGAACCTCACAGATCAATAAGTGAAAAATCAAAATTTATTCATTCATTCACAAACTACACGAAACTGCAGATAATAGATCCAGGCTTTTTCTATTATTGTTCTCTATTTAGGCAAATAGGAGCAGAATGAAATTTTTTTTCATGTAACCTCATGTTTACTGGGGCATCTGCATGTTACTTTGTACTACCATAACCAGTTTGACAAACAGATATAGCGTATGGGAAGAATGATACTGAATTCTAAGAAGCTCAAGATGGCAGAATAGTCTTTGAGATTTCCTTGCTGTTTGCTGCTCTAATATCCTACTATTCCAGAGACCAAAACACCACTGCAGAGAACATGTGGTTAGACCATGACAAAAGAAAACAGTACTTACTAAAAAAATGCAGCAGAAAATTGAGGAAGTAAAAGGTAACTGCAGGAGAGTTTGAGGCAGAGAAACAATCAGATCTCAGCACAGCAGTGACAAATAGATCAGACCTGTTGCTGATACATCATACATTTCATGCCAAAACTGAAAAGGCATTGGCTCCTAAATGGAGCCAATCACTCTATTGGCAAAATCACTCTATAAAAACAGACTCTTAATTCTGAACCAGTTATACAATTAGAAATACTGCTTTCTAACTTGGAGTTTTAATTCCAATGATACAGCCACATTATCTCCAGTGACACTTGGGTCATAGTTAAGATACGTTGTGCATAAGCTTTGAGGTTGAAATGCAAAATAGTAAAAATATATTTTCAAACAGACATATCATTATAGATATAAAAAAACTCCCTCTACAAATAAGAAAGAATGAAAAACTGATATTTAGAGAA
The DNA here is from genome assembly GCF_000691975.1 of Corvus brachyrhynchos. Taxonomy (NCBI): domain Eukaryota; kingdom Metazoa; phylum Chordata; class Aves; order Passeriformes; family Corvidae; genus Corvus; species Corvus brachyrhynchos. Next base: position 506,908 of record NW_008237410.1, read on the forward strand.
ACCTAAAATGAAAACACATCAGATCATATATTATCTGCCTTTTCTAGGTATTTAGGATTTCAACATATTTAATTTACCAACTTTCAGATCTTTGCAGTGTTTGATACAAAATTTTCTCCGTTTCTAAAAGAAAAAAATTATGCAGTGTTTTTGTAATGATCCACTACAGAAATGCAGGTGTTCAAGGATAAAAGTGTGTATAATTAATAAGCTATTTCTGTCCATCCTTGCTCTACATTTGTACTCTATCAACACTGTTTTAAATCTGTCATTAAAACTGTTTAATTTGAAAGCAGAATCCTAGTATTTAAGAGTATGCCTCAATATCTTTAAGAAAAAAAAGGAATCTAGAATAGGTGACAAATGTTTATCTGAGATAAATAAAAGACTTTAAAATTAATAGTTGCTGCCTAACCCAGGTATATGAGACACCTTATGGTCTCTTCTGAAAAATCAACATTGAATCATTATTTAATATATTATTTTCATATCCCCATTAAGATAAAAATTGTTAATATGTTGAAGGATATCTGAGTCTTGGAAGTGATTGGACAGTATGAGCTGAAGAAACAACAATATGCATATTGAAATGTACAGGGAGTGTGAAAGTCTTGGGGAACTCTTTCTAGAATGTGATAAAGTTTTAGTAAATGGGGTTATTTAAATAACTACAGATTATACTAAAATATCTATTACCTAAGGAGCAACATGTCATAAATGCAAAACAAAAGTTTATGTAAATATTTATTTGTATTTATGTAAATTTTTTTTTGCATTTGGAAATTTAACACGAGTTGAAAAATCAAGTTTCAAAATTTAGGTGATTTGCTTGCCACAGGTAAATTAGAATATAAATCAAACAACAAAAATACTATCTCTAGTCTTTAACCTCTTGTTAGAGAAAGAAAAAAATTTCCTGCAACATTTTACTCTTTTCGTCAATGTGATTGGCTGAAGTATTCTCCATGTCTAGCCCTTCTTACATACCACAGCATCCCATAGGGGCTTCTGTAGCAAAGACAGACTTAGAAATGCACAGCATAGAAATGCTCAACAGTCTCTGGTACGGCTCTGAGCTGCAGGATTGTGAGCAGCAGCAGCACAGAGCAGTAGGCAAAGCATATGCCTTCAGACAGGCTTCCCAGAATAGCAACAACAAGCCCAAAGAAGTTCAGTCCCATAAGAGCAGAGCAGGAAAACAGAACAAGATGACAATCTGCCTATGCATTTAAATAAAATATTGAAGTCGTTTAAGACTGCATCACATGGTAGGTAGCATATAAAAGTCTAAGTGGACATGCATTAGTAGTGGAGGTACAGCCACGAGGTTCCCATTTCAGTCCAGCATTTTACAGTTTTGGGGAAGTCATAGAATTCTCATATAGGACTCTCTCTAGTTATAAGTAATGTAAGAAATGCAATATTCCATCCTTATCCCAAATTCAAAGAACATAATGAAAAAGGAAGAAAACCCAAATACCATGCCCTATTTTACTTTTCTGCTGGTTTTTGTCCTATTTATTTCTGAATGTGTGTGCAGACGACTATGCTAGACTGGAAATTTAAATAATATTAAGAAAGAAAATAATATCTTCCAGAATTCCAAAGATTCTTGAGATGTTAGATAACCACTAAATTCTCATGCTCTTCTAATAACTGAGTACATCCCCCTTTACTATGATATAGAAGTTCTCAAGCTGTTTGTGTCTTCAGAAGCCTTCCCCCAGCAACTTATCTCCTCCTGTAGCATTTGACAGAATGATTCCTCAGAATTTGAGCTGATAATATTGTTTCCCAGAACTACCGTTTTAAGAAATACCTCCTGACTGATATTCAACTCTAATAACTTTCCAGCTTTCAGTCTGTAGGTGTTATGGGCTTCGTTTCCTTTAGCAAATACTTTACTTATGTTCAGCAGTCTCATGCAAGCATAGCAGAACTGATTTTTGATTTTTAAAAGCTGGAAAATTTAAATAAAACATCACTCTTTTAAATTCTGTGCAAAGTCTCAGTAAGAAAACCAAACCGAAAATATGAAAAATATAAAGAATTTGAAGTATGGTTCAAGGTGATAATTTTTCAATGTGTCTATTTTCAATTTATTATAACATTACAGAAACTCATTTTTTTCACTTTCCAATTTTTCATGTTATGAGTACATTTAAATTTTTACTGTAAAAATGCTGGAATCCACTTTTTGAGTTCCTCAAAATTTTTTTATACTTTATAATGTATGTTTAAAAACAGTTGCAAGATAAACTTTTTCACTATTGCTTCACTTTTTTTAAACCAACATCTTCTATACAAAAGTAAAAACATTATCTTCCAAGCAGATGAAATACTTAAGACTTTAGTTAATAGTTTTATGCACTTAATTTTAAGATAAAGGGTTGAAAACTATGTGTTCCAAAGATTGTCTTTCTCGTGTTTTGGGTTTTCTGGAGGCTTGGTGACAGTTTTTTTCTCCAAATAAGACAGAAAGTCAGATTTTCAAGGGTTATGCTACTAAATTTAGATAAAATAGGATATTCTTAGACAAGAAGTATGGGCCTCTGTAGCTGAGAAATATTAAACATACGTAACAGGAAACTAGAAGCCCAAGTATGGAGGGGTTTTCAGCCACTGTGAGCTGGCAGAAGGGGGTTTTACCCCTCGCGTGCCAACACAAGGAAGCCCGGAGGTCAATGCTGAAACCCCTCTGGAAGGTGGCACTCAGTGCCCAACACACAATGAAAAGGGGCAGAGCTCCTCACCCAAAAGGGGCTGTATCTTCCTGTCGCTGTTTTGCAGGCACACAGGCGAAGGCAAAGAAGTAAAGAGAGGAGACTCTCCATATGTGTTCCACACAGGTTTATTTCTGTGAAATGACAGGGAGGAAGAGGCCAATTGGTGGGATGGTCCAGGGATCTTATACTGGGTACAGAATAGGTGGGGAAAGGAATCTCAGCCAATGGGATAGAGACAAGCAGGTGGGATTGACAGGAAGAGAACCAATGGAAACAACACATAGGAGGGACTCAGGGAAGGATCCAATGGGGGCGTCGAGGAACAAGGAACTTTCCAGAACTAATACATATTAAAGAAGGAAAATGAATATACATAACTTCATACATAAAACAAGAAGACAAAATATTAACCAATCAGGACAAAACATGCAAAAGGAAAAACAAAGGAATCATGGGTTCTCACCATGACTGTAAGTTACATGCGAAACTTGGGTTGCTGACCACTGCAGCTGGTTGTCTGAGTTCTCATCAGGAAAAAGAGTGGCTGGAGCCACCTGCACCACCACACAAGTAAGAAGGACTTCACTGATTAACAACTTGATATGTATTGTTATATTGTCTTCGTTTTTTTGCTTTTTTCTTTGTAACTACTTATTTATTAGTTTCAGTACAGTAGCATTTGAAGGGATCAAAATGAATTATGGAAGAAATAATACTGCATGAATTAAATACAGAAATCCTATTCCATTTTATGCAGATGGAACTCCTACACTGGCATGAGTTTTATACAGTGTCTGTACTTCGTCAGCAGTAGATTTGCCGATCTGTTGATAATAGCTTTTAGTCAGTATGGAGTTGTTATTGTTCTAGGAGTATGTATTACTCATTAGGAATCTTTGAACTGTTAAACTGATTTTTATCTCATAGCTTAATTTCAAAATTCTTTGACCACATTCCATTATTTATTTTTTATCAGCATGGAAGGTATTTCTTACACAAAATAAAATGTTCTTATTAATATCTATTCATTTCCTTGAAGGATCATGATTGCTCACAGACTTCTGTTCCTTTGATTTTCTCCTTGCATGATTTAATGTATGCTTCTTTCCTTGCTATTAAAATTTATCAGTGAAGTTGGAATCATAAAGATATATTTCTATGTGACAGCAGAAGGTGTTTTCTACTTTTCTTCAGGATTTAAGTTCATTTATTGCATTGCTTAATATTTACAAGGTAGTAGCAGCTCTGAGTAATCATTACAAATCAATTGATAACATTGCACAGTAGGTTTTTGAAGGGTGGAAGTGAATTCCATCAAAGAAGGGTGATAAATCAATAAAAGTCTATGGTTGTTTCATGAATTTTTTTAGAAGGTTCTCACTTCAAATAGCTAGAATAACAATTTTTAACTACAATGACAAATTAATATAGTGTAAATTTATGGGCTCTTCAGTGTCAGATAACAAAGAAAAATAGTGTTGTTGGACATCTACAAAGACAATATCACAAGTGTAAAACACATTTACTGTAGCTATACTGAGTGTATTTTATAATCATCATCAGTTTCAGATTGAAACAGAAATGAGTTACATCGTCTGTGATTCAAGAACTGCACCATGGATCATCAGGTCGGCAAGAAAGGCAGGTTTTTTCCACACAGGTGGAAAAAAACATTGAAAAAGACAATGAAATAATTTTTCTATGATAGCAGAGAGCAATTTTAGAACTACGCACTTTAGCCAGTCTAGTTAACTTACGGTTGCGGTCACATAGCGAGGGGAACAGTAATAGATAAGCTGAGGACTAGTATCTAAGTCTTGACCTCCCAGTAAAATCCTGTGCCCATTTCTCAGACTAACAGGAATTCCTTTGATAATATAAGAATATCCCATTCTGAGCCAGTCAGCATAGACTCCTTCTGTAATTAATAAAAATCTGACTGAAGAATCACTAAAGCCTTGCGCACCATTGATAAAATTTTTGAATGACCTTCAAAATAAGACTGAAAAATTATGCCTATTTCCACTTTGGCTCTTAAGAATAACCTTAGCATGCACACCTCAAAAGTTAGATGAGTCCGTCTACCTTATCGTCTGGGCTTTACTCCAAACTCTACCAGTAGTCTCTTAGGGAGCACAGTACTAAGCCGCAGATATTAACAAAAAAATTCCACTGACTTTAGAGACATTGTGAACTTGCCTCAGCTTCTAATCTTAAACCAGCCTGAAATTGAACAGCAAAGTTATGTACTCTTTTTTTACCTATCCCAGTTTAAGTATTAACAATTGTCTTTAGAGGAGGAACTGTGTCCAGGTAGGGCTGATAAAAATTTTGTTTCCTGAGAACTTGGGAGCAAGTCTGACTGTTGGGGTTTTAGGAGCTCTCCTGTTTTTTTTTTTTTCTGTTAAAGGAATTTTCCCATACTTGTTGCTAGGGGGACAAATGGCTGGGTACTTCTGAAAAACAAAAGAGCTGTCTACGGCATGGGGGGCATCTGGCTACTCTTTTGTTTCACCTGGGTGTGTGGGCAGTCAGTCTCCGGCATTTGGACAGAGAGGGAGGCTGCTTTTCTTCGGCTGCTTTTTTCCCTTCTGCTGAAAAAGCCCCGGGATCCCAAAGCCCGCCTTCCCTGCCCCGCTGGGAGCTGGGCTGTGGCCACCCTGCCCCCACCGTTGCTTTGAGCCTTCACTATGTTGTTGCCCTGCTCGCCCTGCCTGCCCAGACCTCCAGGGGGTTCCCCGTTTGGATACATCTTGTCTGCCACCCGGGATTTGTGCTCATCCCTGCCGTTCCAGCCTGCTGTTCCAGCCTGCGATTCCCGAGGGTCCAGCCGGACACCGGGATCAGCTGCCCCGGGGTTTGCGGAGCTTCTTTGTTCCATCCCTTTCTGGGAT
>NW_008237410.1:512603-517505 GCF_000691975.1 Corvus brachyrhynchos
CACCTGCCCTGCTCACCGGGAGCCGCCAGCGCCCCTGCCGGCTGCGAGCGGAACTGCACCCGAGGGGAAAGGGCCTGACAGCCGAGAAGGCTGGGACTGGGTATGTGATTGTTTGCTGTTACTGCCATAGTTATTGTTGTTTGTTTGACTGGTTATACACAAATAGATATATAGTAGTAAAGAACTGTTATTCCTATTTTCCACATCTTTGCTTAAAAGCCCCTTGATTTCAAAATTATAATAACTTGGAGGGAAGGGGGGGTCGCATCTGCCATTCCAAGGGAGGCTCCTGCCTTCCTTAGCAGACACCTGTCTTTCAAACCAAGACACTGACCATTAAGAAAATCTTTGGACAAACAGTAAAGAACAACATTTGCCTTCATAATTTTGATAAAATATATTAACTTCCAGTGACTAATCAATATAGTCAAAATTTGTTTGATTAGCATCAGATTGCTGTAAATATTAAGTGCAAATACCTCCATATTTACAGCCAATATGAATTGCCATTCATGTTATAAATACCAGACCCTATGTCTGGTTTCCATTTGTTTGCTATTAATAGCCATCAACTGAAGTCACATGAAGTCATTACTGCCATATAACTGAAAGTTTCAAATGTTGTCTGAGACTTGATACAAACAATGAAGAATTAAAACATAGATCATTATTGAATTTGAAGCACTTCTAAATTAAAATATTGTAATATTGTTTTATTTGTACACATTGACAATTTTTCTATTGTCTAGTTATCCATACAAAGAGATACATGTGTTACGTACAGAAATAAGAGGTGGATTTTTAGTGCTGTTTATTCTACACCGTTCACCTCATTTTGAGCTTGAAGGGAAGAGTTTTTGGCAAGGAAAACCGAGGTGCCAGAAGCAGAACTTTTTTTCTTGCCCCAGTTGTGGAAGGCAGTGGTTTTGTCCCCTCTAAAAACCATGGGTTGAAGTGGAGCGTCCCTCTTCTCTTGCCTGGCTCTCGGGAGAGGTATCCACTACCTGGAACACTTTGGGGAGACACAGCCTTCCAGCGCTGCCACCACCACTGACACAGCAAAGAGAAAGCCTCCCTGGGACCCTGCTGCAGCTGCAGTCCAGCCCAGGAGTTTGGCAACTGCTGTTTTTGTTTCTTCAGTTGTTCTGAAGAATGTACGGGGGCAATGACACCGTACTTTTGTTGTTTAAACCATTCCCTCTTTTGTACAATCTTTTACTACTATAATTGTGTTTATTGCAAGTTCTCCAGTAAATTGTGATTCAATGTATAACCTCTCAGTATTTTTATCTCTGCTGTCAAGAATGGGGAGGTTTAAGGGGACTTGGTCTCCCTGCTGAGTCTTTAAAAACCAGCACAACACATTACTGTGAAAATCTCAGTTTCTCCTATTACAAACCATTAGAATTTTAATTAATACTAAAAAAAAATTGCTTAACTTTGCTAATTGTGTGATTAATTTAGTCACAGGTAAACTTCCTGCTTTGCAGAAGAGAGATGGTTTATATATTTAATTGTTGAGTAGTGTCTCTCCTTAACTTGCTCAATTAGGAAGTCTTGAATCTTCTGATATTTTGCAGAAAATATGGATAAGTGTTCCATTGTCTCAGGAAGAGCTTATTGTTGTTAGGAGATTCCTCTTCCTTTTCCTCTGAATTTCAAAAGGTTTGTTCAAATACATTAATGTGTCAATTATAACATGTTGCAGAGGGGCAATAGAAAAAATATCATATAAAAGAAAGAAATATTTTGTAAAATAAAGTACAGATCTTTCACTGACACATTAAAAAATATTTCACATTTTTAGTTATGGACTTTTTGAAAGAAGGAGCGCTTTGTGAAATCTTGATGTCCTATCCTTTATCCTTTATGATAGGCCTGGAAAGAAAGAGTTGACTATGAAGCATTCAGGAGTCCTCAAAGCCCTGCATGCCTTTTTCTACTCACATTCTAAAAAATTAGATGTTTTTGTTTTGTGCTGAACCACAAATCAAGGGTGAGCAGGTGAGTGACCTCAAACAGCAAAACAAAGCACAACACACAAAATTAAATTTTATGTCAAACTGAAAATTACCCTTTCATAGTAAATGTAGGCATGCTGTGTCCTCTTTATTTTGGATTGTAATCAAGTAGTGAGTTGTTATATTATTTTAATTTTTATTATTATTTTTTAATTGACTCAGCTGGTTTATACCATGGCTTCTGAGTAGTTACAGTTCTCTGAATCTGTGTATTTCTGGTAAATTCAGTATTTTTCTTAAATAGATCTGCCATCTCTGATATTATTAGTCCTATCTAACAGGTGGAGAAACTTGAGATATCTAGAGAAGTGGCTTGCCCTGAATGAGTCAGCATTTCCCAGCAGACTGGGGAAAACAGGAAAATCTCCTGGGGTGTTGTTAGGAGCTGTACCAGTGCTCTGCCAGTATATTGCCTTTCTACTATGGCAGATCAGAGCAATGTGGCTTACCAATAATAAGCAGCTAAATAAATTAAATCCATTCAGATATTCTGAGGTAATCTCCCTGACAGAAATCTTGAAAACATCCCCAAGTTAAAATAAAAAGGTTAGCTTTGGTTCTTGGATTTTGATTTGCATGTTAATAACCCTCAGGTTTCATACTTAAAAGAAGGAAAAAATAACTTCCACATAATCTAGAAGCTAGTTTTGGGGGAAATAAGGCTTGTTTTGCTTCCAGTCCTTTGCAAGGGCTTTATTTCCTTGGTCTTGTTTCATTTGATTAGATTGTTCGCTTTTGATTTGTAGATAATATGCAAAAGTTCTTATCTCAAGCTTTAGGCTTTAGCCTTGCCATATAGTTAACAAGTAATCATGTATTATAAAACCAACAATTTAATTTTTACTGCTACAACACAAGATAACCAAATAAGAAAATGAATATAACTTTCCCCATCCTACAAAGATAATTTCTTCTCACATACTTTCCAAAAACATAGAGGAAAAAAAGTTAATTTCCAACAGATTTCTCTTCCAAGTTAAGGAGTAAGTTCAGAACAAATTGGGAGACTTCATGCATACTGCTAAATTTTATTGAATTAAGATCTGTTCAAAGACTTCTTATGATGACATTATTAATTTTGAAAGACACTCAGGGTCCTATATTAAAAATTACTCTATGCTGGTCCAGATATGAGCAAAGCCAGAAATGCTATGGACTAAACTAAAAAAGTGTCTTCCAGGCCTTATAACAAGATGAAACAGATAAGAGGAATAAAGCATTAGAAGGATAGACATAAGTCTGGCAAAGGAGACAAGACCTAGAAACTTCACCAGTGAAGCACTCCAATGTACACACACAGCTTTGTATGAAGGGAGGAGGAAGTAAGAATAAATTTACAGGTAAAAATGCCAGAGTAAATTCAACTACTCAAGGAATTCTTGGGATGTTGTCAGGTAGTTTCTGTAGCCAAAATAACAACTACCAAACCTCTCCCTGTAAGTAGTTTTGTGAAATGCAGGTTGAAGTAAACTGTGAACTTCCATGGTACTTACTGGCACCCCAGTCAACACCAGTTTCATTTGAAATGTAACATTTTGAGGCAATCTTGCCAAAAATCCCAGGCACCATCTGGTATCCGAAGACTCTGTTGCAAGGGGGACTAGATGACACTACTAGAATGCTAAGGAAATTCAAAACAAACACCAGGATGTGGTTCTATGTGCAAAAGGTAACTGAGATATGAAACATTTTATGAAAAGATGTTAAAAGTTGCATAAGCTCAAGGCAAGGCCTGACTTTATCATGTATGAGGGCTAATAAACAGACAAAAGGTATATTTAACTCTGGTAGTTCTTGAGAGTGCTTAGAGGTTAGAAGGGTGCCATCAGAGAAAGTATCATATATTCTTGTTCAGTCGTATGTTCTGACACTCTCACCTTTATACTTGTTTTTGACAACTTTCAGAAATAATACAGCTCTAGATAGGCCTTTGATCTGTTGCAGCATGGTCACTCTACCTTTTTTGTACTTAAAGTCTGGTGTAGGAATTAAGGGTAACAAGAAATTTTCAGAATAACAAACAAACTGAAAAAAATAGTCTTTCACTTCAGATGAGTGAAATGGGAAAATCATGACATCAAAGACATTGTGAAGTTGTATTTTCAACCTGAAAATACTGGAATAAATGTTTAATGCTTTGATGTTCTAGGTTTACTTTTTATCAAAGCTAATTCAGAATTCTGTACTGAACTTGTTGTTGTCTTCATCATTTTTTGCCCACAAAGCCATACAGACTGGTATGAAAAAGTTTTGGTTTAGGGAGTTTTCTTCAGAATAATATTATTTTTGAATTTGTCAATATCACCATGCAACTCACCTACAAAAAGGTAGCAAAGGCTCCTATGGAAAGTCACAGAAAGAAATGTATTTCGGTCTACACTTTGTCTGAAGTGTTTTCATCATACTGATGAAACTAATAATTCAGTAATGTAGGCTTGAAGAAAATAAGTTAAATTTTATATATATTATATGTGTATATATATATATATATATATATACAAGTTACCTCCTAACTGTGAAGATTTCAGCCAGAATGAGCTGTCTTTGTACTTTAGTGTTGTAGCAGAAATTGATTTTAAGAATAATTACCTTCATTTCCCAGTCTGGTTATAAACAGTGAACTCGACTGAAATTTCCTCTTCTTTCCTCCAGAAAGACTTCTTAACACGATGATGTCTATTGCTGATGTCTTTAAAAGACCCTGATCAAGTCTTGTGAAATGTCTAGATTCAAGAATTCCTTACTTTTTCATTCATTATGAAACGCTCCCTGTATACAAGAAAATATATTTCCAGTGGGGAAGCCTGAATGTGCCTGTCACTAAATATCTAGTGAGATGAAATTAATTATAGCAGAAAAGTATTCTGCCATTGGAGTCCTG
>NW_008237410.1:517515-535430 GCF_000691975.1 Corvus brachyrhynchos
AGGCAAGAGATTTCTGAGAACAACTTTCCCTAAACTAAGAATTTTTAATTTAATTTAATGCCTCCAATTAAATTTTGTTTTGCAAGACAGGAGCTTTTTGTAGCATTCCAGCATCTCCTTATGTTCCCCTCACTACCTGCAATAAATAACCACAAATCCTACAGTAGAAACTGCTGTACATAAGGATGCTTTTCGAGTTACGCTCTTAATTCCCTTCCCAGAGTTCAAACTGGAAACAACAAAAATAAATAAATTTATAAGGAATGTGAAGAAGGAATGTACGTGGAGAGATTATTCCAGCTATATACACAGAGGAGGATTTCATCAAATATAATGAAATCTGTCAGAACTTTAGAAAAATAAGCTGTTAATCTTTGCATTTGTAAAACAAGATACTTAACAAGTGTACAAAAACCAGCTGACATATCTGGAAAGAACAATTGTTTTCTTTGTTCTTTGTGAGTGAGTTGGGGGGGATTTCTTCTAAGCCTCTTTGCCTCATTAGGCATGTTGAAATTAATTTTCAGCTTTTTTTCTCTCACGTTTCCTGATTATATACCAACACCTGTTTAACATAGACTTTTTATGTCAAATTAATTTCAGTGTTTATTTTGCATTTGCAATTGCTGTTTGTATAAAATGCATTCTTACACTAAAAATTCAACTTTGCTCTATAATTTTTTTGCAGTTACTCCCACTGACTAGATTTTTTAATCAAATGAATTTAAGAGCTATTGTACAGTTTGCTTGGGAAAAAAAAAAAACAGGTCAAGATATATTCAATTTCTTAATTTCATTTAAATTCCTTATTTCCTTATATTCTGCATTTTATTCATGGAATTGAATAACTAGAAAAGAATAACATTGCACTGACCTGTAGCTGCACTGAAGAAGTTGCTCTTCAGAGGTCTCTGAGTACCCACTTCTACAATGAGGAAGGTGAAACTGTAGCCAGTAGCTGAGATGACTTTGTTTTGGGAATCAATGCCATAAATGTTCCCACACATCTTTTTTCCAAGGCCAAATGAAGAACTAGATTCATAAGCATTTTTATTGTCAGCAGTTCTGGATGTTTTTGTTTGAATCTTTCAAGATGCTGATACCCAACAGTACAATATCATAAAATATCTTCATATTGTATCAGTATTTCTCCCAATGGTGAGGGCTTGGTGAAGCTGTGTGAGCTATGACTGAGCATACAGATTTTTTTATCTTTCTTCAATGCTAGTTTTTCTCTCAGTAAAACTGTCAACCCCTGGTCAAAATTAAAGCAAAAAACCAGAATTATTTTCTATTCCCCACACAACCCACTGAACCTTCTCCTCCATTCATACCATACAGAGGAATTAGGGCATCAGTGTTTCGACTGTGTCTGACTCTAGGTAGTGGGCAGAGGTGTGGTTGAAAAAATTGTGTTGACATGGGGCACTTAGCAGTGAGCAGTGAGTTGCCAAAGGAGAGGATTGTGAGAGGACTTGTGCCACAGAGCTGAAGAAAAATGGAGGTGGGGGAGGCAGAAGACAGAAACCTCCCAAAACCTAGCAGACACGGCAGTGTCTACAACAAGAGTAAAGTCACCTGATGTCTTTATCTAATCCTCTATGGCTTCAAACAGCCCCAGGACACATAGGTGAAATTCAGAAGTAAAGAGAACTTACACAATAATTCAGTAGCTGAATAATGTAATTCCCTGAGAGACAGTCTCTTGAGTCTGGGTGTATGAATCATGTAACTTAAACTCTTTGATTTGCCTGCATCTTTCACAGTTTTAATCCACTAGCTATTTTCATGGCTTCACATACTACAGTGGTAGGAACTTTATAAATGAAAAGTATTCATGATGAAATAAAATGAGACTCTGACTCTGAAAGTAGAACAAAAGTGATAGGAGTTCCTTAGAAAAACTGTATTCGATAATTCTTCCCTTCTCAATAATTCAAACCAGTTTCACCTTCTCCCTTCAAAATGAGTGTTCATTCATCACAAATCTTTTTGCCTGGTTGCATTACTTCTCTGTTATGAGTGCTCTGTTATGGTCAGGATTCAACATGGAGTAAAATACAAAAGTGAGGGATTAAATCTTTATATGGTACCCATCATGAGAATGAGCTTTATTTCTGCTGTACTTGCTTAACTACCTTTTAAAATCTTATTTTGTCTCCCACTTTTAACTGTCGGAATCTATTCACATTTAGAAGTCAATGTGGGAATATGTCAAGATCTGTCAGGAATAAGGCAATCAAGTCTCTTTCAGAAAAGCATGAATATTGCCACTCCTCTACAGGGATTTGGCAGGGACTGGCTAGCTGGAAAGTTAGAAGTATGGATTTTTTCCCAACAGAATGAGTGGGTGTAAAAGAGAAAAAGTTGTTCAAATACTATTCCATTAAGTTATTCCTGTCCAAAAGAATTTCCATGTTAATTACCTTTTTTATGATAGGTCTCTCCTTTCTAGATGTGTCATTGACTTTATGGAAACACTGTCAAATTCATGTCATTAAGAAAACCATGTTAATATGGTTTTTTTTAAAAGAATCTGCTATAATCATCATCATCTCGTCTATAGTTTTCTTTTGAAAATTCAGAACTCATTCCTCTCAAACGTTCTTTGCAGCATCTTCTAAGCCACAGCATTTGAAAAATATTGTTTTTCTCAATCACTTTATGTTAAGAACAGTTTCATGCAGAAATCATATGTAATAAATAGTGATTTTTAATGACAACTATTTAAAGATACTTTGTTCTGGAAAAATACTTAAGAGGGCTGTAATACATCCTGTCTTGCCTTCAGCAATGTGAGCACTTGTGTTTTAACTTCCAGCTCAAAAAAAGACTCCACTTCTAAAGAATCCTCTCCAACTTCTTTTTTCAGTGTTCTAGCAACTTGTTCTGTTTTAATCTATTCTCTTTTACTTCTCTAGTGTTTGAGTATTGATGAACTAGACAATCTATCACAGTAGTTACAAAGAACCTAAATCCAACTCCAACAGCTAAAGACAAAAACCTTAACTGTTTTTGATCACCATCTGTGTGATCTTATAGACATTAACATATCATTAAAGTTACCATTAACTTACATTAACAAACAAGAGGTACCATGATAAGAAGATAATGAGGTGATGCAATGAATCTTCCTCATTCAAGTTAGAATTACTCTATTGTGATTCAGACCTTTAGTACAAGATTGAAATGAGTTATTAAAGAAATAACACCGCATGAACTAAATCCTGAATTCCTATTCAAGCATATAACGATGCATGTGGGAAGTTTAATATAAGATTTTAAAATATATTGGTGTAGCTTTAATGAGACACATCAGCCCCACATCTAAAAAAGAAGGAATGGAAAACAGAGGAAATGTTTTCCACATGATGGAAACCTCATGGTTCATCTCCTTCTCTCCTAATAATTTCCTCTCTTTAATACAAAAATGATGCTATAAATGACAAGATGTAAGAATTAGTTGTGTGCTAGAAACTAATAATTTGTGAAAGTGACCTCAATTATAGAAGAGAGTAAATAATTTTCATAGATTTAAAAGTTCAGTATAGCACTAGAAAACAAGGTTTTTAGTGAAACCACCCAGATACTGCTTTGATTTGCACAAGACCAAATACAATTTCAATTATTATGGAAAGATGTTTCTCTACTATTTATCAAAATGCAGTATAGAAAAATATTCAAGATCATGTTTTGTAGAAAGATTTTATTGTCATGAGACCGCACCTGGAGTATTGTGTCCAGCTCTGGAGTCCCCAGCACAGGAAAGACATGGACCTGCCAGAGCGGGTCCAGAGGTGGGCCATGGAGATGATTAGAGGAATGGAGCACCTCTTATATGAGGAAAGATTGAGAGAGTTGCAATTGAAGATTCTGGAGAAGAGAAGGCTCCAGGAAGACTTATATTATATTATATTTATATCAGTATGTGAAGGGAGTCTACAAGAAAGCTGGAAATGACTTTTTAAAAGGGCATGTAGGGACAGGACAAGGGTGAAGTGGTTCACACTGAAAGAGAGTGGGTCTAGATTTAGATATTAGGAGAAAATTTGTTACTGTGAAGGTAGTGAGGCCCTTGAACAGGTTATCCAGAGAAGTTGTGGATGTCCCATCCTTGAAAGTGTCCAAGGCCGGTTAGATAGGGGTTTTGAGCAGCCTGGTCTAGTGGAAGGTTCCTGTGTCCGTGGCCAGAGTTTTGGAAGTACATGATCTTAAAGGTCCCTTCTAACCCAAACTATTTTATGGTTCTATGATAAAACCAAAGACAAAGTCTATACACATGGTGTTTTATGAATCAGTCACTATCTCATACAGACAGTTAAAATAAGGGGAATTAAAAAACTGGTATAAGGAAACAAGTGACTGTATAGAATAAACAAAATAAATCTTTATTTCTTGGATTTAAGACCTGATCAATGGTTGTAAAATTTCATAAAAGTAAATGTACTGAAAAGCAATTCAAACCATTTATTCATATGGTCTAGTGTTTTTACAAAATGGTATTTTTCAAAACATTCAACTTCAGATGTTCGAATACATATGTCATTCATCACTGATTCAACAAAAGTCAGGCAGCAAATTTCCAGCAATATGAAACTGTCCCACAAGAAGCAGAGGTTTAATGATACTTTCAAACATCCAGCTTTATTTTCACACTACAGGCTGCCTGAAAAAAGCATCTGTAAAGACCTGATAAACACATTTAGAGAAACTATCCAATTTTGACATTCCATCTTAAAAAGTACGACAATCAAAGAGCACAAGCTGTTGCTTCTTTTCCAAAAAGAAGAACAAATATGTTTGTATTAAAACTCCTAATAAAATTTAAATAATAAAGGAATTTTAAAAACCCCATGTTTCGTTAAAACATTTAGAAACTCAAATGTACATAAATAATCTTGAACTCATTTGTTTTCCTCCACAGTGCTCAGTTTCTCAGGGACCGTTCACTATAGTTGGGAGTTTAAGCATTGATCTATACATATCTAAGCTGTCTTTGATCATGCCTTCTTGTCACAAGCTTATTCTGCACACAGAGACTAGGCAGTTGCCTCATGAATAACATCATTCAAAAGTTTTATATACCACTCTAATGCATTTAACTGACTTACCAGTTCTTATCATCAGGAAAATATACCCATTCAGTCAGTAACCATACTCTATATATGTTACTGTGCATTTATGAAAATGACTAACATTATTAAAAGCTGTGCTCAGATGAAGTTTGAAATTTTTGGTTTTGACCACTGAGCTTTTAAATAATTATGTAACTTGACTTTCATGAAGCATAAATCCTGACCCTAGAGCTCTGAGTTTTAGCAATAATCTCAAAGATTAAATTCCAAGCTTTGTCAGCACCTTTGGTTGAGTCAGATGTGACACCTTCCCCTCTTCCGTTCTGTAGAAACTGTCATTATGTTGGCTCAGCTGAACGATTTCACATAAAAGCAAGCCTGGAACATTAGCACATACAGGGAAGGCTCCCAAAGGCAGACAGCACCTCCGTCACTGATGAAAAGTGAAGAAAAAAAATTGCTGTTGTTCTATACAAAATTGATGAACTACACAGGTCTACAAAAAACAACCAACCAACCAACCAAACAAACAAACAAAAAAGCCCGAGCAAGATTTCAGAAAGAATTGCAAGTCTGATTGAAAAGTCTATTCCCTTTATACACCCTTGCAGTTGTACAAGGTTTACCTGGGTATGCTTTCCCTTTAATAAGACCAGCATTCCAAGGACATCTGTCCTTAAAGATGCTGACTACCCCACATATGCAGTTTTACCTTTTCTTGCTAAAACAAAGGATCATGGTGGGGTTTCTCAGGCATCTAAGAGTTCATAAACTTTTATTTTCTCTGCTTTTCAAGGAAGGGGAATACAGAGTAGAGTGCTGCTTGTTTGTCACATCCTCTTTCTGGAGGGAAGACACGGGATTTGTCCTGGCTTCTCTCAAACTCCCTTTGTCTCCAGCTTACTTTAACACAATTTTCCATAAAGAGAAACTAGTGCACTGTCAGTGCAGAAAATACTTTAAGGCATAATATTGATAGTCACTGTATGTATTTAGTGTCTTTCAGTTCTGTGAATAGTTTATTTATGCACAATCTTAACTAGAGGCTATATTTTCTATAATCCTTGAAAGTCCCTAGTCAGTGTTCGTGACAAAGCAAGGAACATTAGGGTATTTTGTATTATTGTATTATTACCTGTTTCAGAGGATCCATTTACAGATAAAGAGTGTATAGCAGAAGTACTTTCAATATTTCAAAATTAGAAAACACGGTGTTCCTGTCCATGAGAAAAATCACCATATTATCTGTAGATCTCATATGTAGATATTGAAGAGTCCTATTTACAAACACAAAAGCTACTAGTCCCAAGGTCCCTTGATTATCCCCAAGGAAGTAAATGTTTTCCTGGGCTATATATACACTGTTTTCTGTTAGTGTGTATTACCACATGTGATTCCTCTCCACTTAGGAAAACCCCAAATAGGAAAGTATTTCCATTGTGACAAATCTGTGCTAGTCTAAGTAGAAGACACTGAAGATGTCTTACAGAAATTTGTTGCAACCACATTGTATGTCTCTTACAGGAGAGATTATGTCTCATTTGAGTAAGGAAATTTGGTGAAAACAGAGAGAATTTTGTGGAAACAGAGAAGAACCTGAACATCAGCTCCATGCTCTGTTCTTCATCCTGTTCTAATGGTCTAGTAATCTTCCAGTCCCTCTAACATTTGTTACAATGCATTGAGAGGTTACATAAATGTGTTGCATGCTTCTTTGTGCAATGAAGATTTGCATAGGACTAATTACAGTAGACAAAGAGTTACACAATAACAAAAAGAAGTTACTGAATTTGTTCACACACAGAGGACATGTGCTGCAAACACATGCACTGTAAAATTCTGTTTCTCTGTAAAGATGTATCCATCTATGCATAAATAGCTAAAATTACTTGTGAAGTCAACCCTGTGTGAGCCAGAACCCAATCCTTGCTGAAAAGACAGTTAAAGAGTGTTCCTTTCTCCATGCACACTTATTTTGTATTCAGCCACTGATTCAGAGGGGATTCTATGGGACTGAAGAAAGCTTTTTACTCTCATTTATGCAGGCTCAGACTCTGGGAATTAGAGATACTCCTGAGACATACTTTATGATTGTTCCCTGTCTTTGGAAAAGGGGAGACAATATAGTGCTTTAGTCTTTGAACAGATTACAAAAGCAAATCTAAATATTTTAAGAGATTCAGCTGCCGTGGTAAGGAGTTACCAATTCATGAATCAAATAAAATGAAATTCCTTTTACTCTTCCATTTGCCAATTCAATGACATAGCTACACAAAACAGACATTACTGCGGTAACTTGTGTTCCTTACTCCTATCCTGTAGCCAATTGTCCTGTCTCCTGACCAAGTCTATTAAGCACTCTGCATGCTCTGAGACTGAATAAAATCTCAGCAGACACAGATGAATACCTCACAACCCATGATTTTCTACTTTAACTTTCGAAAAATGCCAACAGGCAATCTCTGGGAAATTATCAAGAGGGATATTACTACTCTAGCGCACACTCCACTTTTATTATCAGGTCAATATCCTGCACATCCCTTCTTATCTTAAAACTTTCAACTGGTTTCTGTGATTACCAACTCTTTTTACATTTCTGCAATTTTGAATTCAAAAATTCCTTTCCATACTCTCTTTACTAGAAATGCCTATGGCCTGACCTAAAATGTTCCTCTTCTCCTACTTCAAGCAATATAAAATCCAACACTAATTTTTTTTACTCTTTACATCCTCAAGTGCTTCTTCCATATATGCATTCATGACTTCCTGTTAGCTTTAATTCTCTATCCTTTTTCCTCCAATTCTTACAGATTTCACCTATATCTCCTGCAGCTTCTCCCTAACCTCTATTACATGGCGTATTTTCTCTCCCTCTCTCAAAAATGCTCAAAAAGGTGTTGAAAAAAATGCACCTTACTTATCTTCTAAACCACTCTGCAGGTTATTTGCTGGCTTATTATCCAAATTCAAACCTCCTCTTCAGCTTCTCCAAATTTCATTAGAATTTCTTGAGTCTATATCTTCCATTATGGTTTGGGATTTTTTTTTTTTTTTTAATAATGTGAACTTAAATATGCTGATCTGGTTACACAATGAGAAGTCTGCCATCTACAAGATGATTACTTGTCACCACTAAACATTTCCAGCTGATACCATTACTTCAGATTTCCCAGATAATTCCATGCATAAATCGCATTTAGTGATCCTTACCTGCATAAACACTTGTGGATTAAAAAAAAAAAAAAAATTGGATCATTTTGACAAAACCAGGTCAACTGGATATCCAACTGTGTCGCTGAAGATGAAGAACCTCTAGCAGGAGAAAGATGGGGATGCAGAGACAAGTATCCACAAGAATAGGGCGGGTTACCCTGTCTAGGCTGCAGTCAGAGTGGAATGCCTGCTGGTAGCCTAATTGTTTAACTCCCAGTCTCACACTCAAAGAAACAAAACTGAATTAAAAACGGACAAATAAGCTAAATGTATCACAATAAAGCCTTTGCTCATTTCTTTATCCATCTACTCCATTACTCTTTCTTCCTGAAACTTCAAACTCTTTTTAAAGCAGAGATCTTTTCTTACATATTGATGAAGCTACAGAAGTGTTTTCAGCTTTAAAAGGCTAATGACAATCCACATTGTAAGAATTCCTCACAGAGCTTGCAGCAGTGGGGAGCCAAAAGGGATCTTCACTGAGTTGGAAGCCTTTCCTGCAAATTTTTAATAATGTAATTGTAAGTAATGCTTACCCACAAAAGCATTCATTTTAAGTCAATACTCTACTTGTAAAAAGATCACTCAAATGAATGCTTGCAATATAGAGACTCCTGTTATTTTTAAGAATGGTGGTTTCCTACAGACTTAAATTATTTGAATGGTATGTTATGCTTCTCTGTGTGTATTATGTGTGTGTACATTCTGAAAAGGAAATGGACATGTAAGAAATGTATGTTGCTTATATCAAAAGTTGAACTGCTTTTCAGATTGATTTAGGGTTTTTTATAATTGAAATTTTTTAATATCAGATATCAATCACAGAATATGCTTCTTACATGCAGATGATTATGTTTAGACAGAAGGTGAAAATATTAATTTGTTGTGATAAATGAACATCACATTTACTGGGCAGGGATTTATTTATTCCTACAAATTATATGTATGAATGGTTATATTCTATTTATGATTCTACAAACCATCAACAATTAGTATTTCCAGCAGATTGCTTACATTATCAACATTATTAACTTTAGCAGACTGGTTCATTTTTTCATAACTTCCTCCTTCTCTCCTCCCTCTCATTCTCAATTATAAAAATGGTCACCAGAACCCACTGGTTTCTCCTGGGTTTATATTATTCTTTCTAAGCTGTAATGCAACTCTCTATCAGCATTGCTATAAACCGAGAATATATACTTGCTTTTTGAATGGTTAAGTAAGATAGGCTGTAGATAAGGGGAATATATGAATAGAAATGCATTTTATTCCAACTTGCAGTCATGTTGTGGAATACAGAAGAGAAAAAATATTAGGCAAGTTTGAGAAAGGTTAGAAGAAAGTATTACTGGGCTACTTATTTACTTTTACCTTCCCTTGATATAGCTAATCACCTAATTACCATTTCCTTCATGCTGATTCAAAGCTCATCCCGGTATTGCTAAATTATTGTTCCTACCAATTGCACTGCAGGTTACTTTCTAGGTGTTGGCTAAGAGCTAACATTCCTGTAAATACCTATAATTCTATCTTGAGAAATTGATAATTGTTCCTCTTAAAAACCTCTAAAAAGAGGACTGAGGGGGTATCTTTTCAGCTTTTTACCGGCTAGCGCTTGTAGTTCAATGCCTTAGAAAACCTCGAGCAACCTAGAGAGGTAGCACGAGCAATCCAGCATTTTAGTAACTCTAAAATCAGTAACTGTATCAGCTGCAAAGCAAATACCACCAGCAGAAGCAAAGAGGGAGAAATACAGCTCTGGTCTCGCCTAATTTCCCGCAGTTAGAAGCTTTCAAAAAGAAACAGACGACAAGAGATGTTCGCAGAAAGAGTTGCAAAGCCAGAGAGGTGGGGCCTCCTTTCGTCTTCTCTTTTATTTGAAGAAGGGGAAAGAGGAGGACTGGGGGGAGGACCCAGGGTGACCGGCCAGTCAGACACTGCTAAAGAGTTTGAGTTACATTTGGTTTTGCCCCTGCTTTGGAACAAAGGAGTTCAGAGCACATGGCAGAGGCAAGTGTCTTGAGGAGGGGAAGCTCAGAACAGGCAGCAACAGAGGACTATCAATAATTCTTTTCTCCAAAGTCTCCTTGGTGCTTGTAGTTGTATTTCTCACATGTACCTTTCAGAAATGAAGAAAAAGTTCTAGTGACAAAATCCAAAGTTCTCTGATAACGATTCCTCTGTACTTGAGCAAGTCTGCTACTGAGAAAAAATGTTCCATGTTGAGAGTTGTAAGTCACAGAAGGAGGATTTTTTCTTAAATGAAGTACTAGTGAAAAATGATATCTCGTCTAGAAACAACCTGTGATGTTTCTCCCTTTGTAATCATGTTCTGTTTTGTGGTCTAAAAGAAATGAAAGTTATCTAAAATTTTCCATTAAAGTTGCAAGGCATTTCCCAGTTAGACTAGGAAAATATGGCCTGCAAAATTTACTAGCAGGCAGCATTCACTTAAATAGTTGACTCTCTTATTTTGTATTACTTCTTTGGTGTGATTAGGCATTTTACTTAACATATTTCTGGAGTTTGCTTTAAGATTATACAGTTCAAAATGTTTTCATTTGCTGTGTGAAAATGGAGAAGTGGTTTAGTCAGTGGAAAAAAAAGAAACAGATACTAAAGCTGCTGGGTTGGTGGCGAAAAGTGACATTTTAAGGCAAGTGTGAGCTACCCTAGCTCCCATTGCTTCTACCTAGTATGGTTTTTTTAACAGTTATGCTACAGCTTGCATAAGAAATTTTGTTATCTGGCGTGGAAACACTGCATATATCAAAGTAAGCGTACTTGAATACAATTAGCAATGAAGTGCTTGTTTCTTTGACTGTTGTTACAATAGCAAAGTTACCCATTACAGAGTGAGCACAAACTTGTCCCTCTTTCAGATAAAAGGTGTATTTTAACAGAGAAGCAGAAGTTTTCGTGATACCTAAATTGTTACTTCCTTGAACAGCATGGGCTTGACTGTCAGAAGGGTTGGGAACTTAAAAGAAAATTTTGTGATCACATGGAGTTTCTAAAGATCAGACTATACTAGTTTCTTACATAAACGGTGTTTTCATGGACAATTTGAAATTTGTTTTCTATTTTTTTTATTAATTTTAACTGGAACACACACTGAAAATTTGCAGTCTTCATTCTTTTGAGGGAGATGGTGTTTGGGTAATAGCTGGCAAACAGAATATAGATTGATTTGAGTATCAGTGGTCTTTGCAGCAATTACGTATCTAAAAGAGCAAGCAGATTTGCAGAATCTTGATTTTTCCTAAGATTTATTCATGCTCTGACTGCTGCTTTAATCCCAAAGAAAAGAATAGGATTTATTTGGATGGCTTTGTACATCTTGTCTCCATTTGCTTGTAACATACTCAATTCACATCCAACACAATAAATGAGAGTTATTGGCAACTGCCAAAAAAAAGATTTTAAAAAATTTAAAATTTGGAAACATACACTTCAAAGACATTTAGCTTTAGAATTGTAAATGGTTCTAGTTATATAATTTCTGTTAAGAGCAATTGCATTTTTATGTTTCATGATGACTGTATTTCAGGCTGGATTGTGCCTTCGGGCATTATCCTGTAATGGAAGTAATTAGTGATGTAAACCAGAAGGAGGATCATTCCCAAGAACAGTTTCCCAGGCTTTCTCCCTTTTGGCTAGAGGGGAGTGTGCTGCCTGAGTCATTTATAAGATGTAAGGTGCTCAGAGAGCTGCACCAGTGCAGAGATTTAGCTGTTTGAAAGAGCCAAACACAAAAGCCCAACAATCTTAGTGCAGCTGCAGTGAGAAAGGTGGAAAAAGGGAAATCGACTGTCTAGATGGTCTCACAAGGTGATTTACCTCAAAGGGGAGCAATGGGATGCTGTCCTAGAATATAACACTTGACAAGCAGGAGATGAAGAAAATAAATTGTGATTGTGAAAAGGAGCTTGTGTAAGGACAAAAATAAGAGAAGATAAGTAATAAATGTTATTCAGAATGCCAATATATTTTTTTTCAAAATGACTGGCCTCAAGTTACCTGATGTAATTATAGAGTAAATCTTCTCTTGTCTAGAAATTCTCTGCATTTATGAAGGGCAGATGGGATGGCAGAGGTTAGAGTCAGACATGCTCTATTACAAATTGTCTTTCCATTAAAAAAGAAAAAGTTAAAATGTATTTAAGTTTATTTTGAAGGAGTTTTTTACCTGTATTTTGCCTAGAGCCTGACACTGAAGGCTTAACACTCTTACATAATGTTTCCAATCCTCTCCAGGACAACACATGAATAAAACAACATATATAAAAATCTCTACCCTCCAGCCGTACTGCTATGGACTGCAATCATGTCAGATCTCATTAACTAGCTAAAATTAGCTCTTATTCATAACTAGAATGCATAGTCAAAAAAAGAAACAGGATATGTGATGCAGGTGTACCTATATTCACATATGGATATATGTGCATTTCCTGCATGCAAACATTGTTTATGAACAGTTGAATGCCTACCACAGTTTGTTTTCTTCAGGAAAATCCTGGATTAAAATTGTGTATGCAACCTTATTTCACCTCTTAGTGAACAACCATTATGATAAAGTCCAGCTGTATTGTCATATATTTATTTCTTCATCTCTCTTTGCCTTATGCAACACACAAATGGTACTCAGAATGCAAAACAATGCCCTGTAGTAAAGAAGGACGTTGTGTGTAGCTCATGTCTCATTCACATCTCTGAAAACTTAAGCAGCTGAAGGCAAGAAGAGCAAGGACTGTTGTTAAGTTTAGGGAGATGAGCACTTGGGTGGTAAACTGAGTTCTGACTCACACAAAGGCACATTATGGTTGCTGAATCACTTAAACTAAACTTTAAAAGATTAATATATGTTTGTTCATTTTATGTGCCCAGTTTGTCACATGGGATCTGATTCACAGAAGACAAAGCTCCTCTCTCCCATTGCTCCTACCAAAGACGGATTTTTCAGTTTAGATTAATTTTTAAAAGTGTCACCAACTCTATTTCAAATTGCCAGAAATTCATTACATTCTTTTTTTCTCTCACCTTTCAATCTTCTGTATCACATGTTCTTTTCTTCTTGAGTCACTACTTGTTCAGGCAAGGGCATATTTTCCAGTGCTGGGTCTGAGTAACCCTATAAATGTCCTCTCAGCTTTCAGTGCCATCATGTTCAACCAGAAGTGCCAGCTGTCAGCCATTATTTAATTCTGGCGATACAACACAATTGAAACAAACAAACAATACCCACACATTAAAAAAAACCAAAAACAAAAACACACAAACCCTCTGAAAGTATTTTTTGAATTCTCTTTCAATGGAAAGGCTGAAAGATGATTGTCATATAGACAATGAATGAACAAGACCAGATGGTGCAGACCAGTGAATTTGGTCATAAACTGCCTTATCTCGCACAGTTCCCAGACTTACTGCAAAACTCACAAATCAAGACATGCTTATTGTAAGTCCTACTCTTTAATCAACCCTTTCAGGAAAATAACACATTAAAAGAGCAAAAGGCAAAAATTTTGAAATTAGGAAACATGTTTGGGATACATGAGATTTTTACTGATTTTCAATGTAGATGTCACTTTTCATTTACGTATATAAAATAGCATATGAAAATAGTAGCTTAAGGACAAAAAGCTTGTTGTTTGCTGTGTTCTCAGATCGGGATTGTTTCAAAATGCACAGTATACACAGGC
This sequence comes from Corvus brachyrhynchos, assembly GCF_000691975.1. Classification (NCBI taxonomy): domain Eukaryota; kingdom Metazoa; phylum Chordata; class Aves; order Passeriformes; family Corvidae; genus Corvus; species Corvus brachyrhynchos. The sequence continues at coordinate 531,503 of NW_008237410.1, forward strand.
TGAAAGACTGAACTTTACACAGAACAAAGCATTCAGTAGTTAAAAACTCCCTTTTGAAAACTCTCTCATCTAACAAAAGCAGGTAAAAAGGGCTCCTTTCATTCAGCTACTTTATCTGCTCTCCTTTAAACAGAGCTGCTTTGCTATTATTCCTTCTGTCATTTATTACTGAACTTTTTAACCTGCATTCTGCTCAGACACTTGGAAATTTCAGATTAAAAGGTGGTTAAAGAAGAATTGAGTTAGCTTCACTGTATAGATAAATACAGTGACTTAAAAGCACCGTAAGAGAAGTAGAAGAAGAAAAAGTGCAGAATTTTGTTAAAATTAACACAACATCTGTAGAAAAAAAGCAAGAAACACAGTGATAGCATGCAGAGAAAAACAGATGAATGAAACTTCTTTCTAAAATAATGTCTCATATTTATCACATGAACTGGAGTGTACTTTAAAAATGTGGAGTAATTCAACTTGATATTGTCTAAGGTGTAGCAATTTAATAAAAAAAAAAGCCAATATATAAATGGATTTAAATGATGATAGTTAAATCTATAGTAATTTGAAAGTTTGAGAATTGCAGTTTTCTTTCTTTAGCAGTTTAACAATGTAATAGCTTGGCTAACTTCAAGTAATTCTTTCATTTAGCAGTTATTGCCAGTCAACTGATTTTCCCTTTACTCTTTTCATGGTAGACATAAACAACATGTACAAACAAACAAACAAAGACACCCATCTCAACCTTATAAACCTATAATTATACTGGATGGTCTAAAAGGGATTACAGACAAATTAGCCATTAAATCAGGCTCAGGCAGCTGTATCTTCAAAAAAGGACCACTAATTATTTTATCTTTTTTTTATTATTATTACTGTTGCTATTTTTTGCATCTGGTATTGTTTTAGGTGACTTCTGACAGTGCAATAGGAGATTCCAACAACTGTTTGCATCTGTTTGCAACTTGAGCTTGGGCTTTGAGGCTGCTGAGTCATAGTGATGGATCTGTGCAAAGTCAGTATCTTAGTGCTGGACTCCGAGTATTTGCTTAGTACCTGCAAAGAGAAGTTTCTTTATTTTAGGAAAGTGTAAGTGTACTGAAAGTGATATTAAAAAACCAGCTGTATGTTTCTCCAATACCAGCTCCAGTAGAAAGGGAAGAAAATTGTGTAAGCAACATATATATACAGCAGCAGCACTGCGCTGAGAGCCCAGAAATTTAATGCAATCAAGAAAAACAGATTATAGGCAATAGGGTAATCTGAGAATATATTTATTTCTGCTCTTTTGAGGAGGTGGAAGGGAGGAAGGGAATGGTACTGCAAAGGTACAGGAAAGGGATATGAAATATTGGGATTGCATGGCATGACTAAAGACTAGCAAGCCCAGTGTAAGTCACAGAACACTGGCTGTGTAGTACAATATTTTGGGAACCTTAGGAAGCAACTCTCTGCTGGTAGCTAAGCAGAAGAGTAGAATTGTTGGTTCACATACGTTCTGCCCAGAATTCTTTTCTACTTTTAAGGATAACTCTTAATCATGTTGCAGTGGAGCTCGGTTGCCGTTCTGCAGAAGAAAAAGTGGAAAGCCTAAAAAATGCCAGCAGACAGCTTATTCGGATGCATTGGATTTCTCTCAAAATTATCTAAGTGATCCTACTTTTCCTTCTTTTTGAACTGCATTCTTTTACTGTATACTTTGTTGAACATTTTTTAAATAAGCTACAATGAGTGCAATGTGCTGAACTTTCCCTCCTTTTGGTCTAGCATTGAGTATTCAACTGCTTTGGGAGGAAGCTTCCAGCAGGAGTGGCCAGAAGGTAGAGACCGATGAATAAACACTTCCTGGAATTCTGTGAAAACAGCATTATTCCAGCTCTTTCTTGCTTGTAACTTAGTCCAAACATGTATTCCTGCCAAACCTCTTGTACCTCTTACCCCCTAATGCTTACTTCACCTTAATGGATTGCAAGGAGAAAAGTGACAGAAGCATACTTTGATGATGCTTTAGGTAAAGCTAAGTTCTTATGAGCCAGCTAATTTTTACAATATTTACAATGCTCACTATAGGAGGAAGTAATTTTTTTACATTTTCTGATTCCCTCAGCACTGTTCTAGACCTGGTCTGGAAGCTGCCCCTAAGCCTTGCACCTTTCAGTATTTACATCCAAATTTGCCAAGTGTATTGTAATGACTTTTTAATTCCCTTACAGAATAACCAATCAATACATACACATTGAAAAGAAGAACATGCATATTTGCAAGTTTACCTTATTCCTAGATCTTAGAGTCTACTGAATAAATAATACATAAAATATATTGTCCAAAATGTACATGTTCTGGTCCTTATATAAGTGTTAACAAATAATTTACAAGTCAGAACTATTGTACAACTTTGGAGTATTAAAACACCATCCTTTAACTTTTGTTGTTGTTATTTTAGGAAGACATATGTGCTCAAAAGTACGTAAACAGGAGTGGAAACTGAAAAGCAACAACAAAATAGGATTGTTATTTAGGCCTTGATTCTGCAAACTTGTTTTGGTGTTAAATATCATGAAAAAAAAACCTTAGTCATTCAACTGTATTTATGCATGCAGTACCTAGAGCTACACAAAATTGAAGTGCACCATCCAAGGAAATACAGCTCCCCCACCTGAAATCTCAAGACATGATAGTTTGTGATACTATGATGACAATATGATTGAGTTTATTGTCATATGTACGTGCAACATTGTATAGTTTAGTTGGGTAATTTTCACACTAAAAGTTCCAATTTCTTGTAAATTTTTGTATCTTTAAGGACTTCCTTTAGTTTGCTTTTCTGTTTGTTTTAAACCTTCTCCGGTGTACAGCTCTACTCCTGAGAGCCAAACATAGCAGGGGGAGAAAATTATGAAATGCTAAAACAAGCCCAAGTGCCAAAATAAAAAGCAAGCAAGAAACCATAACTGGTTATATATATTTTTAGACTTTGGCCAGTGTTCTTTTTATACTTCATAAAGGAAGTTGAGAGCAAAGAAGAAGGGGAGCATTTCTTTTCATTTTCTGGAAACACTGGGGAAGAGATACAGAACAGGAAAGAAAGAAAGAAATGGTCAGGGCAAGGGAAAAATCTTTGTGTGAGGATGTGAAGAAGGCAGGCTGGTGCCCTCACCAGTCTTTTATATAGCAGGGCATCCTCTGACTGGTCAGAGTAATTTTTGTAGAGTAATAACCTGACTGTATCTCCTGCCTTCTGACCTGGATGAAAGGAGACGGGCTCTAAAAAAAAAAGAAAAAAACAAAACGTGCGTGAAGAAGTGGGGAGAAGGGAGCAGGGTAGTATTGGAAAATACTGGCTGGACTGCTCCATCACAGTGCCTGGTTTACAGATGCACACTTCTATTCCTCTGTTAATTTACCTCTTGTGGCTCTTTCTTCTACTGCTGAAGCAGTAAATAAGTAAGTTTGTGGATGATTGTTAGCTGTGAACGTTTTGGGGGCCAGTGAAGTGAGGACACAGCCGAGGTGGCGGGTTGTGGCCTGGCAATGCTGAGCAGGTTTTGCTTCAGCTGGAGCCGGAGCAAAGCTGCTCTCAGCCCCAGCCGCCGCTTCCTGCGACTGCTGTGTTTGTTAATAAGGAGACAAGCGAGGAGAGCTAAAAAGGGAAAAGCAAGCGTCTTGAGGGAACTCTCAGCAACAGTAGCACACGGTCTGCTCCAGTGTATTTCTTGTATGTTAGAGAGAGCTGCCATCCTGCCAGCCACGGAGCTGCTTCAGGGCCGCACCTGAGTGCGGAGGGGCTCGACCCCAGACACTTCCAGCACTGCGGGCAGCTGCGGGCTGTGGTGCCGTGCGAGGCTGCACACCCGGGGTCACCCCGGCCGGAGCCCACTGCCCTGCGCCACGCTGCCCGCGCCTGCGGGCTGCCCTCGGGAGGGGAGCCCGCGAC